>NC_040240.1:29092066-29430566 GCF_001444195.1 Xiphophorus couchianus | reverse complement strand
AAGTTGACAATTTTTCTGTTTCTATTAAAACAGACAGGCTCTCATCAATGATATGACTTGTTCTCCATATTTTTATTTCTGCAACATGAACCACTTCCTTCTCTCCGTCCTGCTCTCTGCCCTCGTCCTCAGACCTCTCTCTCACACTGATGATCTGAACTTTCTGCTTTTTGGTCTCACAAAAACCTTCAAACGGTTGAAAACAGAGCAGCCCGTATTATAATAGAACCTCCTCTTTGTGTCAGATGAAAAACCTATTGCTTAAAATTGCTTTTCTATTGTGCCTTTTATTGTACCGCGTCTGACTGGAACTTTATGGCTAAAATAACAGAGTTGGATACCGAGTCACTGACAGTATTTGAAAACAGCGGCTACAGAGGCAGCTCTCACTCCGTTTGTGCACAAATCACACATAAACCAAGAGGCCAGAGCTAGTATGCATGTTTTGAGTTTAATTGAATGAAATTAGTTTTGTAATGATTTACTATGCTCTGCATTTTTCACATTTTTGGCTACAATTTCCCCAGATATTATTTAGAGAAGATGTCCCTCTGATAATTTTTTAAAATCATTTTTAAATTGTATTAATTCTAACTTGTCAAATTTTATTTATTTTTTTACTTTTATAATTTTTTTATTTCCTATTATTATTATTATTAAGCAAATACCAAAACACTTTAACTGCACAGGCCATCATAATTTCATAATTTCTGTCAGGATTTGAGTTTTCTGTGTATTTATTTTGAGCTTCTGTGTCTCTGAGTCTCTGCGTTGTCCTGCCTTCCCCTTGATTGTTCCCAGGTGTGTCTTGTTTCCGTGGTTACCCTTTGTGTATTTAACCCCACCTGTGTTCTTTGTTCCTAGTCGTATGTTCTGTCTAGTAGTTCCTACCTTGTCCATTGTTTGCTCCAGTTGGTACCGGCGCTGAGCCCTGGCTTCCACTCAGCTGTGCTGCCTGGCTGTGGACTATTTTTGATTGGACTGTTTATTTGGACCTTTTTCACCATTAAAATCATCATTTTTTTCTCACACTTATCTGGGTCTACAGCGTCTGCCTCACCACCTACTCCACACCTCACGACAATTTCTGTATTATTCCTGATAGAAAAGGTTTTTAAATCACCAGTAGAAATTAATGTTTTTTTTTAATTATTATGTTTTGTGTAAATTTTTTAAATTGTTATTATTAATATTATTAGTATTATTATTATTACTACAGTTACATATTTGATAGTTGACCTCTGGCTAAATTACAGTCAGACTTCATCATGTTTTGCTGTGCAGCAAAACATGATGAAGTCTGATCAGAGTGTTGTGAAGCTTAGACTGGGTCAAAATATTGAATTTTTTCTTATGTTAAAACTAACCAACTTCACCCTCAACAGCAAAAGCCAAAGATTTCCATTAAAAAATTAAAATCTCAAATTTTTCTTTCAAAAGTTAAAGGCTTAAAGTTTTCTTGCAGCTCTAACCATGCCGTTGTGCCAGTACTGAGAGAGAAAACAAACTCCTGCCTGGTTCAGCCAAACCATCCATAACCTGCCTGCCCTCTTCCAAGCCCAGTCAGAGTTTGACCTATTTGGCAGAGAAAGAATGGGCCACATGTTTGGCTGCCATTAGACAAATGGAAACAGGTGTGTTTCTGAAAAAGAGCCAGGTGATTGTGTGTTCCTTAGAAGCGGTCCAAAAAGCAGGTGAGCTCAAAGTCAATCCATGCCTCCATTTACTCCGTGCCGACACAGAGGGATGACTCAAGCTGCTGGTAATGTGTGGCTATTTTGTTTAGACTGCCGAGTCTTTCTGCAGAGAAGGAGAATGCATCGAAACAACATGCATTAAAGGCTTCTAAGTGCTTAGATAAAAACATATAATCTGACCTCTGCAAAAGGTAAAAGTTTTTCTAATCATGTTGAGTAAGCACACAGAGGAAGGACATCAGGCTTCCATTTTTCTAATTGTTCTTACTCTTACTAGACCCTTGTTGTTGCTGCTGCTCTGCCTACAACCTGATTCTCTTTCTGCAGCTCTCTGGGAAAATCTGCCTCTGACTGAATCCAACACAATTTTCCATCAGAATTATGCACTATGTTAAGTCAGTCAGTCAGATCACAGGCACTCTGTGCACTAATGCTTGATAACCATACTACTTAGATGTGAACCAATCGTCATACTAAATTCATTGTTAAGCTTCAAGAGGTAGTATTATAAATGTCAACCCAGCACAACTGGGACCAACATTTAGTTTTATACCTCTCTAATCCAGAACAAACTTAAGATCCAGAGAAACCCCTCCCATAGCAACCATTCAGCTGTGCAAAATGACTGGGTGGACCTAGCTCCGCTTTCGAGACACAGCTCAACCCGAGAGCTGAGTGACTCCTCCTTTAGCTCCATCAGGCTAGCCAGCAGCAATTAGCAAACACCTGGTGAAATTGCACATCAGTGGAGCTCATTATAGGAGCTACTTCTCAGAGCAACGCTGGTAAAAACGTTGTTAAAGGGTTAATACAGGAGCCATGTTGTGATGACTTCCTGGAGACGGAGTTTCAGAAAGAACAAGGAGTTTTTAAAGATGTTAATTCTGTCTCTCTTTTTTTTATTTGGCTCTAGTGGCTTTTTTAAGTGTTCAGACAGGAAAGTAGGTAATGAGAGAGAGGGGGAAGACATGCAGCACAGATCACCAGGCCAGGATTCGAACCTGCGACAGCCGCGTCGAGGACTCAGAGAGTTCAGATCAGTAAAGGTAAATCTGTCTCTGTTCATGTTGAAAGCCAAAGGCAATTTCAGCTGGCTCTAAGTATCCACATATTGATGTTCTTTTATATTACTTTCTGTTAGAAACGACTCACATTACCACACATTTAGTACAGACTTCACTGTTAGAAATGCTGAGATGTCACAACTTTTACCGTACACTCAGATAAAAAGGGCATATTTGTATTAGAAGGTCGGGGATTGTGACTTAAACAGTAAGTGACATTAAACACTGTCAGAAAACCCAGATAACCTTTGGATAACCAGCCAACTTTCTCTGGATGGGAATATCTGCCGACACTTATTGGATTGTGCTGCTAATTGCCTGTGAAATCCTCCTACTGGGAGTGGATGAGACTGAAACACAGCTGTGAAATACAGAAGAGCAATAAAAGTTTAATAATTTGAACACATTACCACATATCGGTAGGGGCAGCAAGCAAATATGTGAAAGAAGGCGCTATTGTCCACTTTGGAAAGTTGAACTTTCTGGCCTGCATACAATATGTTATGCTTTCTGGGGGAAAAATTAAATAAAAAGTCCCCCTGACTACACAAAACCCACAGCCCAGCCAACAGGATCTATGTTCCAGTGTCTTAGATTCTGTTTTAAAATTCTGCCTGCAGAACAAAATGATCACAGTGAAATTAATACATTTATGCCTCTGGAGAGCTGCTGCTTTGTACGTGCAAAAGGTAAAGGTATTTGTTTTCGATGATGGAGTCATCCTCACTACATCACTGTGCTGACATGGCGGAGGTATGAGTGATGGAGAAACAGCCTGGAGAATACAGATAAGACCCAAAATAGCAAATATGGCAAATGATGTTTGTATTATCCACTCTGAAGCTGTTTCTAACATGGACAGTTCAATTATGTTTTGTTCCAGATAGATAATGCATTTAATAGCTTAACTAAGTACCTATGTTTTTATTTTTATCACATGTGAGTAACACAATGGAGTAACTCAGATCATATTTTTTAACAATTATTAAAATAGTGACTCAAAGTTCAACAGTGTAGAGTTTGACACTCCTGACTGAAGGAGATTCTGCCACTGCTTTTGTCTCTGAATAAATGCTTTACTATTGATACGTTTGAATATGAATTTGAGAAAACAAAACTTAGTAAGGCTTTCAATGTAAAAGAATGACTCAAAATATATATATATATATATATATATATATATATATATATTCCCAAAGACCCCTTAGCTTCCTGACAAGTTGCCTGATGTAGAAACACTAAGTTCAGTGCCTAACAGTTCCCGCACAATCAAACCTAGCTAATGCTAGGTGATTTGCAACACTTTCCTATTACACTAGAACCACTCAACCATTTAGGAAGTGTGCAACTTGTGACCAAATTCAAGTGGAACAAAATCTGAGGACAGAGACATAAATCTTAGTCAGGTTTTCCCCCAGTGAAACCCCACCAGGGTTAGTGTGTTCTAAGCCTGGCGGGCCACCAGGCTTTACTTGCATCCCCACCAGGCTAAGCATTGTTAGAGAGACTTAATGGACACCCTTCTGTCAAAATTTAATCGGAGTTTGATGGATGAGTGATTAATGACCCGTGACTAATTGATATTAATTTCCGGTCACATGATGCCCCTCCCCCCATCCGGTCACATGATGCCCCTCCCCCCATCCGGTCACATGATGCCCCTCCCCCCATCCGGTCATATGATCCCCCCTCCCCCCCTGGATGTCTCATGACCTCAGCGTGCTTAGCACGTGTTACACTATATTCCCGCTAATTTCAATTCAACCAATAGAAACAGAGACAGGCTCCGAGTTTTATGAGTAATACAATTAAAGTATAAAAAACAATAAGTGTTAAATAATCAAGAATAATATACGATATAATATATTTAAATAGAATGTTGTAATTAACTCCGGTTTTGCTCACCAAGCCGTTCGTGTTTGTGCGTGTGTCCGGGCAGAATACTGGACACACATGTCCCTCAGGATGTCTCAACGCCATACAGTGTTTAAGTTGAACTCCTTCTGACCTCTATGAGTTTGAATTAGCCAATAGAAGCAGAGACAAGGGGTTCGGTGTTAGAAAATCATTAGTAACATACGATATAGTATATTCAAATAGATTTGGATGTTGTAATTACCTCTGGGTTTTTAAACAGAAGTTCTTTCTGATATAGTGCCTAAAGCGGGACAGGCCCCAGCCATCAGGAAGACCCTCATGACCTCCAGTCATCATGCGTGACACGTGTGGCTCTGTATATTTCCGATCATCTCAATTGGGTCTCTATCGGGGGTTGATTGATATGATGTAAACGCCAGCACAGGATTCATTCTCGTGACTTTAGGGAGGAGGTCCCATGACAGTGCTGCTCACCAAGCCATTCGTGTGTGTGTGTGTGTGTGTGTGTGTGTGTGTGTATATAAAGACATATAGAAACAAAAGTCCCTAAAGAAAACCTACAGTTTAACTATTTTACTGCATTATTTATGGTAGCACAATTAGCCAGTGTTGACTATGAGTTTGTGATTTCCTTCATCACTTCAATTTTAAACTCTAATAGATTTTCTTGTTCTGTAACACTTGCTAGTGTGATACATTTCAGTAAATGTTCCTCATTTGTACACGTACTTCTTAAGAATATGTGACAGACAGTAAACAGGCCTACTCAAATTTAACTTTTATCTTTCCGCAGTTAAAGAATTTGTTCAGACTTTTCCAGAATTTGGCCCGGCATCACTGTGAATGATTTTGTTCAGGTTTTTTTTCTTGCTGTTGAATCAACACTGATCTTCCCACTGCTTCATGTTTTCTCCAAAATAGTAAATCTTGGTTTAAATACATTTAAACTCATAGACTTTTTTTTCTGTAACACTTGCTAGTGTGAAACATGTTAGTAAAAGTTCCTCATTTGTACACGTACTTCTGAACAATATCTGACAGAGACTAAACAGGCCTCGGTGAGGTTGCTCATATGTGTCTTTCAGCTTTCCCTCCACCCATTATCTTACACACTTTAGTGTGTTCACTAACAAAATATAGTACACCTCTAATTTTTTTAATTTTTCATTATTAAAACTTTTAAATGATCAATGTGGACCATCAGTCTGTATTAAAATAGTTAATATAATTCATATTATTAATTTAGATTTGATGTTTTAATGTGTGCCCTTGGATTTATATTGATTTATTCAATGTGTAAATATTTATCATATAGTTTTTTTTTCTTTTGGTGTTTGTTGCACAAATTCAAATACATGCCGGCTATCAACCAACAATTAAATCAGTGAATTTGGGTTTTTTCTTAAATACTCCCTCTCACCGAGACTTACTTACATCTTCTGACAACTAGCCCCACTTATAATAACATTGACTAAGTTTGCTATTGGTACACTTTACCTAAAAATTAAAATTAAACATACTCACTACACAACCATGCTCCAAGAGTTGCTCACAAAATGGTGAATTGTTTTGTTATCTTTAAAATGATCTGCAGCTTTTGTTCGTTGGTCCTAATGATGCTGTTCACTAATGTTCACTAACAGACAGTAAACCTCTTGTAATTGATAAGCTTATAAATGATCAATGCGAAGCATCAGTATGCGCTAAAGAAGATCATATCAGTCAGATTAAGTAAAATATCATTATACTCAAAGCAATCAAAATTATATTTCTCTGAAAGGTCATTTTTCCTTTTCAGGAACTTTAGACTGTATGAAAGGAATCAGTGAAATATACTATGAAATATTTAATCTGCTGCATTCCGATAATAAAACTTCAACTGTGAATTGAATGATTACGTTGCATCTAGATACAAAAGAATCAACCGTTAATTAGTAATCATACTGACTAACAAGATCTGATCAAACAAGAAACCTGACTACCTCAAGGGATTTCTCACATTGGAGAATAAACCGTCTGACTTTCTTTAGCCACTAAATTTAACCTTACCAAAGTTTTGCCTTGGAGCAAACAGGTACTGAGTTTGAAGCGGATCAGACGCCTTCAGCCATCTGCTAGAGCTAGACTCCGGCCTTCCTCACTGTAAAATAAAACATTAGACTTAAAAAAAGTTCAAGCGAACATCACTTAATTATCATCGACTTGTTGTTTGTACTCATCTTAAGCAAGTGGCAGGAACATTTGGATATATAAAAAAAAGCTTTATAAGTTAATCTATTTAAGTTGAGTCCATGCAACAAGTAAAATAAAATAAAAAAAGTGAATTATTTGAAAGTAGTGAGGATTTTGGGTGGTAAAAGTTGAACATTTTAACATGTCCAGACGTTACACCATTTCTGCTCAAGCAAACCAAAAGGTTTTGAACAGAACAACCATGTCAAATAACGAGACCGTGAATCTTTAATCTATGTAGCAAATATATTGCTGCTGCTGTAAGCAGAAAATAAAATAAAAGAAGTTTTACGGAGAATAATATTTTGGATGAGTTTAAGAATATTGTTTGCCAAAATCACACGGTGTAACTACACTTGTCTTTTATATGTAGCAGTAATTGAATCTTTTTGAGGCATTTGGTTTGCATAAATTAAAGTAAATACGACCTATTTTCCTGCTCCACATACTTAGTTAGCAATGTGCCAGTTAGCTTCCCAGTCTGAACTTCTGGGCAATGTCTTGATTCAGTCAAATCTTCTATCTTGTATCTCCTGAACTCTGATATTTTGCTTGCTGGTCTTCAGCGTGCTTTGAATGCAGTATCGGGTTTCTCTTACTTTAACCCGCCCAACTTGCACCTGATTGGCATGTTAGCCTTTTGATTCCCTCCCAGCGAGGCGGTGCTTCACAAAGCAAACTGTTTGTCAAACTGTTGATCTGCCTCATGGCTGTTTTAGAAGATATGGTGACTGAGGTTTAGACAGTACTAGCCAGCTCATGCAGCTTGTTTTTACTAGATGGCAGTTCTAAAAGTACATATCTTTAAAATATGAATAAATACGTACAATTCCATAATTATTCGATCCAGCGGTTATAGAAGTTTTGTAATAATGCAATTCAGGGATTTTACATTTTCTGGACTAAAGGAGGATTTCAGTTCAACACCTGTGGTTTCTTAATGTAAGTGTTTCTGCTACTTGACAAGAAACAGGGTTAAAAGAGGATTTAGAAAGCAAAATACAAAGATGATAGTTGTTTTTACCGAGAGCAAGGCTGTGACTAGTTATCAGGACAGAACGAGACCTGTAAAACTGTTGGGCATCTGTTCCAATAATTTATTAGCCTTTAGAAAATATTTTTGGACACAGCCATCCGCAGGAGCAAGATGAAGCAAGAACATCACAACACCGGATGTATTTTTTCATCCTTCTATCCGTGATTTAAAACAATTTTTAATTTTGTGTCATCTTAAAGATGGAAAGAGTCAATTATTTTTTCATCCATGGAAAAGTGTAATGTGTTTATTATGAGTAGGATTAACCAAGCTGAAGGAAAACAAAGAAAAAGGATAAATAAATATTCATTGATACAGAACCGAATCAGCAAATATGAACTTATGAAACTATTGAAACCTTCAAGAATTTTATGTTGTGTAAGATATTTAAGAAACTAGTACTGAATCTGCGCTCATGAATTTCTTTATTCGGTCGTTATCTGTAAAATACGTTTCCCTTTTGTTTTGTTGAACACCAGACATCTCATCTCTTTCCCACAGTTTTTCACTTAGTTCCACTACTGCTGTGGATTTTATAGTTAATGTTTAAAGCCAACAGAGTCTGAAGCGATGGAGGAAATTTACATCAATATGGAACCTGTTGGAAAAACTGCATCTAATCACACAGGTAAGAACAAAGTTACAGAGAAATTTAGTATGTAATGAATTCAATTTTGCTAAGGTTGAGGTTTTTGCTAAGGTTGAGGTTTTTGCTAAGGTTGAGGTTTTTGTTAAGGTTGGAGCAGCTCCAAAGAGAGGCTCTGCCTCCGTGCGGCTGTCTGTTTGGGAATCCTGAATGTCTTACTTTTGACTGAACTCATCGCCCTCAGTGTTCACAGTGAGTCTTGTTTTAGTCATCTTAAAGATGTAAAAAGACTAGATTTTATGTTTCTGTTATATTAAAAAGGCATTGTTCCCCTTCTAAAATCAAACTGACCAAATAGCAAAGGTTTAAAAAGAATAAAGCTTAGTGACTCAAAGTTTTGCAGAGAGGTGAAACATCACACATGAGTTTGACTCATTTTCAGCAATGGTTGCATTTGTAGCCATTTAGGTTAGCGTGTCTTTAATATCTACTCTTTTTCAAACTATTTACCCAACGATTCATTGTTCAGTGTTTCCTCAGTTTAAATTCTACAGGTATAACCAAAATCATGAAACTATTTTATAAGTCTTAAGTGAAAACACGGTCTTGCCACTTCTTTTTGCAAACATGGTTGTTAATTTTTTTGCAGCTCATCACATGACAGCAGATTTTTCTGACATCAGCAACATCCTGACCGAGCAGAACAGCAGCAGCAAGTTTCCCTCCATGAACGCTAACTTCACTGAAACGGCTCCACGAGCTGAAGACACTTTAAGGTTTGTCAAAACTTTAAAAAATTTGGATCTCGTTAAAAATTGAATTCTACTCTGAAATGTAGAGTATAACTAATAACTTTCCTTTTTGGTCTAAATGGATATAATGTAAATGAACAACTTTTATTTTAATTTATTAAGTGCTCTATCATTTGCGTGTGCTGAAAAACAACAATGTAAAACAAACTAAACTTTGATTTTTGTCTCCTTAAAGGGAAATTGTGTCCTACAGAACGAACAAACATCAGTTGTTCCTGTTCATCTCCAGGGGCTGCAGAAGAAGAGAAGAACAGATCCACTAGTGATGGATGATTAGGATCTGTGTTCACTGTGATATTATTCACCAACAATAATGTAGCTTACGGTGTTACATAAAATCCTAAAGATAAAATGTTCACTTCCAACAGTTGTGACCTGCATCTAATAACACAACAATTTTATCGCCTATACTCTGTGTTTTTCTTTCTTGTTAAAACTCTGACATGATAAACAAACGTTTTTTTTGTTTGTTTGGGTTTTTTTTTTGTATTTTTGCAGAGGATCGGTTGATGCGTTCTGATTGTGTATTAATGTGACTTTTACTATGAAACTTTATGGAGTTCCAGTTGTGTCCGGTAATAGAGGATTAAGTTCTATCTTGGTAAAATTATATTTCCAATTATTTACTATCATTTGTAATAAAGTGATGCCAACACCACGGATTCAACAGTGAGAAGTTTGTTCAAGTCATCTTAAAGATGGAAAGAGTCAATATTGTGCTGATTCTGAGTAACTGAAGGATTAACTGAATGACTTTTTATTCATTTCAGAGTTCAATCAGCGAGATTATTCATTTTGTGATGGTCCTAGTCTATGAAAGAAAGAAACAAAGAAAGAAAGCAGCAAATGTACATGTTGGTTCCCCTGAAAATATGGATAAATTCAGTCATTGTAGGGTTAAAGTAATTTGAAGAGGGAGAAGCGTATAAACAAGTCAATGACGAGTCAATGACTTGATGCATTCTGCATTTTTTAACTCGGTTAACTTAACTTTTTGTTTTTTTACTGACTTTAATACATTTAAATCGCTACGTTGTTTGATAAGTAGAATGGAAATGACTTTTTTGTAAACGGTCTTGTAAATTAGCGTTTTATAAATGAACTGAATTGAATTAAGAAATTTGACCTTCGGATTGGACTGAAGAGAAACGATGAGCAATGTTTTATGGGTTTGGGTTTTATAAAGCAAAGATTGGTATTTGTGTAACATCAAAAGTTCATTTTGAGGCAAAACTAAGAAATTTATAAAAATTTCAAATGGCATTTTCCTACATACCGTTGCCTGGTGTTTTAACAGGTAAAGGTTGTCAAAAACCATGATCTTAAATTTTATTTACAAAGCAATTTTCAGAGATATAAGTCCATATATTCTGTACAACATAATTCACAGGTTACAAATACTAAAAAAGTCAAGCATCAGAATCACTAAAAACTCATGACAAAAAAAAAAATCTTGTGACAGCAACCTTGCTCCTGAATTTGGGTCAGGAAAATAAAGCTAGAGAAGCAAACTCTTTCACAATTTAGATTTACAGATTCACAGGAAAAGCTACATTTTCAACAACTATATAGATTTAGAATAACAAAGAACAAATTTTAGGCATAACTATGGTATTTTACCTGCCTCATGTGATTTGTTGGATCACTTTGTGTAGCATGATTTAGTAGTAGCATCATGTAGTGCGATATTCACAGAGTGCAACATCAGTGTTTGGAATAAGTTTCGTATCTTTAATGGCATGAAACATCATTTTTTACATCAGCGGGATGTTAAAAGTCTTGTATCTAAACATCTTATGGGGAGGTTTTTATTGTTTCCTTATTTATTGTTTCCTTAAAACTGTTTAAGGAGTGTTGATTTCATCCAAAATTTTAAGAGATTATAAGGGATTTAAAGCTAAAAAACCCACAATGAAAATGTACTACACGGCATGCATTTGAAGCTTTGACCCAACACAGGGCAGGCTGTACACTGTGATGGAGATATGTGTCTCTTTAAAGATCTGTTCCAGGATCTTTGACACCTTTGACCACTGCAGCTGGTCCAGGCCGCAGCCAATTCTGAGGGAGGAGATACGAGACAAGCAAATTGATTAATTATTCACAATAAAGAAGAAGATTTAAGGGTATTTATTATAGTTATTTATCCACAGTAGTTTCTACAAACCGAGGTATTGATATACTATTGACACCATTTTCTAAGCAGTGAGATTTCATGTCTTCCAGACTCTGTCTTAGGTTGACATACGTGGGTTTCTGGCTGGCTTTTTTCTTTGTGATCTGAGACACATAATAGGAAAGATACAGTTACCAGATTGAATAATGAAACAGGTTTTGGTCCTATGCAGTATAATTGTGGTATGTTTACCAGATAGTAGATGAAACGTTGATCATGTGTCAGGACAGCACACTGCCCCGGCAGCTTCTCTATTAGGACATACATTAAAAAAAAATAAAATAAAATACAAAACAGGATATGATTTAGCACTTGCTGTTGAAATCAGACATTTGAATGAACTGTAAAAAACATAAAACATTTTTTCCAAAACAAAGATTTTAGTAACTAGTCTGACTCACTCTGCTCCTTTAACTCTGAGACTCGACCAAACTTCTTCTTGAACATCACCGCTATGCCTGCTCCCATGCGACAGTCTTCACTGATGCAGTGGGCCAAGGATTCATCGCGTGGACAGGAGAACAAATCTCCGGTGACATACTTTAATATCCAGTTGGTTGATTGATAGAGTTCCTCAGTTTTGCCCATGTTCATACTTTCTTAAGCGCAACTTGGAGAAAACTATAACCACAAAGTACCAAATTGGTAACGGCGCTTACTACAGCCTTGCTTATCCCCTCACCATCTATCCCCACACTAGGCTGTGTCTCATTGTTCCTTAAAGCACCACCCACTTTGCAGAATTTTTTTCCGAATTTGTCCGGGGGTTGTTAGTCCTAGTAAACTATAATAAGCTGGATTTTTTGTTTGCCTCAAAAATGAACTTTTGATGTTTAACAAAAACCTCAACCTTAACAAAAACCTCAACCTTAACAAAAACCTCAACCTTAACAAAAACCTCAACCTTAGCAAAAACCTCAACCTTAACAAAAACCTCAACCTTAGCAAAAACCTCAACCTTAGCAAAAACCTCAACCTTAGCAAAATTGAATTCATTACATACTAAATTTCTCTGTAACTTTGTTCTTACCTGTGTGATTAGATGCAGTTTTCCCAACAGGTTCCATATATTGACGTAAATTTCCTCCATCGCTTCAGACTCTGTTGGCTTTAAACATTGACTATAAAATCCACAGCAGTAGTGGAACTAAGTGAAAAACTGTGGGAAAGAGATGAGATGTCTGGTGTTCAACAAAACAAAAGGGAAACGTATTTTACAGATAACGACCGAATAAAGAAATTCATGAGCGCAGATTCAGTACTAGTTTCTTAAATATCTTACACAACATAAAATTCTTGAAGGTTTCAATAGTTTCATAAGTTCATATTTGCTGATTCGGTTCTGTATCAATGAATATTTATTTATCCTTTTTCTTTGTTTTCCTTCAGCTTCTCATTACGGTCTCGTTATTTGACATGGTTGTTCTGTTCAAAACCTTTTGGTTTGCTTGAGCAGAAATGATGTAGTGTCTGGACATGTTAAAATGTTCAACTTTTATCACCCTAAATCCTCACTACTTTCAAATAATTCACTTTTTTTATTTTATTTTACTTGTTGCATGGACTCAACTTAAATAGATTAACTTATAAAGCTTTTTTCTTATATATCCAAATGTTCCTGCCACTTGCTTAAGATGAGTACAAACAACAAGTCGATGATAATTAAGTGATGTTCGCTTGAACTTTTTTTAAGTCTAATGTTTTATTTTACAGTGAGGAAGGCCGGAGTCTAGCTCTAGCAGATGGCTGAAGGCGTCTGATCCGCTTCAAACTCAGTACCTGTTTGCTCCGAGGCAAAACTTTGGTAAGGTTAAATTTAGTGGCTAAAGAAAGTCAGACGGTTTATTCTCCAATGTGAGAAATCCCTTGAGGTAGTCAGGTTTCTTGTTTGATCAGATCTTGTTAGTCAGTATGATTACTAATTAACGG
Source organism: Xiphophorus couchianus (assembly GCF_001444195.1). NCBI lineage: Eukaryota > Metazoa > Chordata > Actinopteri > Cyprinodontiformes > Poeciliidae > Xiphophorus > Xiphophorus couchianus. The sequence continues at coordinate 29,417,156 of NC_040240.1, read as the reverse complement.
TTGATTCTTTTGTATCTAGATGCAACGTAATCATTCAATTCACAGTTGAAGTTTTATTATCGGAATGCAGCAGATTAAATATTTCATAGTATATTTCACTGATTCCTTTCATACAGTCTAAAGTCCCTGAAAAGGAAAAATGACCTTTCAGAGAAATATAATTTTGATTGCTTTGAGTATAATGATATTTTACTTAATCTGACTGATATGATCTTCTTTAGCGCATACTGATGCTTCGCATTGATCATTTATAAGCTTATCAATTACAAGAGGTTTACTGTCTGTTAGTGAACATTAGTGAACAGCATCATTAGGACCAACGAACAAAAGCTGCAGATCATTTTAAAGATAACAAAACAATTCACCATTTTGTGAGCAACTCTTGGAGCATGGTTGTGTAGTGAGTATGTTTAATTTTAATTTTTAGGTAAAGTGTACCAATAGCAAACTTAGTCAATGTTATTATAAGTGGGGCTAGTTGTCAGAAGATGTAAGTAAGTCTCGGTGAGAGGGAGTATTTAAGAAAAAACCCAAATTCACTGATTTAATTGTTGGTTGATAGCCGGCATGTATTTGAATTTGTGCAACAAACACCAAAAGAAAAAAACTATATGATAAATATTTACACATTGAATAAATCAATATAAATCCAAGGGCACACATTAAAACATCAAATCTAAATTAATAATATGAATTATATTAACTATTTTAATACAGACTGATGGTCCACATTGATCATTTAAAAGTTTTAATAATGAAAAATTAAAAAAATTAGAGGTGTACTATATTTTGTTAGTGAACACACTAAAGTGTGTAAGATAATGGGTGGAGGGAAAGCTGAAAGACACATATGAGCAACCTCACCGAGGCCTGTTTAGTCTCTGTCAGATATTGTTCAGAAGTACGTGTACAAATGAGGAACTTTTACTAACATGTTTCACACTAGCAAGTGTTACAGAAAAAAAAGTCTATGAGTTTAAATGTATTTAAACCAAGATTTACTATTTTGGAGAAAACATGAAGCAGTGGGAAGATCAGTGTTGATTCAACAGCAAGAAAAAAAACCTGAACAAAATCATTCACAGTGATGCCGGGCCAAATTCTGGAAAAGTCTGAACAAATTCTTTAACTGCGGAAAGATAAAAGTTAAATTTGAGTAGGCCTGTTTACTGTCTGTCACATATTCTTAAGAAGTACGTGTACAAATGAGGAACATTTACTGAAATGTATCACACTAGCAAGTGTTACAGAACAAGAAAATCTATTAGAGTTTAAAATTGAAGTGATGAAGGAAATCACAAACTCATAGTCAACACTGGCTAATTGTGCTACCATAAATAATGCAGTAAAATAGTTAAACTGTAGGTTTTCTTTAGGGACTTTTGTTTCTATATGTCTTTATATACACACACACACACACACACACACACACACACGAATGGCTTGGTGAGCAGCACTGTCATGGGACCTCCTCCCTAAAGTCACGAGAATGAATCCTGTGCTGGCGTTTACATCATATCAATCAACCCCCGATAGAGACCCAATTGAGATGATCGGAAATATACAGAGCCACACGTGTCACGCATGATGACTGGAGGTCATGAGGGTCTTCCTGATGGCTGGGGCCTGTCCCGCTTTAGGCACTATATCAGAAAGAACTTCTGTTTAAAAACCCAGAGGTAATTACAACATCCAAATCTATTTGAATATACTATATCGTATGTTACTAATGATTTTCTAACACCGAACCCCTTGTCTCTGCTTCTATTGGCTAATTCAAACTCATAGAGGTCAGAAGGAGTTCAACTTAAACACTGTATGGCGTTGAGACATCCTCAGGGACATGTGTGTCCAGTATTCTGCCCGGACACACGCACAAACACGAACGGCTTGGTGAGCAAAACCGGAGTTAATTACAACATTCTATTTAAATATATTATATCGTATATTATTCTTGATTATTTAACACTTATTGTTTTTTATACTTTAATTGTATTACTCATAAAACTCGGAGCCTGTCTCTGTTTCTATTGGTTGAATTGAAATTAGCGGGAATATAGTGTAACACGTGCTAAGCACGCTGAGGTCATGAGACATCCAGGGGGGGAGGGGGGATCATATGACCGGATGGGGGGAGGGGCATCATGTGACCGGATGGGGGGAGGGGCATCATGTGACCGGATGGGGGGAGGGGCATCATGTGACCGGAAATTAATATCAATTAGTCACGGGTCATTAATCACTCATCCATCAAACTCCGATTAAATTTTGACAGAAGGGTGTCCATTAAGTCTCTCTATTGTTTATTTACTTAAAGTTTTTTTTAATGTTTGCCTTTTTTGAGACCCTGTAGTTGGTGGTGTTAACGTCTTCCAATAATACACAGTTATCCAATGACATCTAAAAATTTTCTGTCACCTTTAAACATTTTTAAACTCAAAAATCAACGGGGCACTGGATGACTGCCCTGGCACCCCTACCGCCGAGCTTAGCAAGTTTTCTGGAGAAAACTCGCTTAGTGATGCTATCAGCAAAGTGAGATGAATCTGTACTTCTTGTTTTATTTCAATGAAGGCGTGAAGACGATGATGAAGTCATTGTGAAAAAGGTTTAGTCTGGTGTTTGATTTCTGTATGCAGCCAGAATTGGAATCGGTAGACGGATGACTGCTGTCACCACATCCAGAGGGTTTAATTAAAAAAATGAATCCTGGCAGCAGAATGAAATGGTAGCTCTTGTTTTCCCATATAAATTTCTTCTTCCATTGCTGCCACAACCTGATAAGTGACGTGGATGCGAGTTATGTAAGGTTTCATTAGTTTATTACTGAGTGGCGCCTCATCAGACAGCATTCCGTTTACTGCTGGCAATATGTTTGCTCTCATGAATCGGTTTCCAGTTGGTTGTACTTTATGTTAAAGCTATCTTGAACGCAGCTCTATCTGTTTTGTCTTCTTCTTCCAATTAGACTGCTTTTAGATCTGTAGGCCAGTCGGTGCATGATGCCTTAATTTAAACAGATGTCAGACACACAGACAGACACATTTGCCGTTGGATATCCCTGCCACCTGCAGTGCGTCATGACAGCTCCAGAGACATCTCAGGCTTCTCCTCTCCCACTGGTAGAGAATGAGACAGACTGTATCCAGGCATGCCAAGCCACCGGCCTGGGGGCCCCAAACGGTGCCAAATTACCCAACAAAGTGAGGAGTTGAGTTGTGTCTTATTCTTGAGACTGAAAACGGAGCCAGCTCTTAAGCTAACCTGTATGTTGACCTTCCTGTTTATTCATTCGGAAGAGAAAATTATTTATATGAAAAAAAAAATATCTATATATTGCTTGTGTAAAAACTTTGTTAGCAATCCTAAAGAAACTAAAGAGTGAACCATGGCTGGACTGCAGTGGTAGATGCTGAAACAGAAACTGTAGCTGCAGATCCACAATTAAGATGCTTCAACAGATGATGGTTTGTTGAGCAAAAGTGACAAAAGAAGCTTTAACAGCTATATAGACGTTTTATTTAAACGTTTATAAAGCTGTTAAAGCTTCTTGTTTTAGCTAACATGTTGGACAGAGGAAAAGAATCAATGATAAAAAACAATCACAGTTACTTGAGCCATGACTGAAGCCATTCAGTCCCACCAGCAGTGAAGTTTATGTAGAGGTCCACAAAACCCAGCTTTTATTTTGATAGTCCACATCCACTTGTCAGCAAGCTAATTTGCAGATATGCTAAATGTTTAGCTTGGATCTAAATACTTAGTTATAAGCTAAATATTTATCTATCAACCTGAATATTTAGTTAGCAAGGAAATATTTAGGTTGCTAACTAAATATGTAGCTACCAAGCTAAATGTTTAGCTTGCTGACTAATATTTGTCTCATAGGTAAATATTTAGTTACTAGAGTAACTGTTTAGCTAGCAAGCAAAATGTGTGGTTTGCACAAATATTTAACTTGCTAGCTAAAAATCTAGCTAAGTAAATATTTGGGGCACAGAAATAGGAACATTGGACCGCGTACCTGACCGTTACTTCCTGTCTCACACAATTAGACAAAGTAATTATTACTAGAGTAACTTTTTGGAAGTTGTCTGAGAACATTCACTGGTGTTTCATTTTGACGTTCGGTAAACATTGTCTATAAACTTGGGAGCGTTCAGAAGACTTTGTCTGAACGTTTCGTGTTAGTTGGGAAGTGAGTAATAAACCTTAATCTTAATTCCAAATTGTCACAGAAAGGCGGGCAGCAAGATTGGGTTGAAAAAGAGCATGAGATGGCAGAGTCTGGAGGTGGGAGTTGCAGAGTTAAATGAAGCTGTTTCAAGCTTTATTATTAAATGTTCTTTCTTACTCTTGTGTTGTATTTATGCAGTTTTCTTCAGTGGACAGTTTGAGAGTGACATTTTGGAAATCAGAGCGATTGAATAACCTCAGGTGTTTATTGCTTCAGTTACTCCTGAATATTTTATTTGAAGAACAATTGCTATGTATATCCATCCTTTCACTTTGCATCATCGTTTACCAATATAAAGCCTTGATGATTGACTGTTTAATCTTACAAAAATCTGTTTAATTGCCTCTGTTGTTCCTTAGAGAACGTCCTGCTTATCTCTCAGCGTTCCTTTCCACACAGACGCCTTCTGTCTGGGATTTGCAGGATCTCTTGTCTTTAGTATGTGGATCAGAGATTAATAAAAACTTAGTATTGCCATCAGGTCTATTAATAAATGAAAAAGCTTCATGTTGTCACAACAGGAGAAGAATGAGAGACCTTGAAGGGCTGCAGTTACCTGCAATTACATGACTCAGTACAATCCATGCACAGTCCAGTCTGGTTTTGGTACAGATTTTTACTGCCTTTTAGAAATGTGGTACAGAGGAAATTTGACAACAACAAAAATGAGAGATGATGACTGCCTTGTGGGCAACTATCTGGTAAAAAAAACAAAAAAAACAAGCTGTGAATTTAAATGTTTCAGGGCACCAAGACTAAAAAACAAGAAAGCAACTCGTCTAAAATAGGAAGAAGTAAAATGTTAACATACAAATTATTGGTTGAGAGATCAGATTTAGATAGTACCGTAGTTTATACGTTTTACGTTAACATTTATTCTGTAGTCACTAAATCTAAACCTCAGCAGTGGTCAACAAGTTTATGAACTTCAAAACTGAATTGTTATCATTCAGTCCTTGAATATTTGGGACTAAATTAACCAGAGTGATGGGGTGAGTGGGTTCACAACCAGACTAGTTTATGTTCATGAAGTGATATAAAGACAGGCTTTTGAGCTTTTCTAATTTGCTGGCAGATCACACTTTGAGTCATTTAGGAAATTATGCAATGCAATAAAAATAGTGGACATTGTTGTTGTTTTAACACTTATGACAACAATTGCTGGAAACCTAAAAACTGTTGACAATTTGTTAGATGCCCTTTATCATTTTTATGCTAATGATAGATCTAGTGATGCCGTGGCCCCTTGTCCTACACTATTTGGTTCACACAAAGGGTCTGGGCCCTCAGCTACTGAGACTCAATTGCTTCCTGGGGGTGTGGCCTCTGTTGAAGTTTTAAATTTCACCCCATTGCTAACATTAGCCCATGACACATGTAATGTACCAGTTCAATGCTAAAAAGCTTCCTGGAAATGACCTGCGCTGTAAACAACCATCCTCAACTCTGCAAAGAGAGAAGTCCCGATCCCACCAAGGCAGCTGTTCAGGTTAATTCAATATTTAGAAGTGTGGTCGACGCTGCTATCGCTAAAACTACAATTCTAAAACAGAGCAGAAAATTGATGCCTTTTCCTACTCAGAGTTCCCCAGTTCCTCCATGACCTCAAAGACTCCCAGTTTGGGCCATTTTTCAACGCTACCAAGCCCATTCCTCAGACCAGCATGACCTCAGCTCACCTCTGCAGGAGCAGTAAAATCATAGACACTCCATACAGAAACACCCAAGCCAGCATTTTTGACATTGAGGTTTTCTGTGCACCACCATTGTACAACTCTGCTCTCTATTTTGTCATTTTGCTCAAGAAATATTGCAGCTTCTTCCCCACTCAGATCACAAATGTCCCCTAAAGGACATCGATCTACAGATTAGGCAGCCTAACAACACTTACATTCACTATACTAACCCAAAAAGATCAGCGGTCTGAGGATGTACACAGAGAAAAAATGAGCTCCCAACTGACTAGTATGCATAATTCACAATACCAGAAGGGAGATAGCGTTCTTGACAGATAAAGTTTGTGGCAGATGACTGAAATTTGCATAGCGTAATAGCTTGATAAAAGCTTTGCAGATGCATATTGTCACAAGGAGCACAAATGATAATTAGAAAATAAGACCAATGAAGTTTAAAGTGCCCGATTGTTTGTGCCTCAAATCCTATCATCTTGAAAAGAAAGCCTTGGCATGGAAATTAGAGACCAGTACCACTGACCATATGCTGCGGCACAAACACGCCGCTGTTACAGATTCATCTCCGCCAACCTCTCTGTTTTCAAGCAGTATGAAGGGAAATGAAGCCTCAGCTAATGTGTCTCGACACTTCCCTCCTCTCTTCCCCGTCTTCCTTCACAGCTGTGAAAAGGCTTCCGAGCCGCCAGCTTAACAGACGCCGCTGGAGATCTCCCAAAGAAACACATCGCTACCTCAAAGTCTGGCCGAAACACCTCAGAGTAACGCATCGTGGCCCGAGTCAGAAAGATTTTTATCACAGACGAGAAGTCAGTAACTGCGTTTCCATTACAAATGTGTGTCAATCTAAAAAAACAAACAAAAAAACAACACAATTTCACAATTTGCGGTGTTTCAGTTAAATATGAAATTAACTGAATAAGATTGTTCATGTGATAAGTTGTTAAAAATCATGGTAGCGACGGATGTAAACAGTTACATCAGATATATTCATAATTCAGCCTTGGCGCTAAAGCTCACCGTCTATCAGCCAATCAGAGGAGACAGCAGCTTTTTATTCAGCAGTTGGAGCAACAGACCTCTTATAGTTGGGAGCGGCTACATATGGGGCATATTGGGAAAATTGTAGATGGTGATTTCACAGAAGAGTTGTGGATTCAACACGTTGGAATGACACACAGCTTTTATTAAATGTGTGACGCTGTGAAGCTCTGGTGGAGCCAGCTGCATGTTGGGGAAGAAAGAAAAACTCCTCCTAAAACTTTCTGTCGTCTTTTTCATCTTTTCCACTAATAGTTGCATCTGGCTGTCACCTGATACAAAAAAGTATTTTCTTGCAAAATGCATCACTTTATCTACGACTGAAAAACCACAGCGCAACAATTTTAATGTGAAAAGGGTGAAACTGGCGTTCCATTAAGCAAATTTATTTTCATCACTTCAATTTTGCACAGTGGTACAGTTGGTAGAGCTGTTGCCTTGCAGCAAGAAGGTCCTGGGTTCGATTCCCGGCCCAGTGTATTTCTGCATGTTCTCCCTGTGCATGCTGGGTTTTCTCCAGGTACTCCGGTTTCCTCCCACAGACCAAAATCATGACTCTCAAGTTAATTGGTCTCTCTAAATTCTCCTTAGGTGTGTGTGTGTGTGTGTGTGTGTGTGTGTGTGCATGGGTGTTTGTCCTGTCTGTCTCTGTGTTGCCCTGCAACCCCACCTCTTGCCCAAAACGTTCGCTGGAGATCGGCACCAGCACCGAACCCAACCCCACTAGGAACAAGGGTGTTAGAAAATGGATGGATGGATCACTTCAATTTGCCCAATTCTTTGGTAAATGTAAACATAACAGGATGAAATAGGATCATTATCAGGTCATCACTGCAACCCATGAGGCAGTGATTGGAAGAATCGATTTTTTGAGGCTGGTATGTAACAATGGTTATGTTTGCATACAAATTGAAAGTTGCTTAATAGAAACATACCAACTTTGAAAAAAGTCACATTATTCGGTACAACATTTTTGCACAGGGATGAGGGTGTTTTTCAGCCATATTGAAATTGGTTTATTTTCCAAAATTTCAATGGAAACACGTTTTCACATCACGTCACAATGTCACAATACATGGTCAACATCCGGATGTTACTACTGGTGGAAACAACAAAGAAATTTACAGGAAGTGGTAGGAGGAAGATGGTTTGCTCCACCAGAGCTCTCCCAACATCACAGTTCATTCCGACATGTTGAATCCATAACTCTTCTGTAAAATTGCCAACTACATCGCCGTTCCCAAGTAGGCGGGGCTTGTTGCTCCAACGGCAGAATAAGATGCAGACGTATCCTCTGATTGGCTGATAGATGATGAGCGCTAGCTTCACTATGAATTATGAATATATCTCACATAACTGATAACATTCGTCGCTGCCATAACTTTGAATGACTTAGTGCATGAACAAGCACATTCATGTGTGGTTTTAATTTCACTTCTTATTTAATGGAAACACTGCAATTGCACAGCTAGTGTCATGTGGGTGTAAATTGCATATATATTATAGTTTGTATGAAAGAATAGTATGTATGATAGTAAGATACGTCATTTACCTGACCCTGGCTGGGGTCACTGAGCGGCTCCATGGGGTTCTCCTGCCAGGAGGTTGATGTTTATTAAAAGAGTTTTTCTGCCCCTGTGCAGTACGAATCAAGTCACACAACTCGATATGACTTGACTCAGTTAGCTCCTCTGAGGTTGCACAGCAGATCACATGAACTCACCACCTGCTAATATTCCACTCCTTCTGTTGTCCCGGCAACAGGATCGGCATCAGCTGAACGATGGAAAGCCGTCACGTGTAATTTGACGCTGGTATCAGAAGGGGAGCGCATAAAATGCCGTTTTGTTGCACCACACACAAAATAAATGAATAAATAAATAAGTAAATGAATAAATCATCAATAATAGAAAAATTCCGATAGGCAGAACCGAACCACTGCAGAAGCAGAGCTACGGTTGACAGATGATGTGCTGCTGCTGCTCATGAGCTCCATATTTGATTTACTCCTTCATTTGGGATTTTATCCCTCAAGCTTTGCTCTGTTATTAGATGTGTTGACAAAGGGCTGCCTGCTCTTTTTTCCTTTCAAGAGTAGCAAGGCTTTTATGCCGTATCAGAAATGTGTCTGCAGTGCAGCACAAACACTGTGTAGTTGAAAACGTATTTAGTAATCACCTTATAAGCACAAAAATGTGTTTGCGGCGGTTTAATTTACAGTCTCTATTAATCTGTAACTGCTGCTCCACACAACAGGGCTTTAAAATACATAAATGAATAAATACATACATTTTGATGTTATCCGGTAACTTAAAACTAGATTTTCAGGCACTTTATGATTTGCTGTTTGCATTCAGGAGCTGGAAGTGAAGTCCCCTGCAGTCAAAATGTTAAAATCTGCTTTTCCTCCTTTGTTAGTATTATAAAACCCAGATAGTTTCATATTCTCAGAGCCTGTGGGACAAATATTGATTTGTTGCTTTGTAAAACCCAGATTTCGACACATAGTAACTGTGAGATCAAAATGGCAAAAATAAATATAAAAAAAACACATAAAAAGTTTAAGTTTGAATACTAAGTTACAGCCAGGATAACATCCTCACACAAAACTAGGTGATGATGTTCATTTCCACCAATACTGAGTGTTCTCTGCCTTCGCAGCAGAACGCCTCACTTACTTACATGAAGTGACATCCATCTCTCTTCCTGCTGTGATTAAACAGTTGGAAGGAGGTGAGAGCAATATATCCTCATTAGCACCAAACACTGAGGCTTGGCTCTGTTTTAGAGCGTCGTTTTTCATCATGCAACAATGTGATCAGAATTGGCTCTTGTTGAGTCAGAACAAACCCAGTGAGTGGAGCGCTAAAGGACTTTGATCCAATTAACTCCTATTGAGCTTCTGTGCCATTGTGACTTTGTTTTTGTCGTTTTTACTTTTGGTCACAGCCAGACCAGGTTGTGTTTGGATAATCAACTCGTTGGTTTTGGGGAGTCGCTTCTTCCTGGCTGCATTTAGAGCTTTCTTTCGTTGTGCTAACAGAACAATGGGAAAGTTGAAGGAAATCAAGACGAGAACGTCTTTTTCTAGAACATCAGCATTTGAGATTGTTTGTACCTCTTCTCCACATGAGGAAACTGTATTTCACACGATCCTAAACATTTTATTTTTTAACGGGATTCCAGAGTGAACATTTTACAGCAGATAATCTGTGAGTTGCGTGGACTCTGTGAAGGCTGTCCCTGAGATATCACAGTCCGCCATTCTGATGCCTACATTTCTTGAGACAAAGTTTTTCATTTCCAAATGGATATTAGTAAGTTTGATGAACTAGTGAGGCCCTGTTTCTTCTCCACCTCAAACCTGTTGGTGTAGCACAAAGTGACAGTCTGACAGATAAGTATGGTAATGGTATGCTCTAGGTAATGCTGAATCTCAACATTCTCAGGTCAGTGTCACATAGAAAGCAGTTTGATGTGAACGCTGTTTCCCACCCAGCAGTTTACTGTGCAACCCTGAGTATACGCCACAGCGGTGAAGGTTTAGCTTTGCGCAGACATGTTTGGAGGACGGAGCCAAACGGAGCGAAGGGCGGAAGAAGATCAACTTCGTCACCCTCCACCCAAAAGATCCAACTTGTGCTGTGGTGTTCATCATTCTTGCTTTCTTGTTCTGTTCACTGCTAACACATGTTGGAGGAAATATGTCCTTGATTTCCAACTGCACCAACTGTCAAGCACGGCATTGATAGCATTATGCTAAGGGCCAGTTTTGAATGACTTGAGGACTCAAAATTGTTGGACAGTTGAACAAGCTGATTCAGAAACCAACTTGTCATTCTGCCAACAGAAAGGGGTCAAATATTTAGTGAGAGCTGTTCGAGGAGCTAATTGATTACAAAATGGTGGAGTTAAAGGAACATTTCACCAAATAGCACCTTTTTGTCCCCGTTTTCAAACTGTGTCTAATTCTTGTTTTCAAAGTCACCATAGTTCTGAAAAAAGCCCAAAATGAACGTGACAAACAGTCACACTGTTTACAGCCAAAACACTGTCTGTGGTTTTTTCAACTGTTTTAGGGTCATGTTGATGAGCTGAATCCAAACATCACACTGGTTTTGCTCAATCAGGTCAACTTTCTGAACTATGAAGCAACATGAGCATCAAAATGCATGACCTGTTCTCACATCTGGATCTGTTTCCTGAGAATCTGGATCAATGAGTGACGAGCAGCAGGACAGAGAAGAGACAGAGAATTTTACACAATGAAGACGTAATGTTCAATCTACATGTTTTTACCCTTATCAGTGTTTATTATACAATTTTATAACATTTAATTAACACACTCACACTTAATTAATTAATGCACTCTGTCCCTAGTGCGGTCAGGAGGTGCTGGTCTCCATCTCCAGTTAACGTTCTGGGCGAGAGGTGGGGTCACCCTGGACAGGTCGCCAGTCTGTCGCAGGGCAACACAGAAACATACAGGACAAACAACCATACACACACACACACACACTGACACCTAGGGAGAATTTAGAGAGACCAATTAACCTGACATGTTTTTTGGACTGTGGGAGGAAGCTGGAGAACCCGGAGAGAGACCATGCATGCACAGGGAGAACATGCAAACTGCAGAAAGACCCCGGCCGGGAATCGAACCCAGGACCTTCTTGCTGCAAGGCAACAGAGCTACCAACTGCGCCACTGTGCAGCCCTTCAGTGGTACTACTCCTTCAGTAGTGCTAAATAGTCCCAATTCAATTTAAAAAAAAAAACTTGACAACTTCCAGAAAAAAAATTTTTTGTAACCCAGTGTTATGTTGCTGCTAACTGTTTCAACCCAGCACCACAAGTTTGGAGTGAAAACTATAATAATTTTATTTTCTGCTCAGCATGAAGAAATCACTGTCCAAAATAAAGGAGAGGAGTGCAGAGATGGAAATGCACAACATTATCGTCCCTCGGTGTTTCTAAGGTGACTTCCACCCAGAAGCAGTAATGAACTGACGCTCATTCTGGGTAACAATTCAAGTGAGAGAGAGAAAAGAAAAAAAATCCAACAGAGAGCAGGACTCATTAAAATACAAAGAGGCTTGGTAAAGTGACAGCCGGGTCAATTACACACCGATGGCAGAGGTTATGAGCGGGAGACTCAGCGACGTGCCGCATACTGTGTTACTTTACATATTCCTAATAAGCCTTGGATTCTGCTGCAGCTGGAACAGGATGGCTGGACGGGACAGTAATTACAAGAACTTCCTGGAGCCGCGGCGGCGCCTTAATGGAAATTCTGAAGCATGTTTTTATTTCAGAACTAGTAAAAGAGAATCTGTTTCCCTTGGCGAGGCCTTAAAACCAACTGGTGGCAGCTAATAAAAAACTGGAAGCCTTACCCAATCAATAGCCCCGAGTTTCTGGATGAGCAAACCGCAGTTCAGTCGATTTGACTTCACAAACTCCTGAGATCGGCTACAGAAATATGTCTGAGTTATTGCACAGAGTGGACAGAATACGTCTACCTTGGCGTGGTTCTGAGGAGCAGCTCCAAAAACAGAAAGTGCGTTATAGCGAAGGGCATTCTGGGTAAACACAACCAAAACAAAGGAGCGAGTCTAGTTCTAGTGGGAGAAATGGCTTGTGGTTTTTAACCAAAGACAAAACAGAAACTGATCAAATCTGACGCAACTTCACTTTGGTTTACATTTTGTAAAGAAGGAAATTGTTCTCATTGTCTTCTTCAAAGGTTTTCATGTTGCTTCCTTCAGTGGTTCTTGGTGCAGTGCCTCCACAGGCCAGGAGGGGAAGAGGTTTCCAAAGAGTTTGGTTTGTTTGACAGAGTGCAGAGGAGATGAGAACCGCAGCAGCTGAAAACAGAACAATCAAACCGATTCTACCGGACCATCAGGTGTGAAAACAGCCGTAGATAAACAGCAGGATGGATCCACGCTTTGATGCTGTTTACGCCACACTCTGATGAAAATGAGACTCACCAGACCAGGCAGCATTTTTCCAATCTGTTACTCTGTGATGTTTCGCGTGCTTAATGTGAACATCAGTTTGCTGTTCTGAGCATCTCCCCACGCTGCCGTGGAAACCCCAGGAAACCAAAAGCTTCTGAAATACTCAGGCCATTCACCACGCCGTTATCAAATCCTCTTTCTTCCACATTGTGATGCTTGGTTTCAGCTTCTGCTCGTCTTCTTCACCACACCTGTCTTGTGATTTGCTCTTTGTGTTAAAAGGCAAATAAATGGAGCTGCTTTTGTTCACCGAAGTGTCCCTGACATTTTATGTGAACATAAGCGGCTTTATCAGCAAAGTAAAATACAACAAATGATCGTCCCATCGTGGGCCTTGTGTACATCCATCAGTGTGAATTCTATATGAATTTGAAGACAAATTTGGATGATTCCTTTTTGGTTGTAATGTGGCAAAACAGGAAAAAGGTTGTAACATTTCTGATCACACAGATAGAAATACATAAAGTATACATTATTTAACATAATGAACGTGGGTTACATGGAACCTCCTGTTTTCTGTAGTAAATACTTTGAACATTTTTATATCTAATTTGTGGAAATATTTTGATGCTCCTTGTTGCCAACTACCATTTAAATCACAGAGTTTCTAAAGGTTCATAAGAAGTGCAAAGTGTTGGTCACTTGATTGTACAGCAAGAGACTCTGAGACTGAGTATGGCTTCCTTCTCTGCAGCATCACACACACCTTTTAATTAGTCCACAGGAGGGTTATTGATCCTGGTCTGTGTTTTCTCCTGCCCACAGCTTCCAAGTAGAAACAACAAATATGCTCACAGCTTTGTGCAGCGTGCATTGTCTGACTTTGACTGTTCCACAGGCTGCAAACATGAGAACAAAGAGTTCAAATGTTGCTGTCCCAGTGGAGTCCATCTCTCTCTTGTTTCCAATAATAGTTTGTTTTAGTTTTTTTCTTTCAATTCAGTTCAATTGTGCTAAATAAAAATTTTTATCTGTCCCAAAGGGAACTCAAATCTTGCCGTCAGCAGAGTACCTTCAAAGGCTCGTTGTGGATGGTGATGCTGTGGGCAGAAAATGATATCCAGTAGCAGTCAGTCTTCCAGTGAATTTGAAGAGGCCTCTGACTGAAGACTGTCCAATGATGGTTTAAACTTCTTCCTTCTCTCTCTTCTCTGCATCCATGAAGCCTCTTTTTCAACTCCTCTGGAATTTGGGCTCAAAGTTCAGGTGTCTTATGAGACGTTAATCAGCTGCTGCCAGTTGTAAACTACACCTTGTTGCCATGGTTACACAGCATAGCGACTGTCTGAAAGTTAAGAAACTCCTTTCAGCTGCACAGTGTCCAGAAGCAGAGGGCGTAATTGTGCAAACATCAACGACTCGACCAAAGAATTTGGGAACCAAAGTCCACAAAACGAATAATTCAGAATTAGCGTAACAGAGCTGCTCCAGCCTGCTGCTCCAGCCTGCTGCCACCAGGCAGCGCAGTTCGAGGTGAAGCTTTACCCTCTTCTGATGATAGATGTTAGTCTGAACATTGAAGACGTATCTAAGGTTTGTCTTTTCTTTGTTGTTTCACAAACATTAAGGCCCAGACCAGAGTCCAGAGTTCGGCTGCCTGTACAAACCTCAGGAGCCACATTTAGTCCAGCTAAATAAGACTCGTTTACAGCTGCAAATGTTACAGGAACTTTAAAAAACAAGAGGCAAAAGAACAAAAAGGAAAATGTTTGGAGTTGTCAAAGTTCAGAAAATTTGACATTTCTTAAGAACGGCATTGTAGGTATTGCTGTTTTCAGGTTTTAAAATAAAGAAAAAAACATGAAACATTTGCAGAAAAGATGTTGGATATGATTCCCTCTGTGTGGGACGTTTACATTTGTGGAAAATAAAAATAGGGGGGAAAAAAAGTTAATGATTTCCAGCTTAATGACACAAAAAATATAACTAAACCAATATCACTGGTATTTTTTAGAGCCAGTGAGAAAAACTATTTATTACATGAAAAAACAACATTTCTTAATACATTTATATCTGAAACATTAAATGATTCTTTTGAAATAATTTTTAGACAGAGCCACTGCTGAGCCCTGGGACTGGACACGCTCCAACTGAGTTTACTAAAAAGTTCAAAATAAAAATAAATAAATAAACTGTTAATAAATAATTAAATCATTTACTTTTAAACAAATATTGCATATTTATGCTAGAAAGGCTTGGATTTTTAGGTTTCATCCATGGATGGATGGATGGATGGATGGATGGATGGATGGATGGATGGTGTGTGGGGGGGGCGGGGGGGTGGGGAGGGATAGTGGGTGTGTGTGCGTGTGTGTGTGGGGTGTGTGTGTGTGTGTAGTGGAGAACTATGTCTGGAGAACAATATCTCCTCATCTTTGTCCCAAACTTCACCAGAAGCTGCTGACCGCACGCGCTTTAGGGCGGACCATAAAGGAGGAGCGCAGCGCGCGCACAAACACACCGCTGCCTCGAGGACACGTCTTTCTGTTCCTCCTGGATTTTAGTGGGAGAAGAGGGGGAAAAATCTCTTTTAATTTCTGCTTCTTTTCTATGGTTTTCTTTGAATCCCCCATTTGGGCGTCAGATCCCGACAGTTAGCAGTGAGCCACTTGGACATGGAGCCCTACACGGTCCCCGGAGCCGCAGCGCAGCTCTCTCTGTCCGACCTGTACTCCGTCATCCCCTTTAACGTCACCTTCCCGGAGGAGCTGGCCGAGCTGAACGCCACGGAGCCCGGCAGCCCGGTGAGGGGCGCCGGGGGAATGGTCATCGCCGTGTCCATCACGGCGCTCTACTCGGTCATTTGCGTCGTGGGACTGCTGGGCAACGTCCTCGTCATGTACGGAGTGGTCAGGTAAGTATGAGCGGTGTGTGTGTTTATACAATACAACAGGTTTAATTTGGATTTTATAAACTAAAAAGTGACTGTAAGTGGGATGAAAACTACTTACTTAAAAATGGGGGACTTTTTATTTTAAGTCAGAAAAGACTGAAGTTCCAGCTTTTCCAATTTATTAATTAGAGACAAAATTCCATTGAAACCTCTGGTGTCTCATCAAAACTGCTTTCCTGTGGCTGGAGCCCTCAGACAGATCTCTTCAGTCTCTCCTCTCATCTTTTCTGCAGGAATAAGGTCTTTAATGAGGAAGAAAGAACGTTCATTTTGAGTCTGATTAACCTTTTCTGTGTTAAAGTAGCCATATGTATTAAATCAGCTTGTTAAAATACCTAATTATGGCTCATTTTCATGTAACTGGAAGAGTTCACCATAGTTTTATTTCAAATATTCCAGTATAGGGTAACTGCATCCTCAGGAATCTCTGGAGTGGACTTTGACCCACAGCATAAAATTCAGTTCAATTCAGTTTAAGTAGCTCCAAATGTCATCTCAAGGCACTTAATGAAAATAATCATTTTAATTCGATCAGACGTAAATTCCAAATGATTGGATTATTAAAAATTGATCAAAGCGTTTCCATCTAAGGAAACCCAGCAGATCCAGTCACTAATTTACTGTAACAAACAAAACATGAGGAGATTTTCAAGATATGGTCCTCTGATTTATGCTGAACGTAACCAGAGTGTTTGTGACTGAAAAACTCTTCATCTAATCGGACCAGAGCGGACAGCGCTGGTCAAACTCCCTGTAGAGTTTCACAACTTCCTCATGACTGCATTTTTTCTAAGGTGGAACAGAAATGCCAGATTTTTTTTCTCGCGTCGTTTTTTGCTCGCACCCAGTTGGCATTTAGACAGTTCCTACTGGTTGTTATGGAGACGTGGTGACCCCCAGCAATCATCTCTTTGCTGCTTTTCCTTAACGGCGTGCTGCGACCTTCCTCTGCTCACTGCGTCTGTAGGCAGGATGAACACGAGTCCTACTGATCAGTGGCTCACAGAAGGTGTGTGTCCCATTACAGTCACAACCCAGGGAAACAGAAAGTACTGGACTATTAACTAATTCTGATTTATTTATCTAATGTCAAGATGAGAGTAAAAAATAAATAAATCTTACAATAAAATAAAATAAAATAAAATATAAAATGCTAAAAATAAAACCTTTTCAATGAAAACTGCATTTGTATTAGAAGTTGCTCAGCAGCACCTGCCACTCTGACCTCAGCAGCCTGATTGGTTGGATTGGGTTTGTGCAGGAAGTGAAAAGAAATGTTTATGAATTTAATCATGTCTTATTACGTCATAATGTGTATTTGGGTGCATGTGTTGGATTCTATTGTTCCTGGATTAACTCTCTTCATCATGAACAAGTGATTTCCTGCATATACATTCTCACATTCTTACCACCACTATGTGCACATAGAGTTATATTGTGATATCTGCTGTATCATAATGATAAAAAAAAATAAAAAAATTAGCTGAAAAACAATTTCTTCTGTATAGAAAGCAATCATAGCACCACAAACACAAATACTGTTCTTGAAAAACATTAGAAAACATTTTCTTCAGGATGCAACATACTGAAAAACGTGGGATTTATATTAAGAAACTGAACAAAGTAACTTAATCGTATCTTTGAATGTACCAATATTTATTTATGCTCATTAAACAGTTGAAATAGTAAACATAAAGTTTCCAATAATACTGACAGAGTTTTGTTTACTTAAGTTCATTAATTGGAATTTATTGAAACATTGATAATACTGCAATACACTCTGTTATGTAAAGATCATAAAACGTAATTACCTGAGGATGCTGTTTAGAAACAGGCTCCATTAGCTCCTTTTGGCCAGTCTGCTCTGATTGGCTGATCCTGCCAGCACATCAGAAGTGCGGTCAGATTTATTTTCTAACACCGCGGTCTCAGCGGACGGGCAAACAGGAGGAGAAGCAGCAGGACCTGGCAGCAGAAACAAACTGTCAGATCAGCTGCTGGTGGCATTTTACTGGAAGAGAAACAAAAGCCAAGATCTGAAGAGAAAATGTGGAACAAACAAACAAAAAACAAAAAACGGGAGAGCATTTCTGAAAATTCAAATGTATGAAATGATTTTCCAATTTTCTGAGGTCTGAGTGAAAATCGTGTGTGAAACAAAACACAACAGGAGAACCGATGGAGGGACATGATGGTAATAATGATGTAGGTTAGAGGTCAAAACATGCTAATACATTTTTTGAAGCCCTTTAACAAAAAATAAAGTGCTATTAGGAAAAATTAAACCGAGAAAAAAACAAAACCTTTTTAATATTTTAATCTCTAATAACTGGTTTGTCTATAGAATATGTATTTGGAAACTGTTGTGGAATAATGATTAAATCCTCAAAACTGTTAAAATCCAAAACTGTGTCCAGTTTGACTCCTTTACTGATGTTTTATGTAAATTTATGAAGACTGCTGCAATGCATGCTGCCAGGTTATAATCATCATCAATCAATCTGCTACACAGTGCAAAAGTACTGTCATAAAAATGTATATTAAGGATGCCTAAAAAAATATGAGTCATGACAAGGAATATTTAATAACTAGCTGATACAGAAGAGAAAGGTGAATGTTTGTTATAAAGTAAAGGCAGAAATAGTTCAAATGAAACCTTGTGTCTGAATTTTCTGCAGTATAAACAAAGAAAAGAAAAAGCTCATTCCAATCAGATTGAAGTGGTTTCCTCTCCACCGGGGCGTCCAGCCGTTCTGTCCTTGCAGTGAAAGCTCTTCTCTCTAAGAGCCGCTGCAGGTCACATAGTTAGTTTACAGGAAAACACAAATCCAATGAATTTCATATGAAAATCACATGAGAGGACTTGTTAGTGAATTAATCTGTTAGCCTTTAGTTATACTTTGCACAATGAAAGCATCACAAAGGGCCTTAGAGTAAATAAAAAAAAAAAACAAATTAGCAAATTAATGAGCAAAACAAAATTATTAAAAAAATGCAGAAATGTGTAGTTGACTGATTGGTTGCTGGTTTGAGACACTGGATTATTATTTTGTTCGTAATGACAGTTTAAAGAGAAACACTAGAAGAGGACAAAGTGTTCAAGGTTCCTGTCTTTGCAAAGCATCAACTTTTTCTTCCCCAAGAAATGTTTCATGGACTCGCTTTGCAAAAGAGGTAGAATTTTGTTCTGCATTGCAAAGTCGGAAGTTATGAAGTTTATCCTGTAAAACAGAACCCAACATTAAATAGACATAGACAGATGAAGTAATTAAGTAAAATGAGGTTGTCAAAGTAAAAAGGGGAACTAAAAATACAACGGCTGCTGTTGGCTTCTGAGCTCTCAGCTTCGATTCAGGCAGGTATTATTTTTCCACATCATTTTTACTTTTATTTGTATTTGTAGGTATGATTTTTTTTTATGTTCCCACTTCAACAAACAAAAACAAAACCCGGATCCAATATGGCTGCCATTCTGACACAATATGGTGAGAATTGCAGGTATGAACTACTTGTTAGCACCGTTGGGAGTTTTTACCTCGGTCTCACGCTTAGTGTCGTATTTGCGTCATAAGAGTTTGAATGAATAGCAATTAGCTGGTTAGCTCCAACATAATTACTAAATGCCACTGCTTTTATCATGCAGTCAGGTGTGACTTTACTGGCAGATTGATGCTTCAGTAACTCTGTCCTTCTAATATGTATTAATGTTAAAAACACCAATTATCAACCAGCTGGGAATATATTTACTACTTAAAAGCTTCTAACTGAACCTTGGTGAAAAATGTCTAAACTATCCCATTAAGCATTTGACCTTCATTATAGATAAATGTCTTATTTGCCCAACACATCAGCGAGGTTATGTAACCGCTGCAGATAAGAGCTCTGATATTTGTGCAACAAGCAGTCTGTTAAATCACCTCTGAGCATGTAAGACTCAAATAAAATTCAACCCAAAGCTACTGAGATAAGAAATATGAACATTTTTGCAGGTAAACACAACGGCAGCACACACAGAATGGAAAAGATACAGAATAATAAACCATTAGATGTGGGGAAATTTTAATCTGAGCTGATTCAAATCAGAAGCTTTTTTATATATATATTAAAAAAAAGAAACATCCATTTGTAAGTCGTTTTCCCCCGGCTGCATGTAAATAAGTGAAGCCTCATGAATTTTGGATTCTGGCCTTCGCTCAGATGCCTGTTTCAAAACACTAAAATGCGTACAAGCACTATTTATAGCAGATCTGCATGTTTCCTCACGTCAGTGTGGATTGGGCATTGGGCGGTGGTGCTGTTGAGAGCCCTTGGTCTGATTGCTGTGGAAAGGCTCACACTGACATCTCTGGGGACGGCCTGCTCTAAATGCAGGTTAAGTCTGCAGCACAAAACTCCTAGTAGGTGTTTGGTCCTCCACGTTCCTGTTACCACACTTGTTAGGAGAAAATGAAGTCGATTGCTCATGAAGTTCAGAATTAAGTGGCCTCCGTTTGAAGTCAATTGAGTGGGCATCCACAGTAAGGAAATGAGATTACCTAAGAACAGCAGATGTACTTTTATGAGGACAAGACAAAAGGTCCTTTTCAAGGAAGTCCTGAAAAGACTTTGGAAATTTAGAGGTGTTCAATCAGAACAAGGAGGAACAAATCTGCAGTGAAGCCCGCAAGCATAGATCAACCTGTTGGGGAAAAAAATGTAAAGAATAGATGAGTGTGACAATTGGCAAATTGATTCATGGTGTCCAGAGACCTGAGGAAGGTCAACAGGGACCACTGAGTTCTGAAAATCGAACAGTAGCTGCGTTTTCATTACAAATATGTGCAAACATTTGTCTACATTCCGCAAATGTCGAAGAAATGCAATTTTGCAATTGTGGTGTTTCTGTTAAATGACAAATGCAGTTAAAATCACAAATGGACAAGTTTGTTCCCACAGTGAAGTCATCCAATCATCACCTTCTGGCTGCTTCCTGGTGTCTTCTTTGCCCCAGTGATCATGTGACTCGTGTGATGTGAGACAAGTCCTTCCACTGCAGTTTTGTGAAATAAACAAAATTCGATTAAGCAGAAAAACCACCTCATCCTAGCAGCAAAATATTTTATTGACAATTGAGAGTTTTTTTAAACTTTTTTTTTTCAAAGTTTCTATTAAGCAAATATATTTTCAAAATATCAAATTACACAAGATGCTTGTTCTTAAATCACAGCTCAGTAATGAAAAGGTCTTTTAATCCTTTTAATCCCAGATGAACAAGCTTAACTTCAGGTGCTAAATGAATACTTTTAAACATGTAAGCTTCTGAATAGACAGTGCTGAATTTGTATTGTTTCTAGTAAGTTTATATTATCACATAATTCATAAAGTGTCATTGCACGTGTTACTGAAATTTCAGTGTGAAAACTTAAGAAAACCCTTAAAGCCAGAAAATTTGACCTTTTCTAAATTTGATTTGAATATTCCTCCTGACCCTTCAACCAGATGGCAGTGGGTTTGTCTCAACATGTTTTTAAAAGCTCAAAGTCCAATATTTTGCACCTAAAAAAGCTCTCAATTTCTGATTACTTGTACATTTTTTGACAAACAAAAGAGGTGAGCACAGAGAATAAATATATTTATAATGATAAGACATCAAAAGATGCTATACAATGATTGATCCTCCCAAACTGTCCCTCAATGTTTATCCTACACCCCATAACCAACTATTCTAAATGTTGCTGTTTGATTTTAACTCTTCTACTTGTCTTGTGTGCATTTTGGTTCCAACCAGATACACCAAGATGAAGACAGCCACCAACATCTACATCTTCAACCTGGCCCTGGCCGATGCCCTGGCCACCAGCACGCTGCCTTTCCAGAGTGCAAAGTACCTCATGAACACCTGGCCCTTTGGGCAGCCTCTGTGCAAGCTCATCATTGCCATTGACTACTACAACATGTTCACCAGTATCTTCACCCTCACTATGATGAGTGTGGACCGCTACATTGCTGTGTGCCATCCCGTCAAGGCGTTGGGCTTTCGGACACCAGTCAAGGCTAAGATGATCAATGTCTTGATATGGGTCCTGTCATCCGCGATTGGGGTGCCGATTATGGTTATGGCCGTGACCAGAGTGACAGAGGCTGGTAGGGAAACGGTCTCTTTCACATTGATGTTTATGACATTTTAGATTTCTTGAAGCATTAGTTATTATTATTTCTAATGGTAATTTATTTTCTGGTATTATTGACACTGGAGGTACTTAAGCTGATGTGAATAGTGGTACTCATAAATACATTTAGGGCTGCATTCACACCAGCCCTGTTTAGTCCACTTTAATCAAACTTCAGTTTGTTTGCCTAGAATGTCCAGTTCTAGGCAAACAAACATTTGGGGAGGTGTGACTGCACGATCGAACTGTGATGCAAACTGAAAAAGCGAACTCTGGTCCACCTTAAAGCTTAGGTCTCGGTTTGGATGAATTGAACTCTGGTGCGGTTCAAATGCATACGTGAATGCCAAGTGGACCAGAGTCCACTCTAAAAGCAGGAAGTGGACTATAGCTCAGGACATTCTGGGTAAATACAATCAAAACAAACGTGAACGTTTACCGCTAGTGTAGTAATGGCTTATGGTCTTTTGCTAAAGGCAAAAAAGAAAAATTCTCAAGCTGCCAAAATCTGACCCCACTCCATTTTTGTTTATGTTTTGTGAAGAAGGAAGTCATGCTCATATCTTCTTCTTCAGACGTTTTCAGTAGTTCTTGGTACAGTGCCACCACAGGTGAACAGAGGAACAGCCTTTTAAGGGTTTAGTTTGTTTGACAGTGCAGTATGAAACAAACTGCTGTAGCTGAAAATGTAACAAATGTTGCAATTTTGGTTCCTGACCATTAATAGACTCATGTCTTTTGGAAACATGAGCATGAGTACAAAAGAATCTGCCTGTGATTGTAAGTTTTGGGCAAAAATGATTCTCAGTTTTGGATAAGTGAGAGTTAAAGCAGTCGACTCATTTGACATGTTCAGTTTCTAAAACTCACCATATATTGTAATCACATAAAGCTGTGCTATGTCTAGACTTAAATCTGATTCTGACTGCAGTGGATCAAATTGGACCGAGGTTGATAACATAAAATTGGAAACACAACTGTCATATGAAATGATTTGAGACAACTACTGTTCTTAGTTGGCTTTATGAAAATAACCTGCAGCAGTATTACTCAGTGGTGTCCTGATCTGATACTGATATCAGGATCAGCCAAAAAATGATCAACAATCGAATTATAACAGCCTGCATTTAAAATATGCAATATAAGTATATTTTATAGGAATATCCTGCATTCCTATATGGTAGTGTTTGTATGGCAGACCCATTGGTTCATAATAAATGGCTCAGTCGTTCTCATACTTATTGCTGTTGACAATTTTTCTCTGTTTGAGTAATATCACTAGACCAAGCCTTTTCCACACTACAAAATAAGTAATAACAGTATGTAAGACTCATACATACTGATACTATCAGGTCAATATTGGTATCAGGCGATACTCAAATCTCAGCAACGTATTGGAAGTGAAAAAGTTGTATTGATTCACCCCCAGTGTTAGTTTTAAGACTGTTTTGCACTTTTGGAGCCTAATGGAGATGATAATGCTTGTAATCCTTTAGCTGAGCTTTAAGTGCATCAGATCGATTTTTCCCCCGTTCTCTTTCAGGTAACATTACATGCATGTTGAAATTTCCGGATCCTGACTGGTACTGGGACACCGTGACTAAGATCTGTGTTTTCATCTTTGCCTTTGTGGTCCCTGTGATGGTCATCACTGTTTGCTACGGCCTGATGATCCTGCGTCTGAGGAGCGTCCGTCTGCTCTCGGGCTCCAAGGAGAAAGACCGCAACATGCGGCGAATCACCCGCATGGTCCTGGTGGTGGTGGCGGCCTTCATCATCTGCTGGACCCCCATCCAGATCTTTATCATCGTGAGGACGATGGTGGAGATCAACACCAGGAATACTTTTGTCATAGCCAGCTGGCACTTGTGCATCGCCTTGGGCTACACCAACAGCAGTCTCAATCCTGTCCTCTATGCCTTTTTGGATGAAAATTTCAAGCGTTGCTTCAGGGATTTCTGCCTGCCCTGTCGGACCCGCACGGAGCAGAACAGTGTGACCAGCGCCCGCAACACCACTCGGGAACCGGTGTCTGTCTGTGCTCCGACCGAGGCGGGAAGGAAGCCTGCATGACTAGCCGAGGAGAGGGTCCTACTTAGCTCCAACATGAGCAGAATCCATCAAGATCCACAGTCACAGGACACCCTGATCTCCACCACAGAGTTTTGATGCCCAGTGAGGATGAAGTACTGGGGTAAAATAAGCAGGAATCTCTGAGCTCACTGTCAAAAATAATGTCTGACTTTGACAGATTGTCCAAAGCCCATCATCCTACGGCAAGATCATGAAACAGAATGTTCTTTGTTTTTAGCTCAGAATAAGATGGTAGCAGAGTTCAAGACAACAGCAGCAGCTGGTACACTTAGAAGGATTTCAGTGATTGTGTTGGCAGGTGAAACATCTACATAAAAAAAACAAAAACAGCTTCAGTGTTTGTTTTTTTTTTGCATTGACAAAGTGAGAAATGTATGACACACCAAACCAACGATGGCTTGATGGAAGAGTCCTCTGCTTGAACTGTTTCGATCAAAAGGAGGCCACAACAATCAACGCTGCACTAGAACGTGTGATTGGAGGATTTTTAAGTGTTTCTTGCTGAATATTTAGAAATACAATCAATTTCAAATTAGATGGAAGGATACATATGACAGACCCACTTTGAGATCAAAATTTGTTGGTACTCAGCTGTCCACTGGTGACCACCACTGGCAACCTCAACCATGACAACGGCTTAATGCCTGCAGACTAATACTTCAGAGGCTGCCAGTGAAATTCGGTTCAATTCTACTCCAAACGATAATTAGAAAAAGAAACTCTGAGGTCTGTCTCGCTCTGTTGGACACTTGTGAAAAGTGGCGCGGTGCTCTCTTAAGTGATGACTCACTCTGGGAAATTCAGCTTCCTCAATCAGACCGGAGTCAGCGGTCCTGGAAGCCGGAGTCAGCGGTCCTGGAAGCCGGAGTCAGTGGTCCTGGAAGCCGGAGCCAGCGGTCCTGGAAGCCGGAGCCAGCGGTTCTGGAAGCCGGAGCCAGCGGTCCTGGAAGCCGGAGCCAGCGGTCCTGGAAGCCGGAGTCAGTGGTCCTGGAAGCCGGAGCCAGCGGTCCTGGAAGCCGGAGCCAGCGGTTCTGGAAGCCGGAGCCAGCGGTCCTGGAAGCCGGAGCCAGCGGTCCTGGAACCAGAGACGGAGGTGATGAATGATGACTTCAGCTGAGCGGACATGCTTCACACGACTGTTTGTAAAAGAAGTCAAATCCAGCTAAATGTGGGTTTTCCTGCAAGTTCAGAGTTTAAACTATGACAACAGAGAGAGGCGTTTGAGAGACATTAAACACATCTGAACTAATATGTAGCCTTTCAATTTGTATTAACACTACTTTCACTTTTCACCATTTTCACTTTGTGTTGAATTAAAACTTGTGGTTTGACTCAATAAGATTTTCTTTAACAGAGTTCATTGCAGGGTCTGTAATTAACTTAAGAAAAGGTGGAATGATGATGTAAATGTTTGCATTAAAACAATTTAATCTTAAGTAACTTAAACGCTGAGGTTGTGATTGGTTCCGCTTTCTTCCCTCTGAATATTTAGATTCTGCTGCTGTCTCTTTATTTCACGCAGAAACATAAACAAGTGAACAGACTTCATGTGTAAGAACAGTCTACTGAAACTGTTGGACTTTCTCACTGGCTCTGAGATGGAGACAATAAATAGCACAAGCTCTGTAAACAACATGAGATGTAAATGTTCGCCATGTGATTTGTTTCCTCGTGTGTTTCCGTATCGTGTGCTGCAGAGTGTGTAGCTGTTCATCCTATGACTATTGCTGCCTTTGTTGGGTGTGTGAATGTCTCTCAGAGCACATAACCTTTGCGAATTTACATTTCTTCAGGAAAGAATGTAATGTTCTCTACATTATGAATACAGATATTCAGTCTCCAGCAGATATTTTTGTTTTAGGCTAACAGTACCAAACATGATGCAAGTTCTTCTTCTTTTGGATGCTTCCTGCAGGGATCACTAGACTGAATCATTTGCATTAATTTCAAATGAATGAATGTAAATTCAGTCATTGAATGTTGTTATGTACTACATTCACGAGTCTTGTTTTCTCTGTGACCTTCCTCTCCTCCTGTAGCTTAGCTCCAAATTCTAACTCATATGTCCGTATCTGTCCTCTCCTGACCTCTTAGCCTCTCTGGCTTCCCAGCCTAAACTGTCCTTCTAATATATAAATCTGAACCTCGTCAGTTCCAGTAGCTGCCTTTCTATTAACCATATAATTGCACAAGCTGACATTTTGAAAATTTATTTGCTTAATGTAAACATACCAATTTGGAAAAAAACTCATTGTTTTTCCATAAAAAGAGTTGATGCTAGGATGAGGTGGTTTTTTTTCTTGGCTTTATCGAACATGCAATGGAAACACGAGTCACATGATCAACAACTTGATGTTGTCACTAGCACAGATCATGAGGACGACATGTTTTATTAATGACTTATTTATATGGGATTTTTATTGGTTCTTAATTAATGGAAACAATACAATTGTGGAAATGTATTTTTTCGACATATTGAAAACGTTTTTCTCACATTTGTAATGGAACTGCAGCTAATAGAAACCTTTCCTCCATCTCTGACTCTTCTTGCCTTCCTCTCCATCCAGTTGGCCAGATTAATTAAACTCTCACTGTTCGTTTAGCCACTAACTGCAGCTCCTTCTATTAAACAACATAACCCTACACCAAAAAATATATATTTACATATTGTAGAATCAATCCAGCACCAGGTAAATACCAATTCTGATATCAATATTTTTGATTTATGTTTGATAATTCATCAAATTTTTCGCATTTTAGGTTCCAGAAGTTTCTCCTGTGTTCAAGCATAGGAGAGAATTTGGTCACAGTTTATATTTTAATGACACATTAACATGACAAACAGAAACAATGGAAAACCAAAAACATAAAATGCAAAAAAAAAAAAAAGAAAAAAAAAAGATCATTAGAGAGCAAATCAAACGAATCATTTTTGAGATAGAGTTAAGAAATACAAAAATAAATAAAAACTTCAAGAGCGAATCTGAAACTAGAGCATCGATCTTAAGATGCTAGTATCAATCCAATACAAACATGACTTGATGTTGATATTATCAATATTTGTGATAGCTCCGCCCACCTCTACTGAAAGTTGGGTTATGGACTCACTTACCTCATTACCTCACCCTGTATTCATAGAATGAAGCTCTGATTATTTTCAAATACAAAGCAGGTTTAGGAACATATATCTACTCCACGTTCACTGAACTCCAAAACACACAGTCCATCTGTTTCGAGCTACCTTTGGCTAATAAGGTAGCTCTGGTCAATGTATTTGATGTATATTTTCTTGATGATGGGATTTAATAAGATGTAATGTTTACTGTTTGTTTCATAATTGGTTACTGTGTTGTATTTTTATGATGTAAAGCACTTTGACCTGCCTGGTTCTGAAATGTGCTGTACTAACTGGACTTGTAGCTGGCTGCGGTTTAAGGCGGCCTTTGTGTCAGGAAGGATGAGTTTGTCCTATTTTGACTCATCAAGATGGAAAAATTTGCAGCTCAGATTTTTCTTCTAGTTTTAGACAAAATCAGACTGTCAGAGATTTCACTCATATCTTGTTTAAGTAAAGCCTCAGTGCTGTATTTTTTATTTATATGTTGTTAATTGTTATTTTTGTTTTATTCCTTGATACCTTGTTGCTGTAAATAATTTAGTTTGATGACATTGTTGTTGTTGGTGTTATGTTGTAGTTGTAATGGCTTGTTTTCATCTTGTGCAGCTCTGGTTTCATCCTGACCAGGACGTCCTGGAGAAAAAGATGAATAATCCCAATGGATTTCTGTCCTGGAAAAATAAAGTAAAATTAAAAAAATAAGAATAAATTATTTCTCATGTCTTTAGTATCAGGACCACTTGAGCTGATGCAGATGTAGAAGACAATGTTCCTCAGTTTTCTGGAAGGTGCTATTTGAAGTATGACAATATGACATTCTTTTGTCATTCAGCTGTTTCTTTTTTTTTTTAATCCCCATTCCGATCTGAGGGACTTAGTAAATAAACTGAATTGATGCAGCTCTTTTTAAAATCATTACAAACTTCAAATGTCTGTGCTAAAGCCAGTAGCGTCCACATCAGATAAACTGCAGGGTTGCATTAACTACATAGATCCAGAGCAGGAGCATCAAACAGTGATAGAAACTTAATGACTCTTCCATCAAGTTGGTCATTTAAAGCAACACATTTGCTAGTGAATCCAGAAATCCTTTCTGCCTCTTGGAAACTGATCTTCTGTCTTTAGATTTTCCTGTGTGCTCTCCTCTTCCTCATTTTCAGAGTTAACTAGTGAATTGATATTCTGCTGTGTGATTCTTTCTCCGCCGCCTCAAGAAACACCCAAATGATTCTTTTGCTAATTGTGAGTGGACTGCATTTGGTTTCTGTTTTAATATAGTTTCAAAACTCAATCATACTAGCACAACTACCTGCCATGTTTCTGTTGCTGGCACAAGCCAGGAAAGATAAAGACTTGGTGCCTCCTGTCCAATTCTAAAATACCGTAATAAGTGTGTAATACAGCTTTCAGTATCTGTAGGTATTCCTAAAGCCTCTTCAAGTCCTTTTCAAATATGTTCCAAAGCTGCATTCAAATGAAAATGTGAATGGTTTTCTATTTCTAAGTTTTTAGATGAGATTATGAATTTATGAAACAAAGAGGTTGTACTAAACTTATATAGCTACACCACAGTTATAGCATCTCCAGTAGCATTGTTAGGCAACCTAGCTAGCATAAAACCTGCACTATGCAATACATCAAAAAAAAAAAAAACTCAGAGCGAGACATGTTACCATCAAACATATAAGAGTAAACTAAACTGATAGTGAAGTTAGTAGCTGGTTCAAATGAACAATTAAATAAGTGAAACAGTTTTGAGATGCTAAGATGCTAACGTTAGCTTGTGAAGGCAACAGAAACTTTTGCTATTACTTAAGCTGTAAGTCAATGAGAATTCTTTAAAAGATTAACATATTTATCAGGACATTTCTAGAAGAGAATTAGTTTCTCTACTTCTTTACTTTGAATCACCTGACAATGGCATGTGGTAGTTACAGCACATTTGCTTGACATCAGTGTGAGGTAGTTAATAACATAGGGATGCGTGTGTGTGTGTGTGTGTCTGTGTAGTGGGTGGGTGTGTGTGTGTGTGTGTGTGTGTGTGTGTGTGTGTGAAGGGGTGTTTCTGTCAGAGATTTTTGTGCTGGCTCAATTATAAGCTAATGTTTCTGGATGGATGATATGAACATGTTATTCTTAACTTGCCTGTCATTCAGAGGACTGAGGCTCTGCAGTAGAGTCATCAGCAGGAGTTGTTTGGTTTCTATGCATCTCTGCACTCTTGATGATTTTCTCCCATTCCCTGTTGTTTGTCAATAGCTAATGGAAAAAAGCCTCCAGCGGCAGATGGTGTGTTTGGCCTTGTGCACCTTCCAACCTAAAATGTTCCATTAAGGTTGTTTTCCTCGTGCTCATCTCATGTCTGCAGTTTGTTTGCTAGTAGATTCTCTTAAAATGTTTCCATCTTTTAAGGTGTATCACTGCAACACTGATGCTGAAGAGCAAATAAAACTGTCTTTGGACTCAAGAAGCCAGAGCTATTTGAGTGTTCTGTCTGTTGCTGTAAACTCAGTCCCTGCCTGCAGGGATCAGCGTTCAAAAGCATCACATTAAGATCGAATGGCAATTTGTTCTTTAACAGTTTTTTGTGTGTATAATTTCACATGTAAATCCAGCTTATCTCCCAGACTTTAGGTTTTAACTGGTACGCTGATGCTATGATTTTTTTTAACCTTGATTTTACACTTTTAAAGAAGAATCTACTGTCATGTAGATTCAGGTCTCCATTCGATTCATGTATACAGTGAACCTTTGCCTATTCAAGCCTTATTATTTATGGACTTTTTTTCTGCCACTCCAAATTATTTGTAGGAAACTCACTAATTCCTGAATTTCTTACTTGAGCACATCAAAAATATTCTAAAGAAAATGCAGCATTGGAGGCTGGAATATCTGGAAAAACTCAAAATATTACCAGATGTTTTTGGTCTCATGTCTAGTGCAAATGTCTTAGTACACTTGAAATGAGACAAAACTAACTTACAAGTCACTTTTCAGCAAGTAGGAACAGTTAATAATGGGGCTTGTTGAATTTTAAGTCAATAACTCCCATGTTATAAGATGTTGTAAAATTCCACTCATAATCTACAACAATGTCTTGTTAGAAGGGAAATAAAATGGAACAAGTACTCACAAGTATAACATTAGAGACTTTTAAAAACAAATAAAACAAGGTTCTAAAACTTGCTCAAAAGTAATTTTTTAAGTTTGTTTTGTCTTACTTCAGGTGTTCTAAGATATTTGCACTAGAAACTAGACCAAACATTATTTGGGGATTTTAGTCATTTACAGACTTCCGTGTAAATGGAGTACTGTCATCCAATACTCTTGACAAATTGACATGAGTCACCTTTAGGGTGTGGCTGTAAAAAAAAGAATAAGAGAGGCAAAGGTCAGTGTGTTTCAGAATAACTTAACTAATCTAAGTGATAGAGTTATTAATAATTGCCCAACACAATTATTTATAGTTGTTCAAAGCAAGTCAGACCCTATATACAAAAAATAAATTGACTAAATATTTAGTAAAGAACAGCTCTGTATCGGTTTCCTGGTTGCAGCAGTAAATGGTTTCAAATCGGAGCTGATGGGATTTAAAAATCCATCCTGTGTGACTGTGATTGAGTTGAAAGCCAAACAGTGCTTCAGAAAAGTTCACTGTGGCGTTTCCACAAGCACTCAGATAAACAAGCCCAAAATGAATCCCTGAGAGTGCTATCTACACCCTTCAGAAAATTAAACTGCCAGCTGTGCATCTCCTCTCCAGATTCAGAGCAGAATCAAGGAGTCGCCTTGGACACCGGCAGCATCTCAGGCCCGGCGCTCTTCAGAGTACGGGCCGGAGAGAGAGTCACAATTCAATTATGGAGATATCCGCTGTTAGCAGATTAGTAATTACTTAATTATTAGTCCGATTGCTTTTCCCACAACAGAGAGATCTGTAATGTTTCATTGAAAACGGCCTTGATGTGTGTTATAAACGCAGGAATGTGGGCTGCAGCTGCCCACTCACGTCACGTGGTGTTTATGAAGATTCCTGAAATGATCTGTGAGAGATGAAGGTCTGAACTTTAAATAGTCCAGAAACAAACATCTTTTCATCTAACAAATCAAGTTTTGGTGACTGTTTCCAGCTGGGACTGGGTGAGACGCAGGAACTCAACCAGGACAGGTCCCCAGTCTGTACACAGGTCCAACAACAATGTATACACACACACACACACACACACACACACACACACACACACACACCTAAGGAAAATTTTAGAAACACCAATTAACCCAACAGTTGTCATGCTTAGGAACTGTAAGAGGAAACCAGAGTACATGGACTGAACTTTTCCAATCATTTTGACCAGTTTACATTCGAAGCATCCGGCTTCTGTCAGCAAAAATCCCCAAGGAATTTAAATGTTTCAGGAAGAAAATCAGATGATAATCTATTCAGGATTAAAGCCAAAAGCTTAATGACTACTAAAGGTGTAACATATCAACTGAAAAAACAAACAAACAACAAAAAAACAGCTGGTTAATTTGTTTCTATCAGGACGATGACAGCTTTTATCACTAATTAATCATCTGAAATGATGGACGTGTCAAACACAAAACCTTTGGTGGATAAAACTAGACACACACTTTGACGTCTAACTTTTAAAACTTTCACAGAGACAAACAGTAGAATCTGAATGACCTTCCTCTGTTTAACCTAGACGACTGTTTGCTCAACTCCTGGGGTGATTAGCATGCTAACATATTTTTATTACTTTCTCTTTTGGCTTCTTCTGCACAAGCCAGCAATAGACTTTCCTGTATGCTGGTCTGGAATCAGGGATTTATCATTAACTCATTCATGCCTGCTAATCACAACGTTCTTCTCAACATTACAACAAGCTAAATGTTTCCTAAGCTTTAGGCTCTGAACTAAAGTTTGGTTCCAGCTTATGAGTTATTGATATATTTTGTATTACTATTCCAAAGCATCTTGTGTTGCAACATTTCCACCGTTCAGATTCATTCTTCTGGTTTCTGCCACGCTTAAAAGTTTTAGTGTCAGACGAAGACGACCTGAGCAAATGCAAAAAGCAGTTTTCAAGTTGGATTTTATGCAAAATCCACCTGTTTTTCATATTTTACATCATGTTATCATGTTATTCCCTCATCACAAACATACCTGGAGTGTTGCTTTGATTCTGTTTGTACTTGGGTCCTACTTCTGCTACACACTGTGACACGTTGGGTTAAAAACATCTTTTAATTGTTACTGACAAAAAAAAACACAAAAAAGGATATAAGTAATACATAATTTGGGCTTTTTTATTATTTTTTATATTGTCATATTTTCCAGAGATGCAATTTATGTAATGACACCCAATTAAATAACATTTTCTCGTCTATCACAGTAAGACTTAAAATACATTTGTGTTCATCCCCTCACCTCTTCTTATAATAAGACTCCCTATCAATTCATTGTAAGTGAACATCCTTTAAAAACAACTAATCATCCAAACTTTATATTCAATTTTATGTGTACTACTCTCACTAGCGTCAGAGACTATGGGATGTATTTTCTCTGAACCAAGTGAACCGAGGCAGGGCAAGTCCTGAGATTCACCCCAATGATCAGAACATTGTGGCTAATGAATGGAGCACACACACACACACACACACACACACACACACACCCGACACAGCACACACACACACACACACACACACACACACACACACCCGACACAGCACACACACACACACACACCCACCCGACACAGCACACACACACACACACACACACACACACACACACACACACACACACCCGACACAGCACACACACACACACACACACACACACACACACACACACACACACACACACACACACACACCCGACACAGCACACACACTCTCACATTAAACCTCTGAAAAAGGAACGGGAATGTCAAGGAATCAAAGAGACGCACTAAAGAGAAGGAAACGTTTTCTGAGTCAATAACATGTAGATCTGGTTTTTCTGGCTCCATTAAGTTTCTCACTAAGACTCTGTGCTTCATCATGGAGGAAACAGAATGAAGTGAGAAACACAAACAAATTCAGTTTTATGTTTTTGTGGTTCTTAAGTTGCTCCTTTCTTCTGTTTTTTAAAAATAATAAATATGAGGTTTCTGAACTGGAATTATGTCCATTAAATCTTATTGTTGTGTTGACTGTTAGAAACACCATCCAGCTTATGTCCATTTGGTGTTTTAATCAGTAATTCAGACTATGAAGGCAGATCACAGGTTCATTACAGATATTATCACCACCTGAGTGAAAACAAAATTGAAAACAGAAAAAATAACTTAAAAACTTTGCCTATGTAACTTTTATTACTAAATATATATATTTCTCACCTATTTGTTAAAACTGTTGCTTTGTCATGACAGTATAAGACAAATATTCCATGAAGAAGAATCCAACTCCTCTGCCTTCTCCCAGTGCTGCCAGAAATACAGTCAGAAACAACCAATCAGAGCCAGGAGGCGGGGCTTAGCTCTGTCAATTACTCTTGATTGATCTTTTCACAGATATCATACCATACTGTTATGATATGGTGACAGCTTTAACAAATAAGGAATTATATATATATATATATATATATATATATATATATATATATATGTATAAACGTTACATACGTAAGCTTTAACAGGTGTAGAAATTTCACGGCTAGACTTGGTGATTTTTTTTCAAGGTATCAATTCAAAACTAAAAACGAGACATGCAAACAAACACTTTTTTATTTTAAAAATCATTTCTGCCTTGCAGCCTTCACTTGACAGTTTCAGTTGTTTCTGCCCTTAGTTAGAAAGTCATGGACTCACTCATTTAAACAAATGGTGATTAAATTAGTACAGATTCTTATGTAACCACAAAGCCATTAGTCCTTGTGTGAAATCTGTGTGTGTGTGTGTGTGCGTGGGGGGGAGGGGTGCGTGCATGAACTTTATTCAATAAAATCCTGGACACTAGCTAACGGAGAAGGAGCCAACATTAAACATCAGTGTTTTGTGTTGCTGCACCTCTTTAAATGGATGGACTCATTTCTGCCATTTATAAAAGATCTCATTACCAGATATGAAGCTTAGAGATAGAGATAAGATTTATTTGTCATTGTCATCAACAGATTACAACGAGATTGAGAATCGAGATTGAGCTTAGAGCTATAGATTGAATCAGTTCCTTTTCATCTCAGCGTTTCTTTTAAAAGTTGGTCGTTGGAGAGCAGAACGTGATGGACCTTCAGCCGTCGCCGTCCTGCTTCTTTTGTGTCCATTCAAAGGAGAAAACACCTGATTAGAGATCTCTGCTGATCCAACATTCTGCTCAGCCTATCATAGGCTCTGATTTTCGAATGTGTGGTATATATGTATCAAGTTCATTTCCTTTCCGTTCAGAGTAAAGCAGGCGTGTCCAAAGTCGGTCCTCAAGGGCCGGCATCCTGCATGTTTTTGTTCTCTCCCTGGTTGTAGTAACAACCTTCTCAGCTTGTCAATGTTCTCCTAAGGCCTCTAATGAGCCATCATTGGATCCAGGTGCGTTAAACCAGGGAGAGAACTAAAACACACAGGATGGCGGCCCTCCAGGACCGACTTTGGACACCCCTGGAGTAAAGGATTTGTTGGCGTATTTGTAAAAGTTAGTTTCCAATGAGCCAGGGCTTATCCTAATAAAGTGAAGACCACAGAAAAATGGAGTTCAAATGCAGAGAGTATAAAGATCTGGGGGCTAGGACATGGAACTTTTATAAAAAAAAGAAAAAAAGAAAAGAAAAGAAACGTTTTCTACATATTTGTTAAAATTGTCACTAAATCCTGACAGTATAACATGAGACTGATAATCTATGAAAAAATGAAGCTCCTCCTCCTCCTCCCTGAGTTACTACTGCCAGCTGAAGTAATTGACAACCAATCAGAGTCAAGAGGAGGGTCTTAGTGCTGTCAATCATCCTCATGTACAAATGGCAGAGAAACAACTTACCATTCCTGGAAAACTGTCATTTGGTTGCTATGTAAACTAACTACCTATGCTAGCACTCTCAACAGGCTCTGCTGACGAGAAAAAGTTGTAGTGTAGAAACAGGGCAATGGGGAGGGTGTGAGCAGTGAGTACACAAGAATGATTGACAGCACTATGTTGCCCACCTGAGTGGCCATTTAGAAAAATCCTACAAAAAAAAAAAATAACAAAAACATTTCCCCCAGCTTTTTTTTATATGCCTTAAGAAAATCAAAAACACTTTGGAAAAAAGTAGTAAAGGATCATAATGCATGAAAGGCATACAGTCTGAACGAACGCTTCCTCCTTCAATCAGCGATGTTCTCCATCAGTGCCAAAGCATTTCACTATTACGCAGCACGTCTTTGAGCAGCTACTTAGTTATATGTGATTGTCTACACACATTGCCCACCTTGAAAATGATCAAACCTGCCCTGTTCATCCAGCCTCGGCTCCAGAGGAGCTTAGCAGGGCGGACGTTGCTTTTATGGGCCAGAATAAACCAGCTTGTACTTTAATAGAAAATAGACAAACTTTTATGTAACCTTTCAAATAAAATGTTTGTAGAGAAAAAATAGTGCATTAAAACTACTTTCCCCCCCAAAAGTTACTCAAGTAATGTAACCATACCACCCACTTTTGAACAAAACAAAATTAGAAGCCAATATTTGTTAAACAGCTTAATGTGATTTATTGGCATTAGCTAGTCATTTAGCTAACATTGCCTGCATCCAACAGCATTAATCTCACTCGGTTAGTTTGGGGAGGAAAGCTGAGCTAAATTCTTTGCCTTTTGCTGGTTTGCTGCTATGAATGTAACACAGCAGCAGATCTGCTCAGCAGCAGCAGCAAGGTTACTGCCGCAGAGGTGGAAGACATGCGCGAACATCTGAGCGCTCGCGTTGCGTTTAAAGGTGCTGAAAAAAGTGAGGGAGACAGAGGGACAAATACAGGAAGTGCGGGAACCCTACTGTATCAAATCGATATGGGAATAATAGAAAGTTGGCCACTCTGAGGTAAAAAAATATTTTTAAAAAAATCCCCCAGTAAATCCAACTGTAGTCCTGCATTACATTATAATATGCTACATTGTAAAATTATATATATATATATATATATATATACATGTTCACTCTGAATAATAATCAATACTTTGATAAGGCAAAACCCCCAATAAATTAAAGAGAGAAAATCAGTCTTTTCCAAAACACTTAACCGACAGTGTCCTATGATGTCCACCAGGGTGCGGTATTTTGCAATTGATTTCTACCTGTGGCTGGAGTTTTGTAGCATTTCTATGTGGAAAGTTACGGTATGAAGGCTTCAATTTCTTTAAAAATATTTTTCCTTCGTGTTTTGTTGTCGACTCCTTTAAATGGAATAACAGCAGAAGCACCAGGTCTAGAAAATATTGATTTTCCACATAACTGTAATAAAATCCATATAAAATCCAGCTGTACTGCTCCTGTCTCTACACAGAATAAAGGATAGAAATAGAAATACCTTTTCAACGTCGTATTTTCTTTTTCTGCATTTTTACAGATCAGGAACTTTGTGAAACTGAATCCTGTAAAAGCCCTCTTACTTCAACAGTTCGGTTGGTGATAGTCCTTCATACAACACTGCCCTCATGTGGCCAAGCTCAGGTAACTGCATATTCCAAAAAAACACCAGAGAATCGAAAGAAATAATAGAAACAGAAAGAAGCATTCATAAATCATTGTTTTTTTATTTTCTAATCAGATCGATCAGTTATTCAGTGTTTGCAGACAACACAGCTTACAGGCTCTGTATCAAAAAAAGAAAAAGGATCCGTACCTTTAATGCTCAGAAATGACAACAGAGAAACACTAAACAATTAAAACATGTCAGCATTTCCAGTCAGTAGTTTACAATATAAAGTTTATTAAATCTACATTATTGTTCCATACAGCTGCATCCGCTATAGAGCAGCATATATAAAGTACCATAAAACAGACAGGAAGAGAAAAATATGTACATTTTCCTGCTTTCAAAAATCTCAAATATAAACACAGAATTAAAGGCTAAGTTTTCATTCAACCCCGTTAGGAAGCATAAGGTGCTCTTATCAAAAATCATCTAGTGATATGGGATTGTGATTAACAAAAACAGTCAATCAGAGGCTGGTTCTGAACCAGTCTCATGTTTGGCCTCAGCCTGGTACCAGTGTTCAGGAGCGTTAAGGCAGAACCGGCTCATGGTGAGGGACCCTCTCTGGTTCAGTCACTGAGCCATTGCAATGCCCACCGGCCCACCGGGCCCACCGGGCCCACCGTCTCCTGCAGACTCCACCACAGTCCGACACCATCCTGAGACTCTTCAGGTAGCGTTGGCGCCATCTTCAGGTTACAGGAGGAAATGGGACAAGCTGCTGCTGCTGCTGCTTCCGAAGTGCTTTACATGATGATGTGAGCAGCTAGGGCCGGTGGTATCTGCAGGACGGCACACATGGAAACAGCTGTAAACATGAGTTTCCTCCAAACCTTCCACTGATTCAGTACATTTTATGCGACAGAAAGCAGAACATCACTGTGGCATGGAAGAAAAACGACTCGTAATGTAGATCTGAGGTGTACAATTTTTTTGTCACAAAATATGTCAAGAGAAAATGTCTCATGGGCCCAAAAAGATGAGGGGGAGAAATAAAGAAGAAACAAAATACTAACTTTTCATTTTACCTATACAATAATAAACCAAGTTATATAACTTTAAGTGTGTAAAACTATTTATTTTGTTAGAAAGGGATGTGTAAATTATTGTAGACCCAGAACATTAAGTGTTTTGCCTCATTAAAAAAAGGGGTTTATTTTGTGAATTATTAAAGGTCTCAACTGAAATTTATAAAACATTTTTTATCAATTTTAAGCAATAAAAACAAGATTTAGGCCACTCTTGCATGTAGCCAAATTTGATCAATTCTTTAAAATCAGATCTGGGGTCAGCAAAGCTTTATTAATGTGATATATAAAGCCTGCTCATCAGGTACTTTTGCTGTAGTCAATATTTCTATTGTGAGATTAGAATTTGTCTGTAACTAAATAAAGTCTCCATTAGCATCAACCACTTGTCCTGAAGGGACAGCCCTGATTTGGAGCATTTTAAGTTAAATCTCTCGACCTAGAATCATGTATTGTGTTCCCTCCACTTCACAATGATGAACTACTTTGTGCTACTCTGTCACATCTAATCCTAATAAAACACTAGGCTGTGTAAGAAGGTGAAAAAGTTCACATAGGTATGAATACTTTAGCCAGGCCAACAGTACTGATACTCAGCGTGTGCGGCGGCCTCACCGGGTGTAGATCTTGCTTTCTTCATGGACCTCCATCTCTGTGCTCTTGAAGTCGTTGAGCTCCTTGCGGATGGCGGCCTGGAGGGAACACACAGGATCAGAACCTTCTGGACACGATTCTGAACACTTGTTTTTCACAATGCAGGTTTCAGCAAGTCAAATTTAAGACTTAAGAGCTTTTAGACGTCACATTGAATAAACTTTAAGACCAAAAAACTTCATATATAAGGGATCGAAGTATGATCCTGCAATCAAGCATCACACAAAGCCTCGTGGTGCCAAACGTAAAAGTTGTTTTTTGTTTGTACAGAATGCAAAAAGCCTCATTGGAGTTGTCAACAGAGGTGAGACAGTGATGAAAATAAATATTATCCAGCCAACTGGGAATAGGTTTGCACTTATCCATCATAGACACAAAAAAGCTAGGTAGCAAGGGTTTTTAGCAGCTAGCGGTAGCCTCAACTGTGTCAAGTCACAAAATGCACATGTCTGCACACGGCCCCCTGAAAAAAACCAAAAAAAACCAATAGTATTACTATGACAAATTTTAAGACCTATGATTACTATATTTAAGGCCAATTTGCATTTCCTACAAGGCCTTCATTTTAGATGCATGAAGTTTTAAATCTTTTTAAGGATGCATGGACAGTCTGATATGTGGACCAGAAACTGTCCCAAAAGCAGGAAGCAAACTACAGCGCAGGGCATTCTGGGTAAATACAATCAAAACAAACCCACTAGTCTAGCGGTAGCAGGAGAAATGGGTCATGGTCTTCTATCAGAGAGAAATCCTCCAA
The DNA here is from genome assembly GCF_001444195.1 of Xiphophorus couchianus. NCBI lineage: Eukaryota > Metazoa > Chordata > Actinopteri > Cyprinodontiformes > Poeciliidae > Xiphophorus > Xiphophorus couchianus. The sequence continues at coordinate 29,377,769 of NC_040240.1, read as the reverse complement.
CCACTACAATCTGACACTACTCTTTTTGTTTCCATTTTGTGAAGAAGGCAGTTTTACTCAGTTTTTTCTTCAGAGGTTTAACAGAGCGAGAGAACCACAGCAGCTGGAAATGGAATAAATGTAGTTTTGGTCCCGATGGAACCAAGTCTACCAGACTATGAGGTGGCTGCTTCCTGAACACCTGACCATCACACGAGGCTTCTGTCAGCAGCGACCGGCTGTGAACTGCAAGGTCTCACCTTGTCAGCAGGAGTGAGTTTGGTCCACGGCTTGTCGGCTCTCCGGTCGTAGTCCTCGGCATGGGTGGACTCCACGTCCTCGTGGAAACGCAGGATCTTCCTGGCCTGCAGCTCAGCCACCGTGGGCCTCTGAGACAGCTGAACGTAGAAGAACAAGGAGGTTTTAGGGCTGGAGTTCAGGAGAATACCTGCTGAACGTACGCTCGCCGAACGTCCCCCACCTTTCTGGTGAGTCTCCGTTTGATCTCGGATCGCTCCAGCCGTCGATCCGTTTCGTTCTTGGCTGTGGGAAGGGAAGACGTTTCATGAGAGGGGAAAACAGAGCAGCCAGTCAGCTAAGCTTCACCTGAGCTGCCGTCCACCTGCTGCCATAATGGAGCTCTGTAAGCACTGCCAAGCTCTGCACAAGGAGCCATGTTGTTCTGATCCCAGCTAAATGGACACCGAGACTGAGCTCAGCCTGACTCGGAGCAGGACTCTGATGACTAAACAAACTGTATTTGAAGTAGTTTGATTTTACAGAAGCTTTTTCCAACAGCTTTAAACGTTCTCCTAAACATGATGAGAAATGCATGTTATTTCAGCACCAACCTCCCTGTGGGAAGAACAGCACTTTCCTTTCAGCTGCGTTTCTCCACAGCCTGTCTGTGCCTGTCCTGACTGGAGCTCTACCTGATGCTACCTGACATCACACAGCTCAAGTCTTTAAACACTTTGTTTCCCGCCCAGCATCAACTCCGGGCAAGAGAAGCAACTCTTAAGCAGTGGAATGACGCTGGAGTTCAGCGTAACGATGCTAAAAAAACACAATAGTGTCAAGTAGGATTGCTCCAAGTTATTTCACCTATATTAAATCTGAATGTCGGAACATAGTTTAACAAAAGACACTCGTAATTCGCTTTTGTAGTAGTTCAAACATCAAGTACAACTCAATATGAACAGCCAATCAGCAGCAAGAAAAGGAAATGGCAGTCCTGGATTGGCTGCTTTGCAAACAGCAGCCAGTAGTGGGACAAGCAGCTCTGAGGCATTTCAGATTCTCAAGCTGCAATTTCTTTCAAATATTTTAGCTATACTCAGAGAAAAAATTTGAATAAATTGGAATTGACTTTCCTCAGAAAAATCTGTGAATCCGGAGTCGTGAATAAGAGGAGGTCCACACAAACACACACTGGTGTGTTGATGGGAGTCCAGGGCGTTCGTGTATAACTTGTACACTTCATGGTCTATTTCACTACAACTCAAACTGATTAAAGCATTTCTTTAGAATTAAAAGTCAACGCAGTCTTACTACAAACCTCTAAAAGCAACGCTGACGTATCAAATGGCTTTCTTGATTAATACACATTTTATTTACAAAAATCAAACCATTAAATTATTGACAGTAAATCGGAAACTTCTTTGTAAGCTGTTTAATTAAATTAAAAAATTTGATTTCTTTTTTTTATCTTGACTAAAAAGGTGAAAACAGCAACTTGTGATATTAGAAACTGATTTATGTATGTACAGATACTGGAGTATCTGCAGGTTTCAGCAAGTCACATTTAAGACTTCTTAAGATATTTTTGATGCCACCTTGTATGACATTTAAGATAAAAACAAATTAAAAATATGGGGATCCTGATGTATTCCAATCAAGCATAGCAAAATTGTGACCCTAGCTTTGTGACCATACTACAGGAAAAAAGCTAGCTGGATAACTTGCTAGCTGGGGTATATTAGCAGCTAGTCTCAAGTAACCTCAGATGCAGAATGCAATTATAATCAATCAATCAATCAATCACATTTTATTTGTATAGCACATTTCAGCAGCAAGGCATTTCAAAGTGCTTTACATCATATCAAACACAGAAATACAAAGCAACATAGAATCAACAATCAAAACACAGCATTAAGTCAAGTTCCATCAATAAATTTGTAATTGATCACATTTCAAATACAATCCTAAACAGGTGGGTTTTTACTTGAGATTTAAAAGAAGTCAGTGTTTCAGCTGTTTTACAGTTTTCTGGAAGTTTGTTTCCAAATGTAGGCATGTGATTCACACTTCTGCCAGACAGAAATGTCCAGTGAAAAATGAAACTCAATTAAATAGTCCTGATTTTCCTAATTTAAGACCTTTGATTAACATATTTAAAGCCAATGTAAATTATATTACTGTAATAAATTTAAGCCACCCTAAAGCTTTAATTTCAGAAACATGAATTTCAGACTTCTTAAGTGTTTGTGGTTACATCCTGACCCTCTGGCGAAGAACACAGCTCATTTTGAGTTGCCTTCACTTAGTAACAGCCTTCACATCGAAGAGTGTTATCAGTCACTATTTAGCAGAACTAATAAATTCACTGATTGAAAGAACTCAGATTTTTTTCGTACTTAAAATTACCAAAAGAATGGTAATGAAAGGTAAACTGGGAGGAAAAGATGAAACTATGAAACTTAAGAAGTCATTGAGGAACTGATCTTTTCCTGCAGATGACATATTTAACTGTAATGTGAAGGACGGACAAAGTGAGTCTCACCTTGAAGAATGTTTCTCTGCTCCAGCTCTTCCGCTGTAGGTCTCTGACTCAGCCGCCTGAAGATAAGCAACATATTTATCCATCAGTCATACAGAAAGTCAGTTCATCTGTCAAGTCAGTGAAGAATGCAACATTAGTGCAGTGCATCTCTGAGGTGGAGGAAGGAGAGTAGAAAAACAGATGGTATCCTGTCTTGTTGGGGAGGCAGGTGGGCGTGTGTGTGTGTGTGTGTGTGTGTGTTTTACCGTGTGAGCGTGGTGCCGATCTTGTTCCTCACAGCCACCCACTGCTCCCTGTTGCTCCAGCTCATCCCCTCCTGGTTCTCCTGGCCTTCCCTCTGTTCTCGCTCATACTTCTCCTGCCTCTCCAGCTTCAGAGCCAGCGTGTCTTTTCTCTGCACACGGCTCGCCAGCCCACCTGTCAGACACCAGACCCCCGTATTAATACAGACAGGGGTGGAGGCCGGGCGTGGCTATTACAGGCTTTTCTTTAAAGGGGCAGTATTATGTGATTTCCAGGCACATACTGTCAGTTTATAGCACAAACAAATAACTATGTTACCTTCAGTTGTTACAAATATGAACTTACGGTAAATTAAATTTTACTTGAAATTGGGCCTCTGTCTCTTTAAAAATGCTTCTCTTTGTTTTACTTAACCTTTATTTCACCACATTGACATTTAAAATCTCTTTTGCAAGAGAATCCTGACCAAGACTGCATGAAGAACATGGAGATTAACAGAAAAACTAACATCTTCATAAATAAATAAATTAATTAAAAGATTCCCCAGTCAAAACATTTCCAGATAGATGATTCCTTCTGTAACTCAGTAAGAACATCCTTAAAAACATTCAGTGCCACCAGCTCCTCTAAGTTCATGTATTTCTGCAACAGAAAACTAACATTTGCTGGCAAAGTTCCACCAAGTGTTTGCTAATTGCTGCTGGATAGTCTGAAGGAGCTGAGTGGGGGCATCGTCAGAGAGGGCTGCTCTGTGAGGAAGAAGCTCGGAAGCTTGGAAACTACAGGTCTGAGGAGGAGCTGCGCCTCGAAGGCGGGGCTAAGTCCACCCAGTCATTTTGCACAGCTGAATAGTTGCCATAGAGATTAAAGGATTTTTTTCAAACATGCATGAAAGAATCAAGGCAACACTCCAGGTATATTTTTGATGAGGAAATAATATTATAACATGATGTAAAGCTCAATGAAGATGATTTAACATGATGCTGCCCCTTTAAATGCAACAGTGCAGCTTACTTGCAGGGCCTTCTTCGTCGTCGTCCTCCTCCTCCTCCTCGTCATCATCTTTGTAGAGGATGGGCCCATCGGAGTCTGAGTCGTCCTTGTGGCCGCCCTGTTCGGGTATAGCTGTGACCCTGGGGTCTCCGATCAGGCCCCTCCTGCTCCGGGGTTCCAGCTCCGGCTGCTGGGGGATCCGCTGAGCTTTCAGCTTCTGCAACTCTTCCTCCATGTCAAAGTCATCATCCTCTGGTCTGGAAAGACAACAGCATCACATGCTGAAGATCGTTTCCATTCCCTTTCCACTCTCACAGATGTCACATACTAGAACTGAAACGTATGGTTATTTTAGTAATCGATTATTCTGACAACTAACCAATCAGATTAATAAAAAACTGTCACATTCTGCAGATTTTACTTTTAACCATCCAATCCTTTTTATTCACCAGAACTCCATAACCACTGCCTGTCTTGACTGGTTTACATGCTAACAACTTCAGCAAATAAATAAACAATAAACAGCAGCCTCTCCACCACATAGTGGACAGACAGCGGAGCACCTTCTCACATAGGCTGCTCCAGCTCTGCTGTCGTAGGGACAGATACAGGAAATCCATCTCACTGTACAATAAAAGCTAAATCATTGTTCTGCACTAATCAGTCCAAGTTTGCACAACTGCACTGTGGCACACTTACTGTACATATATTTACATTTATATATACATTCTGTTCTGCATTTTGAATCCTTGCAAGGTCTGCTCTAAGCTGCTTTTTATATTAACAGCATGTTATATTTTATTCTTATTTTATTTTGTCTACAATTGCTACTCAGTGGTGGATGTTGTGTGTCTTGCCTCTATGCTGCTGTAACTGCGAAATAATTTCCCTGCTGGGATGAATAAAGTAATTCTATTCTATTCTATTCTATTCTATTCTAAAGTGACAAGCCATTAATACAAGACCAAACAATGTTTGGACACTTTAATTAGAATGAAACAACTGAAGTTCAAAAACATTATTTTTACGTTATGTGTATTTTTTATGTTTGCCTTATTCTGGTGTTTAGACATTGCTAAAAATGTCCTCCAGGAACACATAATTACCTAATGATATTTTCAAATTTCCTGTTAACTTTAAACATTATTAACTCAAAGACACAGCAGGTTGCCAGATGGTGGCTCTAATGCTCCTACCACCAGGCTTAGCTGGTTTGCTGGGGGAAACCCTGATTTATTCATTATTATTATTACTGAGAGAGTGAAATAAAAAAAATTAATGAAATGGAAAATTAACATTTTAATTTGACTCAGAAAAACATCCAGTTTCTGCAATAAATTTCTTTGCTGTTTAAAAATCTATTCAAATAAAAAACCCAGAACCACTTCAAGCCCAGCTCTTCATCTGGGTACCAGTGAGATTGACGATTACTTACAGCCTCAGAGGTTCGATGAAGACGGGGAGGGAGTGACGAGAGTTCAGCAGCGCCTCTTCAGGGTCGTCAGGGACCTCTGGGGGAAGCTCAAAGAGCAGTGAGTGGGCCCTCTGGGATCCCTCAGGGTTAGGCTGGACTGCGCCAGGGCTGTTCAGAGCTCTCTTGATCAGGATGTGCAGCGGGACGGCCGGAGGCTGGCTGGGCAGCTCCATGGTCGGGGTGGGGAGGTCCGTCTGGATGACGGGAACGGCCCCGGCAAACGAGGTGGGAGGTGGACGGAGCAACTTCACCCTGGGAGGAGACGGGGGTATGTGGGCGGGCAGCGGGAGCGCGGCCTCCGCCATCCTCTGGGGGACAGTCATGGGCGTCCTGTCCTCACTGCTTCCACCTTTAGGGACGGCAAGGGGCACTGCGGGGTTAACAGAGGGCGGCTCGGGAACCTGAGTGGGGAGGGATGGGTCTACAGAGTAGTGCTTGTTGACGGGGGTCGTCCTTTTGGGTGGGATTGGTGGGGAGCGCTTAGCAGGAGCAATGACGGTGTTCAAGCCGCCGCTGGCCTGAGAGAACTCAGCTGTGGAGAAAAAGAAGCAAAAAAAAAAACAAGAATTAAAGTGTGAAGAAGTGAAGGGAACCATTCAGGGTGTGAAGATGCAGAAGCAACTGGTGAGGTTAGTACGACGACGATAAGCAACAAAACTACTGAACAAACAGCTGAGTCAGTAGGAGATGATCGTTCAAGAGCTACACAGTTCACAGGTCATCATGGCAACAGCTCAATTAACGAGGACATTCACTTCATTCTAGTGTTTTCCATGCAAGGCCATTCTTTATGTAGAAAACATTAGTTCAACCAGAGGGGGGGAAAAAAAGCTGAATTATCAGCAGGTGCATGTATGGAGTTAACACTCAGATGACGGGATGAGGTCGACGGGCTCCGGCGAGCCGCTCGGGCGTCCGGCCCCGGTACCTGAGCGGGTCCGGTCAGCCCTGTGGCGTAGGTACACGGGCAGAGAGAGGTAGAGGCCGGCCCGGCTCTGCTCAAGTCCCGAGCCCCTCCAGGAGCACGGCTGCCTGACCTGAGGCGCCCTGTTCAGGGAGGAAGCTGGCAGAAATGAGTGGAGACGTCAGGGATGGGGCTGGATTACATTCCATGCTGGGAGATAAACATAAAAACCAGCAGCAGAGGATGGGAAACACCCTGTGTGTCAGAGCACCGCACTTATCTCAAGCTATCACCAAGTGAAACCTGCTGAAACTCAAATTTTGAGATTTTTTAAAGACTTTTAAGAATTTAAGACCTGAATTGTAACAGGAATGTACAATAGGATATCATGGATTTTATTTGATATATATTTGTAAATAAGCCTGGATGATATGAACATAAAGTTTTATCCCAATGTTTTGTAGTAAATATTTAATGATAACTATTTATTACTTCTTTTGTAGGTAACTTGTATGACGGTGACTTGAGAGATTAACTATAGATCTTGTTACACTCTAATTATTACATTTCCTCTTAGTATTTTTCTCATTTGTCGCCATAAAGTCTTCTGTCTCTACACTTGTTTGGTTCCATGCGCTGCTCATTTTTCTTTCAGCTGTATTTGCCTCCATAGTAATAGTTTTGATGACATAAAATTCTTCACTAGGCCAGACTCTGACCATCATGTTTAATCCACAAAATGTCCGACTTCAGAGTTTGTGTTACACCAAATGCTGCTCTTAGATCAGTGCTAGCAGTAGCAGCACTGTCTGCGTTTTGAGGAGCTTTAGTCATGTCGAGAGAGGAAAGCTTGGCTAATAACATCATATGGGTTGGTTACAGAATTGAGCCAGTGCTGAAGATGAACACCATCCAGCCAACCGGCAATACATTTGCAATTAACCCATGATAGATGCAAAAAAAAAAAAACACACAAAAAAAACATAGCTAGCTAGTAAGGGTGAATTAGCAGCTAATTCAGTGATAACTTAGCTAGTTAGTGACAACTTTAACCGCAAGTCCCACATCGCAACGAAGATGTCTGCAGGTGACTCAAACTATTGACTGATGGAAAAGTCTTGCGAGAAAAATCTACATAAAATATACAAGATTATAGTCATATGAGGGGAAAATATAAGACCTGAGATTAACGTATTCAAAGCCAACTTTACTTTTTTCATGTTATTTGTTTTCTAAACTGTAAGACTTTTGACTAAAACTATGATATTTTGTATTATTTGTATACCATCATTCCTGTTTAATATTTAGTTTAATTTATTCTAGTTTGACATTACTTATGTTGAAGACATTTCTTTGTAGTATTTGTTTATAATAAAGTTATGTTTTGAAAAGGGGGGAGGAGGGGAGAGAGAGACATTTTAAGGCCTTAATTTTAGATACATTAATTGAAGACTGCTAAAGCCGAGCCCGCGGCCAGCTGACAGTAACACTCCAACAGGCTGTTATTGTCACCCTGTGGGTCTCAACCGACTATGCTTTGTCTCACACTGATTTATTACAGACCATCCCTGATCCTTCCAACCCTGGCTCAGATCTGGACAGGGACTTTGGATGAAGTGGAGCACCTTCATGATGCAACAAAACACATCCAGCTGCCTTTTATTGAAACACTCACAGAGAAAGTTATGCTACAATCTCAGCCAGCACCGCTTACTTGCTATTTGTAAATGTGTGAAATTGCAACTGCTGCTAGCAAATGGCAGAGGAATGTGTCACTGCAACAGAGGCCGCGTGAGTTTCAAGCCAACAACAATGGGCTGGGCTGCAAGAACGAGCAGCTGTGGCAAGCTGGGGCAAACAATATTAAAAATAAGACACCAGTCAGTTTCCATCTGCCCTAAAGAAAAAACTCTACTGGTGTAAAACAAGCTGGAGCATGTTGCCTCAAACAGATGGATGAGAGCAGCAACAGCTCAGTCAGGTGCAGAGGTAACAAGAGACGTTTTTGTTGTCTCTGCGTCAAAAGACGTCATCATAATCCGTTTTTAAAATGATAGTGACCTATTCATTGCATTTGATTTTTATTGGGTTCTACAGGGTGGGCCATACGTTTCCATACATGGAAGAATGCAAAATGTATATTTCTTTTATATTTCAGATACCGAAGAAAATGCGTTTGACAAAAGAGCAAACAATTGAAATTATACTGATGGCTGAATCAGGAAGCAGACAAATGGTTGCACAAAACTTTAACAGAAATCATGGAACGAGCATCACACACACGACACTGTGGCAAAACTTCTTTGCATGTTTCAGAAAACTGGAAATGTTGCAGCTCAACCACGAAGTGGTCCAAGACATGCAGCAATTACAGAGTCCCACAAAAATAAAAACGGTTGCCCAATCTAAAATGTTTATTTTTTCTATGTATGGAAACTTATGGCCCAGCCTGTATAACAAACATACATGGTTTAGTTCCCTCTGAGATGCACTACTCTGTGTGTAAAGTTGAAAATGCCTGCATGTCTGCACCAGTCATCTGACAAAGAGACAAATGGCTGTCAGATTTTTCTTTCACCATTTTATGCACCCCCTGATCAGGAGAGACTCCCGCTAACCGCTCACCGACGCCTGAGGAAACGTATGAATGCTGGCTAAAACTCTCCAGCAGCAACACTGATGGAGGCTGGTTGGTTTTTATAAGTCAGAAAAACTCAGCAGGATCAGTGAACTGGAAACCCCCCACCCCAAAAACAAACATATGTATTTTAACAAAGTGGCTGATAAATGCATCTATACAAAAGCATAATGTGTACAATATACCTAAAGGGGAGGACCAGAGGCGCTCAGACCGGTTTAAAAGATGTTTTGAAAGTAGTGAGTCATTTCCATGTCTGTTTTTCCCTCCATAAAAATCTGGTCTAGTGCTAAACTACTGCTATATATTAATTAATACCAGTTCTGTCAGTTTTCTTCATGTTTCCACAGGACTTTTTGAAAATTTAACTTTGGTGGTGAGCTCTAACTTCAAGTGATGGACCATCACCCTAATCTTTAGCTCACTGTCAGTTTTAAATTAAAGCAGGTTAGAAAAAATGTCATCTAAAAACCAGGAGAGTCTTGTAGGTGACAGTGATCTTAATTTTACCACGTTTCCTCTGACTGGAAGCAATGAAAAACGGCCCAGCAAGAGCCTCAACTGGAATCTGACAGCCTGTGAAAGGGACAAAAGATTTGGGTGATGGCAAAGACGGCTTCTATCCTGAAGTACATAACAAGCTCATCAGCAAAGATAAATTATCAAGAATAGCAGTGAAAACATGCAACCCCCTACCCCCAAAATAAAAACAGCTCAGCAGTTATAGGGAAGGCTTGGTTGCTGTAAAAAGAGCAAAAGATTTGTCCATTTATTATTCAGAAGGTGAGTTTTTAAAACAAATTCCTTTGATGTAGGTTTATTATCCTACAAACAAACTTCCTGTCTGAGTGAAAAATTGTTAATGTGAGGGATGTGAATTAGGGCTGTAATGATTCCTCAAACGATTTGAGCACCGTGTTTATTAAAATTTCTCGAGGTAAATTATCTGCCTTGAAGCTTTGTTAAATTTTGTTTTATTATTTAGCACCTTGTTCAGCCGGGTCATTATTTGCGTTGCACAACGCTCATTCTTCTGCCTATGAGTTGTTGACGAAAGCTAAGTGTTAGCAGCATAATGTCTAATTTTCAAGTTTGGTGGGGGGGCTTTCATTGATTGATGATAATGTCCGAGTTTTTAGCGTTTTTTTCGGGGGATCAATAAGCCTTCGCAAACTGACTAGGGAGATGCCTGGAGTACAGAAGCATTTCTCCTGCCGCAGCATCTGCATGGAGGCCGGTTGAGAGTGAACGACGGTGAAGAGTGCAGCAGGTGTATTTACACAAGTGGAGTGGATAAACAAAACACAGCAAAAATAAATTTACCTCCATACTGGTCGCAACAAATGGTTGGTAGAGTGCATCGTGGTGGCAGATAGCTATGTTTCTGCGTGCGACACAGTAACCAAATCCAGTCGTTCCCATGGACACAAAAGCTATACATGGCTGGACAAAGTGAGAGTTTGTCTATTAAATTGACTGAAGATAAATACATAAACTAAAAACTGGAGTATTAACATTTTTGTTTACAAATGTCTGTTATCATGGCTCTTTATTATTAAATTGAATATAATTTCAGATTTTTGTATAATTTTTGTCCAGGTAAACATAAAAGGTGAGCTATTGTTGTTACAGGTTGATTTTCTAAACTACTGAAAAGTAATTGCTAGAGATGCTCAAATATAAAAAATTGGGCCGATTTTGATGTCCGATAGTTATACTGCTCTATTTACCAATATTTTATCGAATTTTTTATTCAATTACTCGATTAATCGTCAGAATATTTGATAGAATACTTGATAGCTAAAACAAATGTTTACAACAGCCCTAACGTGAATAGTTTTGGTTCATCAGGATATTCTTATTTTAATTTGTCCCTCTGTCTAACTTTCTCCAAGTTACTCAATCATTTTTTTTCTGTTTTCTATTTCTTTTAGCCTTTCTCTGAACCAATCAGTCTAAAGCTACATCTACGACCTGTATTGGAGCACTTACTCTGTTGTGCTGTATCTTACCTATCCACCTCTACCTATATCTGAACAACCTCTCAAGCAGGAGAAGAGTTAATGATCAAAATCAAAATCTAGCTTAAGCTTGTGTAAGACGCGCTGTTAAGTTGACTTTCCTGTTAAGGTGAGAATTTCCTGAAACAGCTGATTTGCAGCAGAGTGGCATTCCAAAAAGGCAAATAAAAGTGAAAAAAATCAATTAAAACAAATTTTGTTTTTGGGTTGTCTATAATTGATTATTTTATATAACTTTTTCAGTGTATACTTGTTTCTACATCCAAATCTATTTTTACATATTTACTCATTTAAAGAATTTCTGAAATGCCATGCTGAACAAGCTCAAGAAATAAACAGGAAACATCTGAAGAATGTGGTGGAGCCAACACAGCTCTGTGGGGAACAACACTCCAAGGTTCCCCCTGAGTATTTATCTTAGTCTGCAGATAACAGAAACCACTGTTTATGCTGACAGCAACCAAAGGAGGGCTGAGTAATTACTAAAAGAGTTATCCTGTTTCTCCCACAAACATTAGGTCTGTTTTACTGAGCTGGTTAAGGAGCAACAGGATTTACTCATGAGCACATTCCACCACAGGATGCTGAATATTTACATTACACTGAAATTAGCCGATTCAGGTGTATTCTGCTGTCAACAACTGTGTGTTTACTTTCAAGGAATATTTCCTCCACCACCAGCAGTTTCATCAGTCATACCAAAACTAACCTTCAGTAACATTTTGTACAAATAGAAATACAAGTTTTGTAAAGATACAGTTGAAACCAGAAGTTTAGATACACCACTTCTTTCTCACTATTTGAAGTTAAATCAAACTAAGCTTTAAGAGAACCAGGTAGACATGTCTTTTTATTTGGTGTATGTAAACCTTTGGCTCCAACTGTAAATGCATTTGAGACTCTTATCTTCTGTCATCTTTAATATTATTAACTGCATTATGGTGCGTCTGTTTTTAAAATAGGAAAGAGATGAAGACTCTCAGGCATTGTAACTGTTCTAAAATCCTCAAAATGACTTTGGACAACTTTGGGAATGCTGAGAATGAAAACAAGCATGATGGGGTTTTGCTTTATCACATTGGTACTTTCAGTTTCTAAATTTCATCAGAGCACAAAGTGCAGTGAATCAAAAACAGTGCAGTAGACAGATTGGATAGCATTGGGTTCTTCAGAGTCCAATCTCTGATGAATTCAAGAAAACATCACTATACAAGATTTTAACAGGTGGCTAAATCAAGAAAACAGATCTTTAGTTCAGTATCCAGTCAGACTTCCCTTACCAAGATTATTTTTCTACATGGTAAATTTGGTAGTACAGAAAATGTTCTCTTACAATTTTGACAGATGTTCTTTCACCTACAAAGTCATAATATCTTAACTTTGAACACAGGTTGCAGTGTGGTTAGATAGAAGCCAGGCAGTCCATGGCTTATGATGAAGGTATAATCACATTTGGACTGTTTGACCAACTTCAAAAGAGGACACAAATAGACAGAGACCAAAGCAACTCATTATAGAGAGGACAGGAAAGAAACTCACCAAGCGCTGGAGGATTGCTGTTGCGGTTGGTGGGTTTAGGTGGAGGCACAGGAGGTAGCTTGAAAACAACAGGGGACTGCTGAGCATGAGGAGGGACAGGGGGCTGCTGGACATGGGGAGGGACAGGAGGTTGTTGGACATGGGGAGTGACAGGAGGTTGTTGGACATGGGGAGGGACAGAGGGCTGCTGGACATGGGGAGGGACAGGAGGTTGTTGGACATGGGGAGGGACAGAGGGCTGCTGGACATGGGGAGGGACAGGGGGCTGCTGGACATGGGGAGGGACAGGGGGCTGCTTTGTGTGGGGTGGAACAGGGGGAGGTGCGTCAGAGTCTGCTGACAAAGCACCAGCAAGAGTCAGCTGAAGTTGGTCATTTACTACGAGAGAGACAGTTCTTGGGGGCTTGACAATTGCAGCTTCAACAGAACAGCTGGACGAGGTAGAAGACGAGGAAGAGAAGGACAGGGTCGAACTGGTGGACTTGGAAAGATGACCAGTGGGGAATTTAGGGGGAACCAAAGCTTGCTTGGGTAAAGGTAGTTGTTTTTGGGAATCTTGCTCCGGGGAATGGTCAGGGATCAATCGGACACCGACAGACTCTGCAGAGGCGTGGACAGACACAAACACACACAGACAGTCATTAAAGGAGAGGTTGACAAGGCTTCAAACACTGAGCTTTGGGAAACTACGTAAACAGGAAGCACAAAAAGCGTTGACACACAAATCAAGAGTGAGGCAAAAGCTGAAATGAGGGGCTGGCCTGTAGGATATTCTTTAGAGGGGAGGTAACCTAAAGTACACCCATGATGACAGATCAAAGAGGATCTTCTTGATTTCTTTTGACTCAACAGTACATTGTAAAACGTACTTAGACCTTTTGAGCAACTTTCGTACATTTTGTCACATTACAACTACATAGTTGTGAAATGGAGGACTTCACAACTTCACCGTCCACTACTAGTTGTGAAGTCACATGGTTTTCAAAATCTCATGTACTTTTGTGCCTTTGTAATCACCCACTTTTTAATATTTTTATGCTTCTACATCCAGCCAAGAAATAAACATCCGCACTTGGCTTCTTGAGAGCTAAATTCAAAACTTTTGCAAAGGTTTCAAGAGCCTTAATAATTTCCTTACCTGAGCGGTCACGGAATTCGACTCCTGGTTTATATCTGGGTAGCGTGGAACTTCGTTCAACGTTCAATATAGTTTTCTTGTCATCATCTGAGGAGCTTCGCTGCATTGGAGGTCGCAAGTCCATGTCATGGACTGAACGTGGGACAGGCAAGATTCTGTCCATTTTCTCACGTTCATCTCCCTGTTCCTTAATCCGGTCTTCCCGTTTGTCCCTGATATCACCTCTCTCCACCTGAGCATAATTCCTGTCCCTATCTTCTCTTACTTTATCATCTTTTCTATCCTCTCTATTCTCCTTCCTGTCACGCTCAAGCCATCGCTCTTTGTTGTCTTTTCTTTCTCTGTCATCAAGCTCTCTCTTTTCCTTTTCATACTGCTCCCGTTCCCTCCATTCTCTTTCATCACGATCTCTCTTTTCCTTGTCCTCCCTATTCCGATCTCTCTTCTCCCTCTCGTCCCGATCCCTCCTCTCCCTTTCGTCCCGATCTCTGCGCTCCATCTCGTCCCGATCAGAAACCCTCCTCTCATCCTGATCCCTCCTCTCGTCCCGATCGCGGTCCTTCCTCCCCCTCTCGTCCCGATCACGATCTCTCTTGTCCCTCTCGTCCCGATCATGATCTCTCCGGTCCTTCTCATCTCGATCCCTCCTCTCCCTCTCATCAGGATTACGATCCCGTCTCTCCCTCTCGTCAGGATTACGATCCCGTCTCTCCCTCTCGTCAGGATTACGATCCCGCCTCTCCCTCTCGTCAGGATTACGATCCCGCCTCTCCCTCTCGTCAGGATTATGATCCCGCCTCTCCCTCTCGTCCGGATCACGATCCCTCCTGTCCCTGTCGTCCCGATCCCTCCTTTCCCTGTCATCCCGATCCCTCCTCTCCCTGTCGTCTTGATCCCTCCTCTCCTTGTTGTCTCGATCCCTCCTTTCCCGAATGGCTTGGCCATCTTGGCCATCCCTCTTCTTGTCTTTAATGGGTCTATCATCTTGTGGAGGGTCAGACCCTCTTCTATCATAGTCCAAGGGAATGCGGCTTCGTCTGTCTACATCCATGGGCAACTTTGCATATCTGTCCACATCCAGAGGCGCCCGGATAAGCAAAGAGTCCGATGGTGTTCTGATGCGACGGTCTTCTCCTTGAGAATACCTAATGGGATTTGCCTTGATGTCAGCCTTTTGATATCCCATTTCTGACACCCTATCGGCATCTGTTTGTACAGGGTGCCCATTTTTAACTGGTGGATCTTTGAGGTGGATTTCATTGTTGCTCCCTAACCACATGCAGACGGGGAAAAAGTATATGAGCAAATAACATTTTTTTGCAATTAACTCACTTTGGAGACTAAAGCACTTGCATGTAGACTTACCATTTTCAGGGATCTCTTTTAAAACTCCTCTAGCAATCAGCTCATTGCGAGATTTTCTGACAGAAATCTTTCTTTCCAATTCTGAAGAAGAAATACCACACAAATAAATTGTTTGATCTACCACACACACAATGCAAATAACTACTGTAGTAAGCATACCTTTAGATGTTTCAGAGAACTTCTCACTTGGCTTCTTCTTCTTAAATCTAAAGGGCTTGAGGAACTTTCCCATGGAAAATTTGCTTTTCCGCTTTGCTGGGGGTGCTCCTCCTCCAGAGTTTCCTTCTTCAGACCCTGGTGTGCTCTGTTGCAAGTCGACCTTATCATCTACCAAGACAAAAACAAAAAAAGCATGTTTTTTTATTGTAGTGGCAGACAAAATAAATGTGACGTGCCAAAGCAAAACTGTGAAAAGACCAACCAATTTCTGTAAAAATAATGATTTACCTTTTTTGTGCAAAATAGTTGAAGTAAAGAAACCACTGCATGCTTTAAACAGCAGTTTCTGGGATTTTAAAATAGGAAGGTTTGTGTTATAATTCAGCTTCTTCATTTTTTAATACAAAATCCCAATGGACTACCCTGGCACCCCGACCACCGGGCCTAGCAAGTTTTCTAGGGGAAACCCTGTATAGCACTACATAATCTATTCAATCAGTACACTGACTAACTGCACATAGAAGCAGAAACACATAAAATAAAAAATTCTTCATGTCTGCTTTTCTTTGGGCTTGGGCCTACAATTCAAAGGTATAGGGTTTTATGCCCTCCGTTTCAGGATTGGCATGGCTTTGTTTTGTAAGCTCAGTCTAAACTCTAATGTACACACGAAACAGAAAACATTGTCTAACACATTGTATTTATTCATGACTTAATTAAACTATCGGCCAGGTTTCACAGACGATTCCATGACAAAATTTCACACGACAGAAGCTCACAGCCTAATTGAAAAATGTAGCAGAAGCTCAAGACAAATTGCTCATTTTTGTCTTGAGAAGTTTTGTTGCTATTGGTGTGCAAAGTAAATGATGAGCTTTTGTGAAAACACCCAGGTAGTTCATCAGGTAAGTGGACAATTTTCTTGAAATATCTTCATTTTTTCATTTCTATGTGTTAAAGATTATTAGAAAGTGTAGAATCAACTCTTTCAGAATCTGTACAAAAACTCAAAACAATCTGGGGGGACTTGTTCCTGGTTTTGTCATGGCCAGTCGCTAATGTTTACAGCTCCTTCCCCTTACTGGAATGTAATAGACAAATACACTATATGAAAAACCTTTATTTTTGTTGTGATCATGACAAGGTCAAATCTGAGAAGAATTGTATCTACAATAACATTTTTATAAGACAAATGTCCGAGTGAGTACAGCTATGGTAGTTCCAGAATTCAATCTGGAGTCCATGGTTAAAGAAGAGGCCTTGAATAAAACCAGTGTGGAGGAAAAAGAAATCTCTCCAACAGTCGTCTAAAAGAAAACAATGTAGCATATGTTTGTGTAGCAACAAGAAAACAAGATTTCACATTTAGCCAAGACCTAAGCTGCTAACTTACCCTTATTACTATGTTCTCAATTGCCATTATTATTTCTTTAAAATAAGCTTAAGAGAAATAATTCAACAAAAAGAACCAGATTAAACGGCTGATTAAAGCAAGAAGGAACATGAATTTTTTTGTCATACTTACCGTATGACAAAAAAATTCTAAAGACTGTCTTCGGTTTAATTAGAGCCCTAATCAAGCTTGTGGGTGTGAAACCACTGCTTAATACCTCTGTGGAACACAAAACAAGGCAGTGCGTACTGAGTCACAGCTCCAGAGTGGAAATCCCTAACTTGTTACTGCACGGTTGGGTAAAGTCCCACAACAAAATGACCTTGAACTGTTGAGCAGCTACAATCAAATCTGTATTTGTTACTTTTAAAGTAACAAACACAAATTCTTAATCAGGGTTTCGTCCAGCGTATTACAAGTAAGCAGATTGTATTTATTTTATTTGCCTAAAAACCTAGCAAAAATACAAATGAGTATAAACAGCATCTGTTCTACTACAAATTTGAGTGAGCGATAACAATCTCCATCTGGTGTCATGATTGTTACTCTTACCTCTTTTTTATTCACTTTGAGAAAACAGAACATTTCAGTTTTCATTAGTAGAGAAGCTCATCCACTTCTATATCTAATAATTATATATATATAAAAACCTCAACATCCATAATAATCATTTTTACTTTAATGTGACTTTTTTGATGTCATGAAACTAAGGCTAGTGAAGGACTGCAGACCCGTGAATCTGTTCCACCCTGTTATGGCAGCTTGAGCAGTTCTTGGCCTACACTGTACAAACTGAGGCCCTAAACTTCAACAAGAAGCATACAGATACATAAATCTCAGGTAGATCAAGAAATGGCGACTGTTTTGTCAGTAGTAGATTATTTGTAAACTGTGATCATGTGGACTCAGAAATCAGATCAACTACAACTTTTGCCAATTGATCAAGTCATCATTTTTATTTCTCATTATGTTTTTAGAACATAAAATTGTGCTGGTACCCTCAGTGATAAATAAGTAAAACAATAAAGCACATACTGTATCTGTTGCTAAAGTCTCAATTGGTCTTTAGGGTTTAGCAAATGGGTCTGAGTGTGTCTGCAGGGAGGCAGAGAGGATGGAAGGTGGACAGATGTTTCACAGCTCTTGGGAAAAAGCTTTTCCTTAGTTTGTAGTCTTTATACACCTGTACTGTTTCCCAGATGGCAGCGGTACAAACGGTTTGTATCCTGGCTGGTTGGACACCAGCCAGGTGTCCAACCAGCAATACGGCTGACCTTCCTTTGCAGTTTGCCAGCTTATATTAGGTCAAAATTCTGTAACTGACCCCTAACAATCCACTGGGCAGTTTTCACCACCTGGGCCAAATCAGGCTACCATAACATCCACTAGACAATATTAACAACAAGAATCATGGTCGTTTGTCTGCCCTACTATCCCAAATGTAAAAGTGTGGAGTTTGATTAACTCTCTTGAGATTTTAGCTAGATCTGTGTACTTTAATTAGACAAGACAACACTACGGTCAGAAACAAGTATCACTAGTGCAATAACGGATGTAGGAAAACTGCCATGGTTACTATTGGTGGAGGTTCTATGATTTCTCTTCCACACACCACAACAAGAGAGCATAACATCCTAAACTCTTTAAAATACCACAATCCAGTGGAGTCTAAGAGAAAACTAAAAATGGGTGGTCCCCGATTATGTCAATGAGATAATGATTGAAAACATAAGTCTATACAAAAACATGGTCACTCCAGTCCCTAGATCTCAATCCTTTAGAAAACTTGAGGGCTGAACTGAAGAGAAAAAGAACATAAGAGAGAACCCAGGACTCTAGACCAGTGGTGTCCAAAGTCTGTCCATAATCATGACACAAGCTGTGTTTCCATTACAAGTGTGCGCAAATGTTCCTATGTTCTGCTAATGTCGAAAAAACACATCAAGCTACAAATACCGTTTTTCCTCCAAAAACCGACCCCACACTGTCAAAAACAAAGAATGTAGGAAAGCTGCCATGGTTCCCTACATGGCAGCTTTCTAACAGATGAGTTAGTTGTAATAATCTGCTTGCATAAACTATCTCTGCTCCCAATAGAACTTGCCCCTTCTCCTGTCAACACTCAGCCATTTAAACGCAACGTGTGATAAAACATCAATAGTGCACAGACCAGCTGGCACTCATCTAACTCCCTGCTGGCCTACGGTCAGGCTCCAACTGACTCACGCCAATCACATGACATGCTGAAACCAAATATGCAGAATAGCAAACCAAAGTCAAAAATACACCGGCAGTTGGTGAGCAAATATGTAACCAGGACAATGTTGTCGAGTAACAGTGAAGTTTCACAATCCTTTTAAACTTCCACACCGTCTGGAAATAGACAAGTGGAATATTACTAGTAGACAAAGATCACAGAATCTGCTTTATTTAGAGCAGAAGTATAGACGTATAAAATCAGGTGAAGTAGACGTATGAGGACGGTGGAACGGTGCAGGTCCCTTAATTGCTGCTCTAACATCTGCTGCTAAAAGGGCAGAGAGTAGTGTGCAAACAGAGAGAGGTTTGTGTGGTTTGTGGATTTCACAATCGCCACATTCCATCTGCATGCATTCTTCTACACCTGCCTGTACCTGCCACCCTCTCGTTCCCCCTGTGTTACAAACACCTGCTCGTCTTTAACCTCTCGACGGCTCTCAGAACTGCAAAGATGAATAAAAAAAAAATACCTGACTGCTTGTTTCTTGGTCTGCTGCGTTTATGTCCCGTCACTTTCTCAGACTTACCAGCTTGGCGTGTGGCCGGTTGCTGGGCCACAGTCTCGCTGCTAGCATTTTGTCCCATGCTAGGGCCTTTGCCCCCACCGGCCGGCCAGGCGCTGCCTCACCTGAGGCCCCACGGCAGGAGAGAAGAACCTTACTCCAACTCGCTCCTCTCCAAAGCACACCAAACTACTGTAACTACTGTCTTGACTGCTCACTCAAGGCGTTTAGTGTCTCTTGGTTGTAGAGTCCAGCACCTCCCCCTTTCTTCAGCTTGAGTTACTTGTTCTCTCCCTCCCTCCCCGCTTCCTTCGTCTCCTTGCTTTAAAATACAAACACGCTCCCTCTCTCAGCACTTAAGTCCCTCCCTTCATGGAGATCTGGCTTCATAAATAAGGTGCACAGGAACGGTAGACCAACAGAGATGGAAGTCATTTCTAAAAGTGGATTTCTCAGGGGCAAAGTTCAAAGCAGGCAGGCCTTGAGGTTTGACCTGTCTGACCACCAGGCCTTGTGGGATTTGCAACATATTGACCTCTTCCCTCCCATTACCATGCTACATGTTCTCTGCTGTTAGCACCCTCTCACTGAGGGACAATAAAGGATGGGGTCGGACCCTGCAGGCTGATGTAATCTGAGAAGCACAAGGTGAGCCAGACTGAGGTGGAGCGCAATGACAGAGAACAGGAAGTGACACAATGTAGGTGTACTGTGACGCTGAGGATTGTCCTTTTAAACCATGTGTAAAATAATGACTGGAGGTCTTATGTTAGCAACCCGAGTATGAGAGATGAAACTCCTACTATGTGATAACTAGAGATTACCTATATTGGTCCTGATAGTGGAAAACAAATCTAGATTGGGTATCGGTGACAATGTGTCTGATCCATAAGCGCAGTCTAATTATATGCTTTGTGCTATGGGTGATGTCATGTTTTATCATTTATTTTATATTATATTTAGAATTCCTAATTTCTAAATTATAAATTAATTTAGAAATTAGGTTACTGAATGGTTTCTGAACCATTTAAAATAAGGTTTGTGGCAGTTTAATTTATACAAGATAGTCAACCTATTGTTTTAGTCAGTTTCAGTTTCTTTATTATTTATTTTACATCAGCTGTTATGCTTTTAATTGCACAGACTGAACAAATTAAAGTTGTTTTGTTTTTACATGTTTGACCAAGCTTGTGCAGCTATTGGTGGATTTAAGTGTGCTGAACTGGTGTAGAGTAAGCAAATTAATTTTTAATTTAGTACACAGATGTCTATGATTTTTTAAAAACTAAATCTTTTAAGTCAATTCAGGTGTTTTTATGATCGCTTTCAGCAGATACTAGACCTCTGAATGCGTCTCTGAATCGGAAGTGAAAGAAGTGGATCCCTCAAGATAACCTTGAATAAAAACATGACTGCTTCAGGATATTTATATGAAAACTGTACAACATGACCTATGTGGTTGTATTTAAAAACACAGAAACAATTATTACAATTTGAATAAAAGAAGAGTTTTAAACAAAATAGATTATTTTATCTTTTGTAGTTTTGCACATAATTTTTGAGTTCTTTCAAAAAAATTTGTGTGAAACACGTAACACCTTGTAAAACTAATGTTCTGGTAAATCACAGCAGTTGGTTTCATTTGTGAAACAGAATAACAATAATTGTTGACCTCTGGCTACTGATTTGTTCAATTTCTTTCATTCACACACCATAGATACATACTTTTTGGTTTAACAAATATGGTTAAAATGGAATTCAGAAAAATTAGAATTTTATTTTCCTAAATTCCCAAGTGGAATTTGGGGAAAAAAAAAAAAGATGGAATTTGGAAAATAAAAGATTTCATAGAGCCCACACTGATCTCAATAAGCTGCTGTTTTGAAGGGCAGCTTTTTTTTTTACAGAGACTTCAACATCCATTTTATTTGTTGTTTTGGTTTTTGGTTAGGAAAATGGAATTTGCCAAAAGAACATAATGAAGACAAAACTGTCCAAAAATTATATACTTGTTGCATTAAAGATGAAAAGAACCCTTTGTCCACAAATATGTTTGACCTGAAACTCCTGAAGTGGCAGTTTTAGCTACACCTGTTTCAAATTCAATTAAAAAGAATATCCTATTAAGTACAGTTGGCTATCCAATTATGAATCCAAAAAACAATCACCACATCAGTCCGGTTCTGTACTGATGCTAAGTCGAGGAGAGAGGTCTGAAATTTTCAAATGCTGATGTTAAAAGTATATTTTAGCTACAGATGTATCTTTTCTACAAAAGATCAAGTGTGCACTAAAGGAATGGTTATTGCATTGCTGTTATTGCATTTTAAGCAATAGAATGCTCATTTTTAAAAAATAAATTATTTGGAGTTTTTTTCATCTTTTAATGCATTTCTTGTATTGTATAAGAATGTTTAAGTACATGATGAATGTGCCAATTATATTCATCCAATTAATTAAGAATTAATTAATAACCACAACTAATAATCGTTGGTGCCATAGTGTCAAATGGCAGCAATTACCAATCACTGAATCAGGACCATGTCTATCAGGGAGAATGGATTATATCAACAAGGTGCAGCAGTAAAATAATTAATTTGAGAAATGCAGTTTTTATTAATAAAAGATCAATTAAACTGTAAGTTCCCCTGATTGTTTCTTATAGAAACTAATAAACTAAATGAGAAAACAGTGTAGTACATTCTCTTATGCTTCTATTTGTCATCTGAATCAAGTTATACTCTTGCTCCCTCTACAGGTATCTTGAGGTACTGCAATACTGCAGCCTGTGACTCATGTAGGATCACAAGACAGCAATCAAGACAACAGTCCAATAACACCAGGGTAAATATAGAATGATGACGGGCTTTTATTGTGTAATTTATGTTTCCATGGCTGGAAACCTGTACATTCTATTTAAAGAGGAGCAGCAGACAGACATTTCAACAGGCTCCTCTCAACAAAGCCTGGACCTGTGAGCTGCTCAACACAACTGTGTTTAGATCAGAAATGTCCCATTTCACACAAAGCTGAAGAGGAAGTCCAGTTTATTTTTACTGCTTGGCCACACATCCAGGCAGAGATGAGTTCCCTAAGCTGTCCTCAGTGAGGCCCTCTTAGTACTAAAGCGCTCTTGGCACCCTGCCCTGCCTCCTCGTGGTGCTTCTAGAGAAAACACAACGAACAACCAACCTGCAGCACCGACTCATATCTTATACTCTTCAACTGCAACAGGCACAAGCAAAGAATACTCCACATGTGACATTCAGGAAACAGGTTTACTTACAAATATGTTGAGACTGCACAGCCATATCAAACGTTGCACCACTGCTGCCTCTCCTGCACTGTGGCAGTGAGCCTCAGGTAATGTGAGTGTGCACAAATACTTAGAGCTTGTTAAATGATTGAGGTCAACAGTGAAATAGATTCAAGGCTATCTGTGACTGTAAGGGAAACCAGCGGTGTTGCTACAGGTAGGTGTGTGTACTCAGGGTGAGGACCAATCAGGAGGTTTCAGTGATAAAAAGCATGATGCGTCAAAACAGTCAATCCTTAAACCCTCACTCCACAACTCACATCCTGTATTCTGCTCAGATAACTTGAAAATGGCAAGGAATCTCACAGCAGCAGCAATGAACAGCTTCCAATGCAGGAAGATGCAGACGTGGCTTATTGTCAATTGATTAATAAACATCAAAACTCCATTATGTCTGCACTACATGCTGTGGAAAACCTTAATGACATTTTAAAACTAAAACATGATGAGTCAGATTACTCTGGACCAGGGGTTTTCAAAGTATGAAAGGGTGAGTCCCCTCCAAGGAGCACAATGCCTGCTGCCCCCCCCAAATAATCAACCCACACACAAAACATTTCCTCCCATTTTAATTATTTTTATCAGGGCCTTTGTATGGCAAATACGCCCTTTTTTCATTTTTCTAATGATAAGAACAACCCCAAACTCATTTTATTTCATTTGTTTTTTTCTGTGTGCACAGCTCCTTCAGAATCCTCTCAAAAAACTCCCGCGGCTTGGTTACTAAACGTGGGTGCTTTGTTTCAATGTGACGCTGGAGTTTACAGGGTCTCATGCTATCATTAGCCAGAACCTCCTTGCAGATTACACATTGCGGCCTTGGAGCATCATCGGGAGCAGTCCAGGAAAATCCAAACTTTAAGTAGTCGTGGTCATACTTCCTCTTTTTTCTACTTACGCCAGAGCTCGTCTCCTCTGCCTTTTTCTTTACTAAAAATTTGTCCATTCTTTCTCTCACATCAGTAGACAGCAAGCAAATAGCTTCTTTTCCGGTTTATTTTTTCCCTCGCACGCGCCTCCCCTAAAGTGCTCTGGCGCCTCACACTTTGAAAACCGCCACTCTGGACCACCTGAGGGTGGCAGTAGAGCAACTAATCTTAACACCGAACACCATGGAACAAGCAGAGACAAAGCTTCCCTAGCAACCTAAAAAAGGAAGAGGTAACTTCAAATTTAATTTTAGGAAATTTGCAACCAGAGAACAAGAGCTTTCCAGAAACTAAATGAACTGATTGGCTGCGGACACTGCCTCTAGTTCCTGATGAAAGAGAATCTTTCTGATGGAGGATTATCACCAGTTTTAGGGTCAGAGCTGGAAACACCAACAATTCATGGTTAGTAAGCTCTAGCCCTAGTTAAACATTGGCACTGCTTTGATGGAAAAGGACCCTACTATCGCCCCCTACTTTTCCTCTGCTTTGGAATCTCCATAGACAACAACTTTTACCTTTTACATCTAGAATCATACTTTTGGACAAGTCCACTCCCTGCTACACACTTAACTAGCTTGCTTCATCACTAAACAACGCAACTCAAGATGTTCGTCCTGATATACTATAATGTTCTACACATCTCTTTTTTCATTACTCCCATTAACAATCCTAACATCTCCAGCTCAGCACCTTGTCTTTGTTACTACCATTGTGCCAAAACCTTAAATTCCTCCTTTCACTCTAGAATGTTTCAGTAACAAATGAGAAACTGCTGTCACTGTCTTCTTAACCTCTAATGTGCAATGGTCCTGACCTGACATTCTTCAATTTATCCAATCTTAGTACTTCTGCTCCTTGCACATTGGATCTGTAGAAATAGTTTTTGGCAGGACATCCCAATTGTCCACGCTTATAATCCATTTCCACTGAGCAGTTTGGTACGCTGTTTTATGGTACAGCGTTTTAAGAAAGAACTTTGACCACTAGTTGAATCCTCACTGAGTAGGCAAAATTAAACTCAAACGTGCATCAATGACATCAAGTCATACAAGTGCAACGACAAACATGACAAATGTGTCCTGCTTGTCGCAAGTAGTGCCCTTCTTTTGTCTCCCAATCATTGGGCAGTGTTGTGTGATGTCAGTAGTACGACCCTGACTGTACACCCTGACTAGGACCTAGACCTACAAATAGGTCTAGGACAATGTACAATTGTCCTACAATTGTCCTCTTGTCCAGTTGTAGAAGAGGGCCCAATGTACAATGGGTCCTCTTCTACAAGTGAAGAGGGCCCAAAAATGATGCAGTACGGGTCAGCTGTATAGACCGCTAATACGATGAAAAAAGACAACAGAGTTCTGAATCGCAGACATTAATTGTGAAAATTGGCTACAGGCAATTCTCTGCTTCAACACACTAGAGTAGGGGGTACATTTATTGCAGTTTTCTGGCCAATCACCGATATTCAAAAAGCCTGACTTGAGGAGGAGGTAATTTAGCTGTTTTATTCAAGTGTGCTAGACCAATGACACATCTTAAAAGGTTGCAAAACAAAGACCCTCAAGGACTCAAACAACTTTTAAAGAGGCCGAAGCCCAATGTCAATATCTGATATATACAGCATTTTTATAACTGAAGGTAACGTAATTACCTGCTTGTGCTCTAAAATGCCACTATATGCCTGGAAAATACATAATCCTCCCCCTTTAAGGCTCTCCAATATGCAATTGACAGAATGTTGTATTTGGAATTTGTTGTTAAAAGTCTGAAAAAAGTCAAGCATTTAGTAGTTTTTAAAAAGTACGATATGTCAGAAGTGCATGCATTACTTAGAGAGATTGTGTTCCCAGAAGAGAGAGAAACAAACAGCTGGCCTGACTCAACTCAACCTGAGTACTTTTCTAAATGTTTCTCATCTACAAACAATGTCACAGAAAATTTAAAAAACACCTCAACATTTACAGTGCAGTAATATTTCAAAAGTTTTCTTACCAGGTTTTTCCATTACAGTGTCCAAAACTCAGCCGTTAGTACCTGAAACAGATAAACAGGATCAGTTTCAAACTTAATTCAGCTGTTCGTATGAAAACCTGACAGATTATCTTCTGCTATAAATGATGTCACTGTCTATTATTGTGTGATGGCGTTGTCAGGTGTTTTAGGTCATATTTACACAAAATATACAATGACAAATATTCACTATTATAAATTCAAACTAAATAGCATGAAGCAGTGTACAATGCAGCATTTATTTATTTATTCCTTCAGTGGTTCTTGTTGCAGCGCCGCCATGGCGGAGGGGAAGAGTCGATCTCCATGTTGGAGATTGAACAGCCTCTATATGTAGCTCAGTACACCTCAACAACTTGTTTCTGATTCTAGTTTTTATGTCACAAAATGTTCTAGAGTACATCAGACAGATGATTTCCCATGTGAGCTGTTGAATGGTGTGTCCTGCAGCTTTAAGAACCAGCACTAGCTTGGGGTTGTTTGTGGAGTCAAAGAGATCACAGGGACAAGGACAAACCAAACAGCTGACAACAAAATTCTGGGTTTTTTTTTGTCCCAGTGAAGACAACATGATAAGAGTTTTTAGGTTGCTCTCGTTTCTAATTGGTCAAAATCAGTGGGCGGGGCTACAATGTGACGACATCCAAGGTTGGTGGTTTCAGTGGTATCGACCTGCCCTTTGGCAGAGAACCAACTTTTAAACCCAGCCTGGGTGACTCACACACGGCATGAATCTCTTACTACAAATCAAAACTCACAGGCTCACTGGTCATCAAAACCTCATCATCTAGTCATCTTGGCAGCCAGGGATGGCTGTATTTTCCTAAGCATGTAAATGCACAACAACCAAATCCATGACACTCACAGTCGACATCCTTGTTCGCGTTGAGCTTTTGCAGAGTAAGCAGGTTATGAGCAATTGGATTTTGTTGTTCTGTTTCCTCAAAATGGGGAGTGAACAGTTTTTCCAGGAAGTAGTCCGCTCCAGTAACAGAGTCAACAACATTAAACCAGGCGACTGCATAATTTCTGCTTCTGTCAGGGCTGCGTTGGAGCCGCCAACACCTCTGGCAGGCAGCGTGGCTTCAGCCAAACCAGCTTGGCAGGTTAAAATGTGCACAGCCTGTCCTTCATGCCTCCACTGTACATCACTGCTCAACTAAGGCATACAACGACATGTAAACAATGCTAATTCATTCAATAATATTCTATTTTAAACAAAAACGTCCTGCTAAATCTGAAGGTGTAATAATAAACTATTGATTTTTATAACACTGACCAAAATGTGCTCATGTATTAGTCATTCTTTTCAATCAGCTGTAGAGAGAAGAGAAGTTGAGATGGAGTCAAACTCACTAATAATTCACCAGATAGAGTTTAGCCCGTCTGCAGCCCAGTTCGTTCTCAGGTGTCTTCCTCTGCGATGTTTCCTGCTTGCAGCTCAACAAATACCGAGCCAAGTTAATGTGCACCAGCCTGTTTGCGTATGCTCAGTCCAAACAGGAAACCTCGTCCACACGGTGTGAAAGAGGACAAGCGCTCACGCCCCGTCAGCCCAACGTTTATGCTGAGGGCCTGAGCGGGACGTTGGCTGCGGTGGCTTCAAACCAGAGCCTCTATGTTGCCGGAGAAAAATCAAGAACAAAATGTTTGTCACGGCACAAAAAAAAGCTTGGGAGCTGAGCACGGAGCTGAGAATAGCAGCCAGATTTTCAGGTTTGGTAACAGGATCCATCAGCAGTATTCTTGGCCTTTTCACAAGAGAAAGGGACACTACGAACCGAGAGAACAGCTGACAGAATGACAGCGGAGAACAGAGAAAGAGGACTGGAACCATGCCACAACAATCAGTAGTTCTGTATTTCTGCTTAAGGTTATTATAACTTCATAATCACTGAGTTAGCAACTATACATACTATGGTTTCCCCCAGAAAAACCTGCCTTCTCCCAGTTCGCTCAGTACTAACTGTAGAAATACACTACTCAATCAGAAACAACCAATCAGGGTCAGGAGGATGGTTTTAGCGCTGTCAATCACTCTCATGCTCACTCGCTCCTGCTTGCTCTCTGCTATACTACACTTGGTTCACCACAACATAGCCTGCCATGAATGCTAAGGCAAGTTAGCATAGCCACTTATGATGGTGGATAAATGGTAAGTCATTTCTCCGCCATTAGCACATTGAGCAGTAGTGCTAAGACCCTCATCAAAAGCTACCAACAGCTCTATATATTGTTGAGCCGTAAAAGGGAAACCTATAATCGAGGCACTGAGTCTGAAAACAGTCATTTTGGTTAACCATCTATATCTAAACACAGCTCAAGTCCATCCGACTGACCAAGTATCTTATTAATAAAAACAGTATAAATGTAAACCTTAAAACGTCAGTCAGAACCTATCAAATTCTGGCTTCAGTCTTTTGCAAATAAGATATTGATAATGAGATGACCATTGCAATTTGACATATTGTGAGATTTTTAACCTGCATTGACGTGAGGGCCTGAGGGTGTAAACTCTCAACATCACCAGGTGTTGTTTAATCCTAATGGAGAGATCTAGAAAGCAAGGAAACAGCTGAGGTAAATTCTCCCACGTCACTCTGTCGTTTGATCACTCAGGATCCAAATGACTCACTTTACCCAACAGGCACAGGGCCAACTAACTGGATCGGATCGTTACAGTTCTGAAAGTTGAGAACAGAGTGGCAGTTGTGAGCTCTTCTTTATTAATTGTGCTTTTTAGCTGTGTTTTCCACAGATGTAGAAAAAATCTCCTCCTCTGACTGAGACGGAGAACAGGCACCAGGGGAGGAGCACAGCATTATCACATCATCTCAGGTGCCCAGGTTGGGACAGTGGAACATGCTTCAGCAATGTTATCTTTGCCAGAAAACAATCTAATCTCAAACAAGGTGAACAAAAAATGAATATAGAATGTAGCCGGCCTCCTGAAAAGGAACAGATTCCACAAGAACTAGTTCCTTTGAGGAACCTTCAATCCCATCTCTGTTGAGGTGTTACAGAATGAAGTCAACAGAAGTACCAAAGCTGTACTTTCTACATGTTCAAACATGTTTGGAGCTCACTGAGGCAGAAGGGCACGTCTTTAAAGTAGATAAGGAGGAGAAGAAGGAGAACCGTGTAAAATAAAGATAAAGTATTTTATCTGAAAATCTAATTTAAAAAGAAATTGAGTCCCTGTGTGCGTGTAAAACAATATGATTATGGAGTCCATAATCGGAAGGAGAACCGTGTTTCACAGAGCTGCTTGATTTCCTCTTCTGGACTTTAAACCAGGAGCATGGAGGATCTGGAGAAGTTAGCAGCCTTTTGGAAAGCTCTGTGCAATGGGATGGAGTCTAGACTATCTATTGAAAACACACAGACACCACTGTTTCAACAAAGATAGCAACTATAGGTATGATTGAGTCTGCACCAATAAATCAGCCTCAATTTCCTTCATTTTGGGAGATCGGTGATCGGCTGATACTTGCATGTGAAACCAATCATATCTACCTCAGTAAAGGTCTACATATAAGCCTCTGTCCTCTTTTGCTCTGCTGTGAGAGAAGTTTGGCTGACAGGTGTTTGCAGCTAAAAATAGTCACCCCGCTGTTGCCAACTCAGCAATTTTCTTGCTATATGTAGCAACATTTCAGACAAAAAAAAAAAAATCAGCAGCAAAAATTGGAATCGGCAAGTTAGGCTCCATAATCAGCGATCAGACAGAAAAGTGCCATTGGTGCGCTCCTATATGCTATGAATCACATGTGTCAAACTCAAGGCCCACAGGCCAAATCTGGCCCACCGTAGCTATTTTGTGGACTCTAGAGGACCACATAAATAGAACTTCAAGATAATAGTTGTGTGCTTAAATATTATTTTAGCAGTCAAATCAAATCAGTTTTTATTTGTACAGTCCCAAATTACACCAATGTGAAAAGATGTTCAAGATTATGTAATTTTAGTAAGTATTCATTGAAAAGGAGAATATTATAACATTCTAACAGGTAGTTTTATCAATACGTTCTGACAGAGCTGGCCCTTTGAGAACATTCACGATGTTGATGTGAAATGAAAATTAGTTTAACACGATAAACATCCTTTAGCATCTTGGACTCCATAATCATATTGTTTTACAAGCAAACAGGGACTCTATTTTTTTAAATTAGATTTTTACATAAAATACTTTATTAAATTATGCTTTACTATTCAGCGCTCTGTGTTCCAACGAGATGATTATTTGTGTTGCGCAATGCTTTCTTTTAAACCAATAAGCTGTTGACGAATGCTAAGTGTTATTAGCCGCTATGGAGGGCGACAGCGAGGGACAGAAGAAAGCACCGCCAAGAAAGAGACCTAAAATGTCAAAGTGTGGTATCAATTTAAACTAAAAAGACGTTTTTGTTCCCTTCGCTAAAGACTCAAACATTTGTCTGTGATTGTCAGTGCAGAATCTGACATGTTTTACATGTACAGGAAATACATTTTAGCTAACATTACATGTACTCAATGACCAAAGAACTGATGGAACGGGAAAAAATAGCTTGAAGATACCCATTTTATAAAAAAGCTTTTTCATATTTCAAATTTGCAACTGAAAATGAAGTGTGACATAAAAGGCAGCATTTACTAATGCCTCAGTTTTTGTTTAGTCTTTGATTTTTAAAAGTTAATATAAAACATTTTATTTCTCATCGGTTCTTGTGCTTTAAATAGCTTTTTCACATTTCAAACTTGAGACTAAAAGTAATTTTTGAATCACTTTGCATTTTAAGAAATAAAATGTTTTCTTATTCCCGTAAATTCTAGCTTAAGTAGCTAGAATTTTTTTTTTTATTTGATTACTCAGAATAATCAATAGATTACTAAAATACTTGTTTATGACAAACCTGGACACATAGTGAGACTTCACTACTAATACTACAATTAAATGGTGACCAGCAAGATGGCTAGAACAGAAATTCTGAAAATTAGGAATTTGTTTAAAAAAAAAAAAAACAATAAAAACCCCCACTAGCTTCAGTGAAAATTAATTCCACAGATCAGACCACAGTGTTGAACTGTGTAGAGAAATATATGTAATATATACAATATTGCTACATATTGATTATCAACCATAACAGCAACATTCACTTTGACCCAATATTTCCATATCGGTGCATCCCCATCTGTCGGTCAGACTCATTACAACCCTTCAGAGATGTGATTTCTCGTTTATCATTATTCTTATTGGCTGGTATGTCCAAGTTCACTGTGTTCCTTTATTCAGATTTTATTCACACAATCCCGTGAGTTCCTAGTCAGATCATTAGAACCCCACATTTACCCCCCCTTCAAGCCCCTGGGAGCACTTCATGATTGAAAGAAACACAATCATCCATTGTGCTGAGGTCATTCTGCAGAGCTGGCATCACTAAATGAGTCACTGAGCTGCAATTTGCATGATAGAGAGAGAGACAGACAGAGAGAGAGAGAACAAGCTGGGTGGATTTGCAGCGAGCCGCTGTCAACAAATTGCTGATGATGGCACACAGACCTGATTATATAACTCTCACGGTTTCACAACACTTACAAACTTCACTAAAAGCTTAACTTATTTCATCTGAACGCATCCATTAATCCCCATTCAATTCAATAGGAGTTTTCTACCAACTTGGTAGAAACATCTTGTTTTAGCAAATCTAGTTAACTTGTTTATTCGTAGCATCGAAATTCACAAGCAAGCAAAAGAAACAAATAGGTGTTTTAACAAAAAAAATATCTCAAACTGTTTTGATGAAAACAAAAATATCTTGGAGGAGGGGGGAACACGGACATGGCTTCTTTCGCTGAAGCTCCCATCTCTTCCCTACCCGTCAGCCTCGTTGTTCAGAACGAACCCTCAGCCTGGACAACGAAGTTCAATTTTAAAAACAGTAAATGTACAAAGCACCAGAAACACAACTGACCTGAACAACGGCGCTGTCTATTTACAACAAGCAGCTCCTTTTTGTCCTCCAGCTGTATGGTCGTCCCTACCGGGTGTGCTGCTGTTTTCAGGCACACAGTGCTTGTCAGAACAAGAATAAGGGGTTGACAAAGGAATGTCCTGGAATGCTTGGTAAGAGGGCAGACTTGTTCCTTCTACTTCATGCCTTAACCATCCCGGTCATAAAAAGCCTCAGCTGGTATTCAAACATGGAGTACATGTTGGGAATCCAGAAGGATGAATTCAGGCGTTCATATTTAGGTGTACACTGACAGCACACACTTTAGCATCTGATTCCACCTCTAATCTGGAACCAAACTACAACGCCATTTCCCTGTTTTTGAGGAACGTGAACTACATTTGATCAGCTTTAGCACAAAATATAAAACATAAACCTGAAGTGTATTAATTTACATTGATGAATTCATAATTTACACACCTGTTTCCTGTAGAGTAGATACTTGATCCAATTTAATGTTGTCTATGAGTCAAGACAGTCTAGAAATCCCCACAATTAGCTTAAAATAATTGGCTCCTTAATCTCAGACTGTGTATTAATGAGACTGTAAACAATGCAGAATATTGCAGTGAAGGTTGGGTCAGATTCACCCAGATTTTCGCAAAAAGGGTGGAATAACCCTTTACCCTGCTTCCAATCAGATACGAACTTCAGCTAACAGGTTAGATAACTTCTACAGCTTATTTAGCTTCGTCCCAACAAACGCCAGTCAAATACTGAACGACACAGTTTGGAATATAGCCTTACTCTACGAGCAAAGTTTCTGTTCCGACCTAACAAAACTTGGGTAGTTAGTACAGAGTGACTTATTACATCAACAAAGGTATAATGCTAATCCCTGACCGCTGGCGGCTAAAGCTGAGTAAGCCAGCAACAGGTGGCTACATCTTGTCCCACTGCTGCTGCTGCTATGCGAGTTTAATAAAAATAGATCCCACTTCTCATCCCAGTTCACCCTGGAGTGTCGCGCGCAGCAGGTACTCACCTTTTCTAGTACTTTAACTGTGTGGAGGTGGACCGACCGTCAAGACCCGGAGACGCGTTTCCCACCGGCGTCCTGGTTACTCCTGACACTCCTCGCTGCTGTCCATGACCCACAGGGAGCACAAGGCGGAACTAGCTCCCACGAATTAGGTTTCAGTCTAATTAAGTCACAAAACTAACTTTGAGAACAGGAGGGCAAAAGTACAGCGTAAACACATCCGCTGAATATTCCGCAAACTTCTTCCGCGTACTTTAAAATAAAGTATTCAGACTTTTTCTGTCGACAATTTGTTGTCAATGGATACTTGGACGTTAACCTCCGAAGATAGATTACATACTGATGCGCATGCGTACTTCTGCTGGGGAAGTTGCTCCTGCACCTGACCTCCGAGCACGCGCCGCGGGCACGGGGGTAAACCTCAGCCACGTGACCGGGAATCTTACAGGAAATGACCTTTTTCTCGGGTTTAATTTGTGTTGGAAGTGGTTAAAATGGTCAAAGGGGGTTAAAGTTTAGCTGCTGAAACGTTTAGCATTTTTTCTAAAGAATACATCAAGTTAAAAATAAATAACCTAAGCATAATACATATGATCCAGTGATTACCAGGACCTGATATTGTTTGAATTTAATCTTAAGCAAAATATCAAATATCATGTTTTGTTATTACATAAAACAAAATGAATCTTGCCTGAAAATCTGGAGTGTGTTGCAAAAGAATTCAAAGCCCTCATACTTTTTTCACATATTACGTTACAACCACAAACTTCAGCATACTTTGGGTTCTATAAAATAGACCATCACATAATTGTGTTTTTGTGAAGCAGAACAAAACAAAGACACACACTTTATATATATATATTATATATATATTATCTATATAATGTTTACAGATGTTTACTATGTTGCATTATTATCATGTAAAACACTTTGAAATACCTTATTAATTAAAATGTGCTACATAAATAAACTTGATTTGACTGGGCCATTCCTGCTAAAAGATCAACCTGTGCACCAGTTTCTCCAGCTTCTTTTCCCACCTCTTGGTGCTTCCAAGATTGTCATGTATTTAGCATATTCTATTTTTGCACAAACAGGTCTTCAAGACGCACAATGACCCTCAGCTAAGTGGTTCCGAAGTGGCTTAACAATAACAAATCCCACGTCATGTTGTGACCATCACAAAGCCCTGATCTCAAGTGGGAGCACATCTGAAGAGGTGCAAGGAATGGGCAGTTCAGCAAAAATATTTTAAGAAGCTTGAGGAAGAAAACTGAAAATATTTTACCCAAATAATGCAGTACAAATGCAATTTCAAACGCTGAAGAAATGAATGTAAATTCCTGATATTGAAATAATCCAAAAATTAATCTCAAACATATTCTTTTTCTCCTTATTGTGGAATTTAGCATATAGAAGTAATTTGGGTGATTTTAACTGACGTAAAACAAGAAATGTTTGGTCTGATTTAATTTCAGACAATGAGAAAAACAGGTAGATGTGTCTATTTATTTGGTGTATGAAAACGTCTGGTTTCAACTATAGAGGCTAGAAAACGTAATTGTGATTTCCTGTGGGATCAGCACCTTTCAACTCATATAAACTAGTGTCAAAATAACATAATTCAGCTTGAGCAATTATGCAAAAAAGAATGGGCTAAAAATTGTAATTCAATTTAAGGAAACACAACATTAAAGACTTGCAGATTGCAGTGAGAGCGGTCTAGACAAAGTACTGAAAAGGTCATGTGGACGCAAACACTAAATAGGGACTTGGAGAGATAAAAGATTTTTGATACTTTGTAGACTTATTTACCTAACCCCTCTCAGTTCATACAAATTGTAATATCAGATAAAAATTGTTTAAAAAGTATAACATGCAGTTTTGAAATTCTGAGTATTAAATGGTGGCATTTTTGTGCTTGTTTTGGACTGAAACAAACACAAAAGTTGAACAACTCTGACCTCTTCTGGCCATTCCTCTCACTACAACATCATAGCAGGACCGCTGTACTTCTCTTAGTACTCTACAAACCTCCTATCAGTGAGATAGTCTGCCACCTAGCGGTCATACTGAGGTCATGCTGCTGATGTACAGGGTAGGGGTCATTGTTGGAGATCCAGGGCACACCATTCAGCATTTTTGTAACTCTTAAATAATCATACTGTAGTCTAAAATAAGAGCAGAGACGTCATACTCAATTATTCTGTCTTTGAATTCAAACAACATGGAGAAAAATGATCTTGATTAAATTCTTTCCCTCCGTCCTTCAGTAACCAAAGAACAAGGTATGAAGGTTAGGACTGATAAAATAAAAGGTGTGTGCCTTTTGTTTTTCGTGTGTAAATACAAACAGTACTACTGCTGTGCGGTGGGAAATGCAACTGCAGTCATTCCCAGTTCGCAGTTGTTTTGTTTTTTAGTCTGCAAACTCTTGTGAACAGCTGTCTGTGGGAGTCACTGCTGCTTATGAAGGAACAGTCAGAAGAAAGCATGCCCGCCTGTGACCTTTCCACTGGCCCAGACGTTCAGAGGTCCAGACAGTGATTCCCACCCTGTAACTGGAGCTATTTATAGGATGTCTTTTTTTTATAGCTGACCTTACTGGTTTTGGGCAAAAGTGTGGAAATAAGTTTTATTGTTAAAGGAGGGAGATATTATGATTCAAGGAAAATGGGAAACTTTTTATAGCTACATTGTTTGATTCTGTCAACAGCCAGTTATTTTTCACTTTTATTTCCATCAGTGGACTTCCATAAGCCAAAGACCTCATGAAATTTTTAAAATTATATTGCATGTAAATAGATTTTTGGTGGTTGGAGTTGATCGCATGCCTGATATATAGATTGTCACCCAACTGTACCTACATTGTTGAAATTTCTTCTTAGAGGCTGTTTTCATGCAATATTTTATTGTGCTTGTTATGTGCTTCGGCACATTGTATTTATTTCTGTCTATTTTTTTTTCACTTGGATTATTTTGTATAGAAGTTAGTTGTATGATTTTTTTTTGTTGTTGTTTAATATACTTTTGAGTTTTGATAATTCTTTCTTGTAATTTGGTCCGTTAATTTGTGACGCTGTTGGACCACCTATAAATAGGCTGGGTTGCGCCAGGTAAAGGCGACGCCCTCCCAACCAACACCGAGGATGCGTTCTGACGCGGTGCGCACGTCTCCAGCCTGCCACACGGTAGTTTTTGTTAGCCGTTTGTTTGGTTGATGTTTTTTTTATTGTAATTTTTGACCTGGTGGGACCGGTTGTCTTGTTTTCGATTTTTCTTTAGCAGTAGTTTCTTTTTTCTTGTAGTCCGGTACTAGCAGGGGCTTCGACGGCCCTGTATAGGGTTGGCCCCCTGCTGTACCGTTTTGTTCTGTTTGATCGGCTCATCAGGTCCAACTTTCTGTTTATACTTTGGGATTTTTGTTTTCTTTTTTTTTTGCAACACGGGGAACTGAGGATTTAATTCTCTCTTTTTCTTC
The DNA here is from genome assembly GCF_001444195.1 of Xiphophorus couchianus. NCBI lineage: Eukaryota > Metazoa > Chordata > Actinopteri > Cyprinodontiformes > Poeciliidae > Xiphophorus > Xiphophorus couchianus. The sequence goes on along the minus strand of NC_040240.1, from coordinate 29,341,668 downwards.
ACAGAAAAATCAAAGGAAGCTCATCTTAAAGAAAAAGGTCGAGAGAGTTGAAATAAAAATGACTTTTGAATCCTCATTTTTGTCTTCGTGTCCTCAAATATGTTGTGCCCTTTGTGGATGTAACTGTGCTCATGTTTAGGTTTATTGAGATCCCCATTAGCATTAGCAGCATGACGAAGTCAGTTCACATAAAACACACAGATAACATTCATGGAAAATCATATTGACTTTCTATGATACAGATGAAGTATTAAAATACAGATGACGTACTAAAATAACGTTCCATTTTCCATCACTTTCAAAGATAGTTTAAGATAGGGAAATATATATTTTCAGTTACACTGTTCCACTGATGGGATTTCTGGCTCTTTTTCAAGGGAACCGAATGATGCATTCAATTCAAAGAGCCATTCAAGTCAATCATTTTTGAGAATGTATATAATTTTAATCAAGAACAAGCCTTTTTTTCCTCCCCTCCAGGGGGTCTTTTGTGGGCTCTAGTGCCCCTTATATGAAAGTAGGCTGACAGGAAAGGGCGAAGACATACAGCAAATGTCGCCGGGAATCAAACTCGCGACAGCCGCATCGAGGACTCAAGGCCTCCAAATGTGGGTCGCGCTATCCCCTACGCCACCACAGCACGCCCAGAACAAGCCATTTTATTCCTAATCTAGTTTTATATTCATTTAGAGAAACCTGGCATGTTTGGGTGAAATTCACAAAAAAGTGTCAAATAATCTGCATTAAATAAATTGACAAAAAAAAAACAGTGAGCAATGGGCCTGCCCTGTGTAATCTGATACCATAGACTGATTTCAAATTAAGTTAAATACCAATAGCTACTGCAGTGCATGCAGAGCATTACAAACAAGTAAAGTAGTAAAAAACAAAGAGCGGCTCTCACAGCTGAGACTCAAGTCCTATGGGTCAGGGTAAAGAGTTGTTGTTCAAAAGAATCGGATCATTCATGAACGTCACATCACCACTTTGCTCCTTGGAACATTCACTACCTTGGATGAGAAGCAATGCACAGGACTCATGGTAACCCACTGCTCCAGGTATCCCAAACAATCAGAAGACCATTTATCTAATAAATGCTGCCTCTCTTTTACACTAGGTTGTTACCCAAAGAATGTGTCAACGCTTTGGGTAACGCTTTGGCTGCATTGGTGGCAACCTCATTCTGCATTAATTTTTAAAGATAGTGGCTATTGGGTTACCTGAAGGCGTTGATTCAGAGTGTATCATACAAACTTTTATACCACAAAAATGGGTAAAATCCATATATCTGTCCATTATCTAATATATGGTCCAATGGTCTTTGGGCAAGAGGCAGACAACTCACCAGTGCACAGAAAAACAAATCCCAAATCACAGACATACCCCAGCCCAGTTGTGCAGTCCACAGTCCACTGGGACAAACATAGTTCCTTCTTATATACGTCACACTTTCAGTACATAACATCGAAAGAGAATTTGAAAGTCTGCATTGTGATCCGACAATGACCTCCTTTATCTTAAATTTGGAACCAGTGAACAATAAAAGGAAACTGGACCTGCTGCACCCTGAAAGTACTGACTACAAACATGCTGGATGGCACCAGACTGGCAAATGTAAGACCAGCACAATGCAGGAGCTGTTTGATCCATCCCACCCATGTCTTTAAGGTTATTTTTAGTTAGCTCAATTATTTTTGACTGCCCGATGTTGAGTTCCTCTAAAATCCTCCGTAAAATCTCAAGCTGCTGATCAGCTGTGACTGTTTCAATCATCAATCAAGAATCAGGCAGAACAATTCTGGATTCAGTCTTGCGTTACTAAACTTTAGTTAACCTTATGAGTCTTTCTAAGATTATCAAGAGGTAATGTCTCTTTACTTGACAGAAACCTTTAAATAGGACATTGTTCTGTTCAGTTTGTTGTTGGTTCAGTGTGTTAAATTGGCAGGTGTTCATTTTTAAAAAACACATAAAAACTTCTATTTGACACTTTGGCAATAATGAGGGTGTTCCTGGTGAACTTTGAATACAGAGGTTAATATATTACTACCACATTAGTTAATATATACACAGCTTGTTTGCATCAGAGAACCTGTTTTGTTATGTCATGTCTATCCCTGATTGTTCTGCCATTAGAGTCTGGTTAGTTTCAGAGTTTAATTGTATCAATCAATCATTTTATTTTTCTCTCTCTCTTTTTTTTAAATAAAAAACACATTTTCAACCAATTTCGTGAGGAAAAACCCTCCATTCTGCTGTTAAAATGTTTACTTTTGGGACTCAGTTAAAATTTTTAACCAAGTTAATACTCGCATTTTAACTGAAAACCATACATCGACAAAAAGAGCATTTTTGTTGATACGGTTTTAGTTCAAAACCCTTTTTGGTGCTAAATTGATCTACAAACACACATCTGTGCTGCTGAAACATGTTTAGCATTGAGATGCTATTTCATGCTTGAATAGCTAGGCTAACTCCTTTTAGTAGAACTCGACCACAACAATAGTCTTTTCAATCAGGTCATTTAAAAGCAGGAATTTACTCCCAGTGGGCCAAGAAAAGTGGTTAAATACCCCTGGGGGTATTTAACTTCATTTGTTGTCCAGCGCTGTTAGCAGATGCCACGTGTGCGTCAGATTTACAGGCGTACCAGAAACACAATACAAGGGATCTTACTCAGGACTTCTGTATGTAAAAAAATAAATAAATAAAAGGATGTGAAATGACGCAATTAATTACATTAATATTTTTAACGTGTTAAAAATCTGTGTAGTTCAGCAAAATTAGTGCTAAAACCCTAAAAAAATGAAAAACTTATTATAGGTAAGTAGAGGCAGCTGGATTACAAAGTTATGAAGTACATTGTCTTAAGTACAGTGTTTAAGAATTTGTACTTTACTTAAGCGTCTAAGTTTTGGACCCCACTGGAAAACGTGCAGACTGTACTGGGTTGGAAGGATTTGAATGTTCCCCAACAGGAAGGACAGACCTTGATGGCAGTGAAAGCTCATCGCTTTCACAGCAGAACGGTTCAATTGGCATTATTTGTTTAGAAAACCAAGTGGTTTCACAAAAAAAAAAAAAAAAAAGACCTTAAGAATGTCAACTAATTACTCAGCGACCTAATCTTGTCCTGGAAAAAGTGAAACAGCAACAGATATGGTGGTAATTTTAGGTTGCTGGGGTGAAACTACAAGAGTGATAATAGACCTGCCTCCACTTTCATTGAGCCGCCCTGCAGGAAGCAGACAGGAAAACAAAAAGCTCATCGCCGAGGCTGATTACGCACTGCGCTATCAGGGTATCTCCCAAACACTAGATAAGACAATGCCAAGCAATCATATAAAGGAAACTATGAATGACTCAGAACAATAGCTGACCTTGTTAATGACATTCTGAAACCTGCAACCATAAAAGATGACAGTGACTATAAATTCCTGTTCATTTGACAAAAGACTCCAAGTCCAGGTCTGAGTTAAGCCTGCTGTGTGGTAAAGCAACTGAGAAAACTGGAATCTGAAAAGTGTGGCATGCATTTTATTCAGCCCACTGATTTACTGTCTAATTGTGATGGGATACTAGGGCCATGCTAAGAAAATGTAAAAAAATAAAATAAAATGATGAGAATAAAGTCATGATATTACAATTTTACTCTCAAAATATAGCTTTATTCTCATATTACTATGGCTTTATTCTCATATTACTATGGCTTTATTCTCATATTACTATGGCTTTATTCTCATATTACTATGGCTTTATTCTCATATTACTATGGCTTTATTCTCATATTATTATGGCTTTATTCTCATATTACTATGGCTTTATTCTCATATTATTATGGCTTTATTCTCATATTACTATGGCTTTATTCTCATATTATTATGGCTTTATTCTCATATTACTATGGCTTTATTCTCATATTATTATGGCTTTATTCTCATATTATTATGGCTTTATTCTCATATTACTATGGCTTTATTCTCATATTATTATGGCTTTATTCTCATATTACTATGGCTTTATTCTCATATTATTATGGCTTTATTCTCATATTACTATGGCTTTATTCTCATATTATTATGGCTTTATTCTCATATTATTATGGCTTTATTCTCATATTATTATGGCTTTATTCTCATAGGATTTATTTTTTGATATTATCACTTAATTTGTGTAATTTTATAACTTTATTCACATCATTTTTCTTATCGCAATAATCCCTTGTAACCTTACTGACCCTTTGCACATGATGTCATGCTCTTCAGGAAGCGGCTCACACCGCCATTCTGACTTCAAACATTTTTTGATGTAATAGTTTCTATGGATTACTGTATGTTTTTTTAGTGCTATTTTGTACATGATTCAACTTTTTTTAGTTCAAAACAAAAATGTTATTTTTTTTTTTCCTTTTTGCTAAGTGAGCGTGTGAGAAAGGAAAACCCCAGACAACACGGTTTCACTTCAAACTGTTTAAAATTTAAAGCAACTTTTTGACTTTTATTGCCTGACTTGTCAAACAGTAGGACGGTGCAAGGTAAACACGGCAAAACAGCCCAGAATGTCAAAAAAGAGTAAAGGAAAAGTACAACCAGTTGCTGGTTTTTTGGAGTTAGCCGGTAGAATTTATTTGATGACTCTGTCGATGGTGACACACTGTCTGGTTTTGGTATGAGACTCAGGATCGCAGTGTTTGTGCTGGACAAACAGAAAACAAAGTTTATATGATGGCCAGTCAGAAAAAATGGACACGTTCATTTTGAACTGTAGAATGAATGTGAAACCTGACAGCAACACAGTCCAGACTTTACACTCTGGAAAGTTTGACATAACTCCGCTAACAATGGAGCCAGAGTTTTGGAGAATTTTGGTTTAATTTGGACACATTATGGTTTATGATGGCTGGATCACTGTTATATTATCAACTGAAGTGAAGGAAACGACACAAAGACCACTGAGGCAGACACTGAACACAACTTCCTCCTTCACAAAAAATATTCATGATCTCGATTTGGCCCAAAAGGAAAATGAGTTTGACACCCGGCCCCAAAGGACAAACCATCAAAACCATTGGTTAGTTTATTCTGGCAGCAGAGCCTAAAAAACGATGTTCATAAAGAGAATCAGATAAGAAATGGAGTCCAGTTGCATTCTCTACAAAAGCTCATTGTTTGTTGTTGTAACTGTTGGGTTCACAGGGTCACTGCCTCAAAACACAAAGAAGATTTAAAGATTTATTAAGACAGACAGTCCCTTTTCTCCAGACGGGAGCCTGGCGCTCTGTATTGTGTGGCACAATGTTAGAGACTCAAAACCTGATCCACCCTTCCTACCGTGACCTCCTCCTGTATCATCATGAATAAAGGTCATCACGCTGGGCGTCCCAGGTTGCTAAACGTGAGCATCTGAGCGTGGGCATCATGGAAATAAAACGACTGTTTGTGGCACTTGTCTATAATTAGCCGTCCAAAGATCTGCAGAGGGTCCGACAGGCGTCACTGAAACAAAAGCATCAGAACTTCTGGAACCTGTGACAGTGCAGACTGATAGGACAGAGGTTCTGGCCCAGTCGTTGTTTAGAAGATGATAAACGTTCCCAGAAGGGAATTAGATCACCCTGCACCCCCCAAGCTGTGATATGATATGTTAGGGATGGAATTTACCTGCTTAAATTTATATTCCACAGTGAACACAGGGCTTGTGATTTGTGACCGTTTCATCGTCCATAGTTTAGGTCAGTGTTCTGTTAGTGGAAAAACCCAATGAAGAAACAAAGCAAAAAAGAAAAAAGAGGAGCTTTTTTTTTTTTTTTGACCAGATTCTGTTTAACCAGATCAGACCAGTTGAGTCTCACTGAAATGTGACATTTTGAACCTTTAGCAGATGTTTCTGCTCTCTATATTTTTCTGTCCTCTGGTCTTAGATGCTATAAAGACATTTGGCCATCATAGAGAGGCTTCAGCTATGGGGGATGTTGACCTATTGACCTCTGCAAACAACTGGACAAGTATGGAAGTCCAAGCTGATAAGGATTATGAAATGATAACCACAATACTAACTTTATTTGATGGACTTTGCTTTAAAAAATCAAACAAACACATTATCAGTGCTCTAATAGAGCAACTATACTGGACCCCCAGTATTAATGGGAGTGGCCCACTCTACTTGTGTTCCTTAATGTTTTCAGTCAGGTTCTTCAGATGTATTTATTGAGCCATCTGTTAATAACACAGCATATGTTTTCAGATTAATTTGGCAACATAAATAGAGAGCAACCATAGTCCAAGTCTTATCCCCAACAGAACACATCTCAACAGACCAATTTCAAGGCGTTAAATTACGAAGTAAAATTATTTTTTATGTCATGTTTGATTTCTACAGCATTTTTAAGGTGATATAGTGAGTTGACTGTGCTATAAAAAGCACTATGTGCCTGGAAAGCATATAATACTGCCCTTTCAATATTTCTTGTGGTATTGCAAATCTCTGTTGTTTGCACATATTGATTTTCATACATCATAAAAGAGTATTGCTTATTAATGCACAAATATTCATGAACATTTTGTACATTTCTTTTTTTTAAATGATCTTACTCAGTTTCACATTCCTCAGATCAGAGTATGCTATTTTTGATGAACTGGACATTATTTTATGTTGTAATTTTGCCCTTACTGTATAGCATATTATTCTTAATTTTTATTTATTTATTTATTTTTATATATACTAATGATTTTTTAATCTTTGTGAGAACTGATATGCCTTGATTTCCTGTCATTTTGCTGCTATTACACCTAAAAGGTATTTCTATTCTATTCTATTATATACACTTTTGTTTGCAGCAGCTTTTTGCTTCTTGTTTTGATAACTTTTTTGAATCCTGTCTGGACAAGTTTAAGGGAAAGTAAAACTTAGGAGGAAAAGACAATGCCTCCTTCTTTTTGTTTTGGCTTGTGGAGATTTCCCAGATACGAGTTTCAAAATCTTCCCCAGAAGTTCAAAACAAATGTGAATATTGATACAACCAGATGCATGTGGTTCAGATTATAGTGATAGAGTTCTAAATTGTTGTTGTTTCGTTTTCTCTTCCACACAGCTGGAAACAAGATAAAAATAAAAAAATACATACATAACAACAATGTACCAGTTTTTCAAAGACAATTTGTTATAAACTAGCTGGTAAATGTGCTGGCCATCAAACTATAATAATGTCATGATGATGAAATATGTATGTTTTCAACAAAAGTTTGAAAAAGAAAAAAACAGTTTTGGAATTTGAAATAGTCCTTTTGTAACAACATGTCAGAGGGTGAAAAGAACAGGTGGACTGAATAACACTAACGATGGCTGCATTCCATTCCGTAGAGCCGGCTCCACGGGGCCACCGCTGCCTTCATGATTTAATATGGGACGCCTCATGGAACAAAACTATTTTTCATCCCAACGTTTCGGAACATTCAAACAGAGAAAAGGCCTCACAACATGTAAGAGAAAAACCCTGTCTGCACTAGTAAATACAACTGGAGAAAGTTAAAAGTTTATGGATTAAAATCTTGCTTAGAGATTCACATTTTCCTGAACCTGTACACCGCAGAGGCTGGGCAGTAGGTATCGATATAAAACACTAACGTGAGCAGATGACACTCAGTATGATTCATCCTGGCTCAGGTGTTACTGTGTGCTGCTGTTCAACATGCTGATTCTCATGCTAACATTATAAAAACTACGCAGTTCTGACTCATGAGCTCTAGTGACACATTAGTCATGTTTTAAAAAAATATTATGAATATTTAGAAAGTTGACATGAGTAAAGTTACTTATATGTAATACAAAATGTGTGACCCAATTTACCAGTAGTTCTAGGTACCGGTACATCATTTATCCATTACATAATCTGGTAATCATATTGCATTACTACGCTATACTTTTCCATTTATTCATTCCGTCCTAGCCTTCTACACAGACTGTATTTCTTTCACTGCCTCAGCCATTATAACCTTGAATTAATATTTATATACTGTACATATGCTTAAACAGGTAGAAAAACCCCACCAGGACAGAGAGCTGTAAATCGCTGCCCTGTACAACAGGAAAATATTAAATTAGCAGTAAGAAGAGGTGTATGTACATAAGATGCTATTCATGTACTCAGACTCCAAAAAATATTAAGCTAGCTTTATAATTGTGGTGATGTATTGAAAATATGCAGCACAAACATTTATCCCTCTTTCTGCTGCCTGACCAGTTAGGACCTAAAAAAATTGAAGCAATAGCAAAGAGCCTAAGCTAGCCATTTGAAACTTTTGTAAACAATGCTGTCTATGAGCCCTTGCTAGGTGTGCTAGTTCCACAGACAAGTTAGTTCAACTTGAACAAGTAGAAGCTATGTCTATGCTAGCAAAAACAACCTGGGAAACAATCACCACACCTGTCTCCGACATCCGCCATGTCACGTCACGTGATAATTTCACGTCCTGCAGGTGAAACGGTCCCCAATAAACACACCTTCCAGAACCTGCTGTTTACAGCGCAATCAATTTCTCTTAAATGTGAAAGCTGACCTCATGTTTCCTTCTAGCGCCACCTGGCTGGACCTCTGTTGAAATAGGTCAGTCACTAAAATATTTTATGTTAAATATTTTTATTAGTCATTGTGTTGTATGGATTTGTTTTCACTTTGACAGAAAATGTTTCTGTTTTTTTAATGATTATTTTTGTCAAGAAGCCAAATCTTGTTGATCATGATTGTAAAAAAAAAACATTAGAGTAAAAAGAAATCCAAGGCGGTGAAGACTTTTTATGTTCTGTACACAAAAAGCATTTCTAGATGCCTTCCTCCTGTTTGGATTTGTCAGAATCTCTCACACTTACATTTCTGGAGTGAGGCCCGTCTTTGTTGCTTCCAATTTAAAACATTTTAGATGATCTTAGATCAATTGTTCCTAAATGTGACAATTTTTTAAACTATCTAACATTTTCATCAGAACTTCTGTACAATCACCCGTTGGGAATGACTTCACTATTTTTATCACATTTCAGAAGGTTCCCAGATAACCGTGATACACCTGGATTTATCCAGGGAAAATCCCTGTGGGTTTTTTGTTTTGTTAGACCTCCACTGTCACTGCAGGTGAAATGAATCGGTCTAAGAGCTTATCTGAAACAAAAGGAATTCCTGCCAAACCTTCTCTGACTGGCGTTATTGTTTTTACCCGTCACGTTCGGAGGACAAGGTGGTTTTTTTGGACTTACTGTAAGTGTCAGATGCCACGCATCACAGCGCCTGGGGAGAAAAAGGAAGAGAAACTATTTGGACAAACAACGGTTCAGTGTAATGAGGTGTGAAGCTTTATTCTTAGAGATCAGTGTGTAACTCACGGGTAAAGTCCTGTCTAGCATACATCTCAGACAGATTCGGTGCCGTAGGAGTGTATTCAAACCCATTGATTTTTTCTTGTTTTGCCGCAATACAAGTCTACAGGCCAACACAAAGAACCAATAGAAAATACATTTGTCATTTGTCATTGATGTTGGGGTTCCTCAAGGATGTATTTTTGGGTCACTTTTGTTCAATGCCTATGTTTCCCCCTGGCTCAGAATATTATCGTCTCGTTCCATGCACATCTGGACAAAATCAGTTGATGCCCGTCTGCTAATGACCGGAAAAGCTACATTGGCCACCAAAATAACTTTAAACTGACAAAAGTAATAATGAATAAAAATGTACTGAAACTCAACCAGTGAAAATCCTACATTGCTTTTAAACTGTGGTTAAAATTTAAAACAAAATCTTTTTAAAGAACTAAACTAGTAAAACCGGCTTGGACAAAAATGGTACTGCCTATTTATAGAGCGAAAAGTACTCACTGGTCGGTGATGTGCTGTGTGCCAGAGTGAACATCAACCATTACTCTGCTTAAAGTGAATGAAAAATATAACAATTAACATTAGAATTTTATATTAATCAAATAAAAAGAAAATTTTAGTTAAGAAATGATGGCTTAAAGAAATGTTTGTGTAATATCTACTTTAAACTTTCCATAACTTAAGTCCTGATTGTGTCGCCGTGGTAACTGATCTTTATGATGCCACTCGTCCGCCATTGTTCTCTAATAAATATACTTTGTTTTCATAGAGTAGCCATAATCATCTAATTAAAGAGTTATGTTCACTAACTTGCTGACTTCCCAGTGCAGTGGTTTGCACCTTCTATTTTTCCCCTAGAAATAGAAGGTGCAACACATAAATAAAATGCTTTAAAGGTTGTGATGCTATGTGATTCAATGGGCATGAACACTTTTGCAAGGCACTTGCACACCATTTTTCTTGGATTTGTAAGATTTTCCGCCAAATATCCACATTTGGAACAACATCAGAGAGGTGAGGAAGCTCCTCACAGGTCAGTAAATTACAGCTGTGGGAGGAATGGATGCAGGACTCCTCCACGCCTGACTTCCTGGCGTTCACCCGGAGAAGCAGGTGCTCACTTCCATTTTTGGAGAGTCTTTGTCAGGGACAGCAATGGCAACATAGCCAAGACATGAATCAAGCATTGCTCTTTAGTTTTGCACGCAGCACACCGAAGCATGAGGTCATTTGTGTGGAGTATCAAACATTAAGCCACAGTGCACACATTAATACCTGCCTCACCTGCCTGCTGCGTCTTGAGGTTTTGTCTGAGATTTAAAGAGAACTGAATAATAAATACTGAGTTACAATCTGCAGGCAGGTAGATCATTTATCAGTTCAGATTTAGGCTTTGTGACCTTGTTTGAGCTGTGGTGACGCTTTCCGTTTCCTCTGACGTTAGCAGGGAAAACTGCACATCAGGGGGTCTGTGGCAGCATCCAATCATGCTTTGAATGTGTTTGTAGATCATTGTTAGTCGTTCAGTTGGTCTGCTGAGTGAATGTTCAACCTTCAGTCCAGTGACACAAAACTATGGCAAGAGGGAAAGACTTTTCTATACATGGTGTGAAATGCCTGAGACCAGAAATGATGACATGTTTTTGTTCAGGTTACCGTCTGCTCCTCCTTTCTGCAGTTTGCTGTTACAGGAAGTTAAAGATGGGTAGGAAGAAGAAACAGACAGAAAACGGGAGAGCGAGAAGGATAAACAGAAGCTTTTCAAAGTGGTAGAAAGACAGTAAGTAAGTTATGTCAGTGCATCAAGAGGATGCCTGTAAATATTTAGGTTGTTACTAAAATGACAGATTTTAGGGTGAACATTTTAGGGTGCATTTCCATCCAACACATAGTTGCACAATTTGACATTTCAAAAATAAATTTGCTTTTCAGCAATTTCAAAAACACAAATTGTTTTGATGAAAAGTTTTGCTGCTAAGATGAGGTGGTTTTTTTAATTTTATTTTTGCCATATTAAAATGGGTTTATTTCACAAACTGCAACGCAAACAATTTTTCCGCATTACACGATCAACAACTGGATGTTGCTACTTGTGAAAACCAAGAAGAAGAAGATGACAGGAAGTTGTTGGAGGATGTTGGCGCGGTTTGTCTTTTGATGACTTCTGGTGTTAAAGTTGTTCATGTGTAATTTTGATTGGGTTTCTTATTTAACACAGCAACTGCAAATTTCTGTTTTGTCCACATTAGCGCAATAACAACAAAGTTCTGCACACATTTATGTTGGAAAAGCAGCTACTGTTTTCCTGTGACTGTGAGCTGCTTTTTTTTAAACAATAGAACAGATCATAAACAGAAAAATAAAGGAACATCTTTGTGGATATTTCATTGTTCAGACAGTAATTACTTGTTTAAACCGCATCAAAGGGGGGCAGGACACAACCTGACCACGAAGTGATATTATGGGCTGGATTCATGGAGGGCTTTTCTATAGTCACAAGAACCACTTCACAGGAGAGTCGCTTTACGCTTCCAATCTGTGTTTTCATTACAAATTTTGGTCGATGTTCTGCTGATGTCGAGAAACCACAATTTTGCAACTGCGGTATTTCCATTAACTAAGACATAAAATTAAAATCCCACATGAATAAACTCGTTCACTCAATAAGTTATAAAAATAAGCAGTTGCATGGGATATATTCATAATTCATATTGGCGCTCATCATCTATCATCCATCAGAGGAGACGTCGGCGTCTTGTTCATTCGTTGGAGCAGCAAGTCCCGCCTACTTGGGAGAGGCAATGTATGTGGCGTTTTGGGGAAATTGTAGTTGGTGATTTTACAGAAAAGTTACGGATTCAACACGTTGGATTGACACGATTTTTTATGAACTGTGATGCTCTGAGAGCTCTGGTGGAGCCAGATGCATGTTGTCCAGAAAAAACAAAAACAAACCGTCATCCTCCTACCACTTCCTGTCGTCTTCTTCGTTGTTTCCACCAGTAGTAACATCCGGCTGTTGATCATGTGACTCCTGTCATGTGAGAAATGGTGTTTCCGTTGCAGTTTTGTGAAACACATCTATTTTGATACGGCCACAAAGCACAAAAAAACCTTTGATCGAAAATTGTGATTTCATTTGAAATTGCCATGTTTCCATTGCGCATATTTATTGTTGCAATTTCAATTTGCACAATGCCATAGTTAATGGAAAACGGAGCTACAGACTCACAGATGATACCGTTGGAGAAACGCCTTCCCCAGAGGTTATAGTGCAACAGGAGGGACCTGGAGTAAGTTAGTCCAATTGAACAAGTGGTGAGCAAACCAGGCCAGTGTCTTGTAACTCTTAGCTGTCTCCCAGGTCCAACACATGTCAATCACATAGCTGAATGACCTACTAAGTGCAGTCAAGTTCTCCATAGTTCTGCTTACAACCTCATTATTTGACTCCCATGTGTTGAAGCAGAGACACATCTAAAGGTTGCAGGACACCTGCCCTCGAGGCTTGGAGTTGCCCACCCCGATCCAACCTGACATCCTCTAGAATTAACGGGCCGACGTGTGCGACGGAGTCTGAATGGCTGAGTCAGAGCACTGAATGAAAACAGGATGCTGTTTCTGCATTCCTGCTGAATTCCAGGACAGAGCTGGTGGATGAGGACAAACAACGGGAAAACAAGAGCGTGATTATAGCCGACGCACGGATCTGATAGGGGCTGGATGGGAGAGAAGATTGCTCGACTATGTCGATAAATGTAATCAGTTCATCGGCACTGCGCAGTATTAATTACTGTGCTTCTACTGAACAATGTGTGCAATCTAGTCTTTGTTTTCTTTTGTCAGTGCAAATTCATTTTTATAAAAGCATGTTACATTTTTGTGAAAGTCCTCTCATATGAGGAGATATTGAACTAAAACCCACGCCCATCCATCCGTCTGTCTGTCCATCGTCTGTACCAGTTTGTCCTTGCAGGATCACAGTTGGGTCCAACTGGAGGTTGGATGTGGGATCTAGGATGTGTGTGTCTACCAGAGAAACACACACATCCTTGTACACCCCTGCAAACGTGTTGCATTGTATTGACTTCTATTCATTTTAGTGACTGTATTTATGCCTAACCCAAGAATGCCTTGTCTATTCCTAACCCTAACCTTAACCAGAACCACATTCACACTAAAGCTTTACATCTACCTTGTAGAGCTGCAAAAAAAGAGAGGACAAAAAAAGGTCACTTTTCACAAATGACCTCCCTTTGTTGGTACAAACTGTATAAGTGGTTCTCTATATGTTGTATGCAGCATAAACGTTTACACATGTGCGGCATTTTCTTTGTATCTTCTTTGGAAGTAAAAATGGCTTCATCTCCACGTGATCTGTCAAGTTAAGTTGTAGCTATGCTGAGTCTCGTTCACTCCAGGTAAAACAGAACAGAAAATGTTCTTTGCTGCACTTTATCATGTGAAGCTAAGATTCAAGGATTCTGAGGCCAAGTGGGATTAAGTAAGAAATGACAAGAGGAAAGATAATTGCATTTCAGTTTTCAAGTTGATTGAAATCCAGCAGTAGTTTCTGGAGATCAAGACTCATAAAGCTAAAAGTCTTTGAAAACCCTTCTGTCTGCACATTACTGTCCAAGAAACTGTGGCACCGTTAAAACCTCTGCACAGGTTAGAAGTGTGAAAATGTCCTATGGGTCTGTCTGTACACAGAAACATCATGCCACCTCATCTGTTTTCGTGTTTCCAGCTCAGATCCAGTCTGAGTCCGACTGTGATCACACCGAGTGCCAGTCGGTACATTCTTTCTCTTCCTGGGTTTGTTTCTGAGTCAACCCGGTTAGCTTGCAGAACAGACTGATCCATCTCCACTAGCGGCCCAAACACCACTGATACCAAAACATGGAGTCTGGCCTCCGACCGGCAGAAAGGAAAGCAGCCTTGGATAGTGACAGCGAGTGGAAGTGGTCGTCTCGCTGCATGAAAGAGGAACTTTCCAGTCCCTCCAGTGACAAGAGTCATGACTTCAGAGAACTTCCTTTAAGCGACAAGAATAAACAGTCACTGAACTGTTTGGAATAGCAGGGATTCCAGGATGCTTCCTCAATGAGTTCATAGGTGACATCCATTAAGCGACGCAATCACTCAAAGACAGAGATGTTTAGCAGAGTGAAATGAATATAGTCAATGTTTCCTAAAGGAACTGTCAGCATTGTTTCTTCCAATAATAGTCCCAGACATTCCTGTCTACTTAAGGAGAAGATTTGTCTTTATTCTCTTAATGTAAGCTTTTCAGCAGGCCTGCACTGGACGACATTTTTCCCTTGATGGTAGAGATGGCCCTTTCTTCTGCTGTGTGTGAGCACACGTAGGCTAGATGAGGCGATAGCCGCTAAACGAGAATCATCTTCTCACATTGTAACAGTGTAAACAATCTTTTCTGCTCTGTAAACGCTCACTGTCCTCGGCGCAACACTGCTGATGGAAATCTCTGATTTCCTTTGTTGTGGCACCTGGCGACGTCCATCTTCTGACTTCGGCAAGAAAACATTGGGCATGTGAAGACGTGAGGGACAGAGGCAGGATGGTGTGAACAAGGCCAGGGACACGGTCCTGACACGCATGTCCTCTGGTACCACATGGACGTGTTTTAGGTAACGCATCGCCTTTAAACTGCGTATCAGAGACGCCTCGTATCAGAGCATTACTCTACTAGTGTCACAGACATTGGTAGCGGGTTGCATCATTCAAGATGTTCCTAAACAAAAGCAGTTATCTTTTTTTTTTTTATAAAGATTTTCTATATATTTTTATATGTATGTAATTTTATATAAGGCGCTTCAGTGCCACAATAGCTATGTTTCCAAACAATTGGCATGTAACTTTTGTGCGAACTTTTAAAATGTCGCAAAAAAAAAAAAAGGAGAGAGAGAGAAAATGTGAATTAGCCGTGTTTCCATCTACTGGTCTAGATCGCAGCAAAGCGTGATTCCATCTGATGCTTACATTTCATATGGCTGTGATAAACAGAAAGTAAAAGTATATACTTTTACTATGATAAATAGTAACAGGCAACAGGTCATGTGTTGCTATGCATAACTAAAGCATGTAAACCCCTTATGGGCGCAACTACACACTTTGTATCCAGACACATTGAAGCCACCACTTTTTAAAAATAAAGGTTTTAAAAAGTGCCTGTTCCTACGCCTCCGTCTAATATTAGACTGTCCTGTTACCTTCCCAAGTTCTGTCATTTATCTGTTTTATGATTCACCGTCTAATTAACCCCCCCGGAGCTGAACAAAACGATCCTGTGTGTGACTTTAAATCCAGCCAGTTCCTCAGCCAGTCAATTATCTGTAAGTCTCACAGACTTGACCTATGAGTCCAGGATGTCCTGCAGATAATTTTAGAGAAAAAAAAAAAGTCACTCAACATCCTCTGTAATAAACAACTCCTGAGCTCACGTTTGCCCTCCAAGAACAGCCTATCTTAAGTAAACATCGCCTCACAGGCAGACTTTTCTTTCTTTCTTTTTTTTTTTTTTTACCACGGATCAACAAGCGACTGTAACACACAAAGAGATGCTGTGCGCGCGGTAATAACACGCTGGGTTTTACTCTGCTCCCTTCGGCTCTCAGCAGGCTGAAAGTGCGCCCCCTCACTAGTTAAATGCTAAGCAGACACACCTACTTTTGTACTGTCAATCTGCAGAGAGGGCTTTAAAAGATACCAGAATTTCTTGGACAGTCATTTGCAAACAGAAGGGTTTTCAAAGACTCTACATTTACAAGTCTTGACCCTGAACCTACTACTGGATTTTGAGTTGTCTTTCTCATTGTTAATCCATTCAAGTCCATCTTATCCTAAAAGTCGAACTCTTATCATTTCTTACTTAATCCCACTTGGCCTCAGAATCCTGGCACCTTAACGTCACATTATTTCTTTCTAAGCAACGAGGAAGTTAAACCGTTGGCTGCACCCTTGCGAGTTGTTGACACACCACAGCTTGCTGGGTTAATTCTTCCATTTAGTTCCTTTGGTCCAAAGTTCTGGTATGATTCGTGTGCACGCCTTCTTTTCACAAACAACCAGGAGATGGAGCATAGCGCTACATGCAGTGCATGTAAAACAGGTTTTATTGACCAAAACAGCCAGATTGATGTAGAGTCTAAACCAGAGATGTTGAAAATGTGTTCCTCTGATCAAGACCAGTTCAAACATTTTTACGTGTTTTTTTTAAACCTCTTTTATTTGCTGTTTGTTTTACTTTCATTTTCATATCGTCATATATTCTGAGGTAGCAGGAAGGAGAACTCCCATCTTCCCAGCATGTGTGATGCAAAGCAGTAAAAAAAAATTTTTTATTTATTTATTTTTACAAATAACATGTTTAGAAACAGTTCATGTTAACACGAATGACCAATATGCGATTCTTCTTTTGCACTTTGACCTCTCCTCAAGACATGATTTGTTTTGTTTTTAGAAGCCACTTCAAGAAGGTATTGAAAATGTTATTTGCACTTGAAATATGAATTATATTGCCATGCCTTTTTAGGAAGGTCATGTGAAGCAATTTCAACTCTCTTATAAGACCACTTTATGGGAAAAATAAATCTTTAAAAAATTGCAAGTTTTTTCAAAAAGGTTGAGCGAAATCTGCAATTTTAGGCCACAACAATAACAAAAAAAAATAAAACATTGCAACATCCTGGAGGTGCTGGTTGGTAGACCAGTACCAGAGGCCCTCAGGGTCTGCAGTACATCACAAAACCAATAGGACATTTATAAACCACTAAAGTAATCTTAAAAACTATCCTGAGACTTCTGGTCTCTGTTAGCACACGAGCTACAGAGTTTTGTAACAGCTGGATGATGGACAGATGTTTCTTATGAAAACCAGAAAAGCAGGACAGCAGAAATAAAAACCTGCAGCAAAGTCTCAGTGTTAGTCAGACGGAAAACTGAGTGAGCTCTGAATATGCTCTTATGATAAAAACCTGCTTTGACTTCATGTAATAAAAGTAAAAAAAACAAAAACAAAACAGCAACATGTAGGTCTGCTAAATGTGTTCTCTCACATCCATCCATCGAAACAATAAATAAATAAAAAAATCAAGATGAACAGTTTCAACATTTTTCTTTTATTCTCATACACAATTCTTGACATCAGTTATAGAAATATAAATACATTTCTCAATAAGTTAGGCAATAAATAAATTCTTCTATTTACAATTACTGTGTTCGTAATAAAAAAAGCTTGTAAACTGAACTTGACATTCAGTGCTGAGATGTTTTCTGCTTTGCAGTGATTAAAACGGAGCGAATCCACATTCAGTCACAGTCAGCCTGCAGCGCCAACTACTGTTCCTCTAACAAATTACAGAGGAATAGATGGATACTCATTGGGACTGGTGTGGGCCAGGCCTGAGCTAGCTGCCGGTTTCAACATTTCATCATTTCAAAACACATTTGCAGGTTTGTCCTAAAGGTCAAGCAGGACAGCAGATTCCAGCTCTGATACAGAGGAGTTTGGAAGCATGGGTCTGCAGGGATGTGTGAAATAATGCAGATGAAATATACATAGATATATATGTAGAGCAAATCTAGGTGACTCTAGGATATAAATGACACAGTTCTCAATTTCAAGGTCTATCCAGAGAACCAATGTTGGTGTTTCACCCACTGAGCCCAAATTCCCAGTCCCTGTTGGTACTTTTGACCTTTCTTGAATATTTGACCCTTCAGTAATGTCAACATTTTGGTATCTCTGATTGAGGGAGACCAATGATTACATATAAACTGTGATTTGGCCTATTATTGTCCAAGGAGGAGAAAAAGACAACATCTTCACATACGCTTGTTCCTCCATTTAGGGTTCCTCATTTAGAACTCTGGAGTCTCCCAAAGTTTGAAACATGTCTTCATTTTCCCCCTTTCGCTTTCATGTCTCCACTACTGCTTCCACATGATGGGGAATCCCTTTGAGCTCCGGAGTCAGTAAGAGTTTAGAGGAGTCTCACAGGGTCTCTGGTACCCCACTGGGAGGTAGGATCCATTAAGTCAGAGAGTTCTTCGGATCTTCACTTCTTTACCTTCTTGTTTTGGTCTTCTTGGCTCCTGAAGAGTTCGAAGACCGAATACCTTTTGCAGTTGCCATGTTGAGCTTGACCACAGATCTGAGGGATGAAACAAGAGTCCTGGTTAGAAACTCCTTGTTGTTGATCAGAAATAACCACAAAAACCCAACAAAAATGTGAGTTTTGCCATTTACCTTAAAGCTGTAAGAAGGCTGCGGTTGTTTCTGCCAGTAACTTTTTGCAAGACCTCCGTCCTGCCATCCTCAGGACTGTGGAGAGAAACAGGCTGCTGTTAAAATTAGGACTGAAACTAAACCACAAATATTGATGCTTTACAACTTGATCTCACATTATGGCACCTTAAAAAAAGAGATCTAAAACCTGACCCGACTGTGGGCGCAACTGTTCAGGACCAAGTTGGCAATTCCTAGGGATTCCTAATGTAAATATTTTTATGGCTGAAAAGCAGGATGTGCCTTACAAAACATCTTCAAGGACAACATCAAGAAATAATGAGTAATCCACTGCGGTGCTTTTGTGACCACAACATGCCGAAGACGCAACACAAACTCTGTTGAGCCACAACAGACATGTAAACTTTCCTAAAAATAGCTGCGTTTTTAATAAACCATAGTCACTCCGGAGAAATGCAGGTTTTGCCATCTGCCACCACCGTCATACCGTGTGATGGTGGCGGGGCCACTATCACACGTCCAATCGTTGAGCCTTGTCAACATGCTTTCTGGATGTATCACTTAAGACCAAGGAAGTCATAGAAGCTACTCTGATACTATCTTGCAAACCCAGATTAAGTCATGAGGGGGAAAAGACTGAGTTTCCTGCCAGGTAGGTATACAGGTATACAGAAAAAAAAGGCATTGCTCACCTTTTGTGGCAAAAGCCACGGCAGGTTTTATCTGCAGGATCGTGGCATTCACATCGGCTGGCTGACCGGCGACGGCGAGACGCGAAACTTCCCAAGCCATAAGGAAGGAGTTTGCTGTCAGGGACAAATGAAACATTTTTAGATGGAGGTAGCTTATCAAAGCATCTCTGAGCTAGAATTAGACATTCGGCTTTTCACACACAAACCCCAACCAGCAGCATCTCTGTGTGGAACCTCACCTTGGTGTGTTGACCCAGATGATGTCCAGGTGGCAGAAGTAGATGCACTCTCTGTCTTCCCAGTTGCTACAGGAGCAGCGCTTGGTCCTGATGTGGCGCGGATGCGGCTCTGAGACGAGCGCTTCCTGCTGGTCTGATAAAGGGAGTCCACAGCCTGGTGGGTACCAGAGATCAGACAGCGTTAAACTATACATTCAGAACTAATCACATGCACATAAAGAGACTTATAATGTGTGCAATGTGGACCTATTGCTGTACAAATATTATCAGTTATTTAACTTATTCCAATTAAGAAGATACACTATCTTGACCAGAAGTGCCCGGATCAGCAGTGCTACGCTGATATCGTGTTTAATCTCTAATAAAAGGTGTGTTTCTTATCGAGGTCAAGTGTTCCATGGGCGTCCGCACTCGTTCTATTTATGCTCTCTGCTAAGTGGTCAAAGTCCGGTCAAATAAAACAGCAGCATCTTTACTTTTAATCCATCGTTAAAATAAATAAATAAATAAAAAACTTCCAGGTTTTAGAACTTTACTCAGTCCAGAAATCTTTAACAAGCTTTTCAATGCTACAAACAAAATAGTAATAAAAATAATAATAATAATAATAATAAAAAACAACTTACCATCTTGTAGAGACATGCAGATAATGAATAAACCCAGCATCTTGCCCATTGTGGTTCTTTGTGGAGTTGGATGGAAGCGACACGTTCAAGTCAGTGGACAGGTTTTGCCTCTGAACTCTGTGCAGCAGCAGCAGCAGGTGCTTTCTGTTCAGCTGCAGCCAGAAGTGTCTGCTTATATATCCCACAGTCTCCTCCCACATCTGTGAACTTGACTGTTGTTATACAACTTGGCCGAGACTCCACCTGAAACCCCCACACCCCGCTCCATCACGGTGACACACAGCATTCCAGTCACCGAAGTGAAGCTGCCGTCTCCTCATGGAATGTTATTCAGACTGGAGACTCAAAATAACAACGGCAGGATGAGAATATTTCTAAGCTCACAATGACCACATCTCTACAAGATAACATGTTTATCATCTTCTGTCATTTTCTTTTATCTCTTTAATCTGTAGTTATGTTTATATTAGTCATATATGCAGAGTTGGGTAGTAACTAGTTACATTTACTTGAGTAACTTTTTTGAGAAAGAAGTACCTTTAGGATCATTTTTTACTCTACTGTACTCTTTACTTTTACTTGAGTCATTTTATCATAAAGTATCTCTACTCTGACTTGAGTAAAATTTCTGGATTTTCTACCCACTGAATGAAAAACAAACATGTTTTAACCAGAAATTCACCAGACACAAACACACACCTGCAGCTTTATGTTAAACTTCATAAGTTGTTTTTTTTTTTATTGAAAGAAACTGATTTGGAAAAGTTTTTATTTTGCCTGATTTTATTTTTTGTCACTTACATGAATCGTGAATCATTGGATTTTTGTCCTTAAAGTATGAAAATTTCCACTTACCTTTACATTTTGGTCCGTCTGATGATGTAATTTTTAAATATTAAATGATTGATCATTTGATCAGTTACTCAGTACTTGGGTAGACTTTTTACCAAATACTTTTTTTACTCTTAGACTTAGACTTAGACTGACTTTATTGTCATTTTGCATGCACAGGGTGAATACAGAACGAAATTTTGTTGCATACGGCTCAGGACAATGTTTTGAGCTTTTAATGTTGTGAGGTTACTCCAGAATAAAATAAAATACAGTATAAAATATGAATATAAATATAAATGTATTTATATTTATATTCTAATTAAAAGACTTAAATTAGTCTTTTAACTTGAGTAAAAATATGTTGAAGTAGTGATACTCTTACTTGAGTAAAATGTTTTTGGTACTCTGTACTGAATTAGGGTTTGGATTGTGGTCAAACAAGGATTTTTAAAAGGTGGTTGCCTTTTATTTTTTGACAAATAAAATGATTTCTTTGGAAAATCAGGAGTATGCAGCGGCCCAGAGGGGCTGCGTCAGTCTGCGGGGAGCCTTGTTTGTTTTTCCTCATTCCACAGATGACAGAAGTGGAACGAGATGGAACCGGTTCGCCAGAGGAAGAGGTGAGCGGCAGCAGAAGTTTTGCATGATAGGGGGATGAAAAGAAGGGCTGTCAGCACCCCCCGCAGGAAGGTGAGGTCATAGCAGCGTCTCCACGGTGAGCAACACTGTTTGACCTTCGTAGAGAGATACGCAGCAGACTGCAGGATCAGCTCTCTGCAGCCCACACCCACACACACACCACCAAGCACATTCTACAGTAAAACTCCACTGACACACACACTCTTCCATTCCCACATACACAGATACTGAAATGTGTGTCCACACGGCCAAAGGAGTTAAAGTCGTTCAAACCTCCCAGGTGTTCCTTCCTGTTGTCGGCTGCAGAAGGTGTTGTGATCTTCAGAGCCTCAGGCTGGTGAACCTGATACAAAGAGAGCATCTGACACCGGAACAAGTGGGAGAAATGAAGGAATTCAAATCAACGTGTTAGAAGTGACGGCTCAGACACAACAAGGTCCGACAAAATGTTTTTCTTCTGTATTTTTTTTACCGATTTTGTCCAACTTTCCTCTTCACAGAACAAGCAGGACGTCTGCTGAGTTTAAATGACCAACGCTCAGAGCGAAGGTGCTCACACTGAATTTTTGCATGCTCCACTTTTCAGATTTTCATTTGCACACTGTCTATGTAAGCTGTTGTGTTGGTCTGTCACATAATATTTCATTAGCACAGATTGAATTTCGTGGTTTTAACGCATCAAAATGTGTTAAAGCTTCAAGGGGTCTGAATACTTTTACAAAGACTTGTATTTCCACGTATATGTGTTAAAAACACCTGTCAAATAACTCATAATTAAATTGTGATTGTGATTAGACAAAAGCTTTTTGCCAGATTTACATGCTATTTTACATACATTCTTATCAAAATGCAAGCTGTATTACAGGTTTCTATTACAAAGGCTCCAAATTTAATTCAAATTTCAAATGATTGGAAACATCTGACTTCTAATGATCTATTAGTGTCACAATATGCTCATATAAATAATGTTATGTTATTAAGGTAGGGGTTTATTTTCAGTGCTGCCTCATGCTGCAGCAGGCTAGCTAAGGTGTTATTCTTCCTGGATGTTCAAAGGCGTATCTGCTCCCAAAATAAAATCAAAGTTGCATCGGCGTATTTGTTTTACGTATTATTTGCCATAAATGGTTTCAGATTGGGGACCAGGCGACCAAATTTAAAAACAGGAAGGAGTGCAATTGTTTAGTTAATGCTGGATGGAAAGTCTGGTCGAGGAATTTTTTTTTTTTACATCAGCGCTGCGGTGGAAACGTGATAGATAGAAGGTGCTTAGAGAAACAACAGGAGGAAAAAACATGGCCGGAGCATTGTGTGCTCATTTCGGAGGGTTAAGGTTAAAAGGAAATGCCACAAGGACGTCAAAATGTGCGCAGACTGATATTGGACCAATCACAGGTTTACAGTGAGGTGGAGGAAAAAAAAAAAAAAGCAGATCTTGAGTAAATATTTGTCTGATGGAGAAATGGAGTCAATCTGAAGGTAACCTTTGGCCCTCGCTTCCTTTCCTCTTGCTGCTTGGCAGGGTGGCAGGGTGAAAAATGTGCTCTTATCTGCCCGTCACTTCCGCCTGCTGCTGAGGGACGGAGAGGAATGTGAGGTGACAAACAAAAAAGCCGAGCCGTGATTGCAGAATCATTCAAAATTCCTCAAAGATGATGGGAAACGTTTGATCTGCTGAGGCAGCTATGCAGCTTGCCATGATATTGGCCCATCCTTTCAAGCATTGAAAAGGTTTAAATTCGTTTATCTAAAATTAAGTCTTTAAAATGTACTAATTTCTTAAAACAAGATGTAACTTGAATATATCTTATATTTTGTCATGGCAGGACCTTTTAATCTTGTATATTCGATATCAGATGCAAAGATGGGAAAGATGTTTGCGGCTCGCCGTCTGCCGCAGGCAACTTTGTTGTTTTTGTGTCCTTATAGTGGCATTTATGTTGTGCTTCAAATATTTTTATGTATTCTGTACAGCACTTCGGTTCTTCTGGGGATTTTTATTTAAATATGTATTAAATTGGCTGTTTATTTCTGACATCTTCATTCCGTTCTGTGACAGGAAGTGGTTGAGGCAATTGGTAACTCTGGGCAAACACTATGATCTTGCCAGTTTCTTGCGTTCATCAAAGGTAAGTGAAAACGTATCGACAGTCGGCTGGATTACATTCGACTTCACCGTTGGCTCACTTCTATTACCGACTCATAAGAGGCGACTTGCGTCCTGCGCCCCAGACATGTCACAGTTTTGCTCCCTGGCGTGGCTAAAACTCCACAGGAAATGGTCGCCACTGTGATTAGCGCACAGTTGCTTCACACTGTGGTCAAGCAACTGTCTGACCTTTTGAAGAATGTTCAACAAAGTTGTTAATATGGTGGGATATACAGCTGAGATTTGGGTGATGCAGGTCTTAAATTTCCTTCGCAAAAGTCCTAAAAATGAGTTTGTGAGTTTGAATTCGCAAACTCATTTGAGTTTGTGAATTCAAGAGTTCACAAATTCTTGAATTTGAGTTGGTGAACTCAAATGGTGAACTCAAATTCAAAAACTATCATGTTTTCTGATGGTTTTCATCAGAAACCATGATGAAACTACAGTAATACCTGCTAGCTCTGTCTCTTTAGCAGAAATGTCTATATTAGCTAACATACTAGCATAGACCATTCAAGGCAACTGTTAGAAGCTAACTTGATCAACACAAGTTAGCATCTCCACTCTATCTCTAAGGTGGAGATGTAGAGTGGTACATCTTCACCCTACTCATCTGGTTCAGGTTAAGATTGTTTTCTCCACAAATCATGGACAGAAAACTGTTTGATATTAAGCTTTAAACATTTTAATATCAAGGGCTCAGACGTTTGGATGTTGTCCAGCAGATTTTAGTGAGAGTAGAAGAAGCAACAGCCTCCTCATGTAGAGAGTTGAACTCTGGTGTTTATGTGAGCGAAGTACATTTCCTTAAATCTAACAATCCCAGTGACAGAAAGAGCTTCTGTAACCTTTATGTTATGAGGAGACGGTTTGTTCATCAGACCTGGGAGTCTTTGTGATCCTGGCCAGGAAGAGAGAGCAGGGGTCTCTGGCATTCCAGCCAGACTTGACATTTCCCTGACATTAGGCTATTTTTGTTACATTTTTCCATTCTAAACCAGGACATTTCCATTGTCCTGGGTTTAGTTTAAGGAACGCTGTTGTAAAGCTGCTCTGGAGATTATCGCTGCTTTGAGTCGATTATTTCTTATTACTCAGAGTAATAATAAGAGTATAGAGAAGCTGGTCTGATTTGGGTCAATAAGGTTTAAAATGACTAGGAACAAGAACTGAATATGATTTTACATACTTTAATTTATCTCTCCTTTTAGGGTTAAAAGTAACCATCCTCCACTACAGAGAGAGAAGTGTCGAGTCAAATGAGGCAACTGTTAATGTTAATTTAATATTTGGAAGCGTGACCAACACTGAAAGGTTTCCTTCACTTCCTCAGCTCCATTGCTAAAACTACAGGCAGACTACAAGTCTGAAACACTGCAGAAATCTTCTCACGCCACTTGATCGATTGACCCAGCAGAAATTCTACAAGAGGAATCCAAGTGAAATGGAGTAAGCCCAGATGAAACACTAAAGGGAGATGAGAATTGAGCAAAAGTGCATAGAATGGGTGAGGACTGAGGATTGGTTGTGAAACTGTCTCTGATCAGTGGGGAAGGATCCACTGTCAGAGTGACAGCGTTGATGCGTAAGGTGTTGGTGTGTCAGTCCATCATCCGGCTCATCTCCCCAATCTGTTCAAGATCACAAGATCAGATTCCATTACAACACTTTTGCAATGATGCAGGCTCCCTTGTTTTTTTAAGATAAAGCAGCGAATGTGAAACCGCATCACGGAGCAGCCGCGCCGTGATGAAAACACAAAGAGAATCGGAGAGCAGGAACCAAACGTGGTAACCGTCGGTGGCTTTCAAACATCGGTGACTCACACAGACAGCGGCGCAGGGTGAGCTTAAAAGAAATATGGGCCAAGCGTCTGCAGGAGTAGATCAAAGATTTGATTGCAGCGTACCTGCCAACACGTCGGACACACAAAGGTAAAGTGCAAGTGATGAGGGTATCTGCCACACCTGTCTGCCATGACTGTGTGAGGATGAGGGTTAGCCAGAGGAGCAAGAGGAGACAAGTGATGCTTGCATAAAAAAATGTGAAACATTTACTGTATAACAGGTAAACATGGAAGATGATTAAGAAAGATTTTGGTGCCGTGTTTTCTCAGTAACCAAGCGTTTTTGTGACTACAAAGGGAAAACATTTTGAAGCATTTTCAATAAAACACTTTCAGACCCACATAAGGGTATTATACCTTAAATGGGAAAACAGAACACTGGACTTCCACCAATTCTTGGTTCCTTCACAAGTGTTTCTTGGGGTGTTTGCACGTCTGATAGTCCATTTTCAGCTGCTGCGGTTCTCTGCACTGTCAAAAGAACCAAACATTTTATGAAACCTGTTCCCCTCGTCACCTGTGGTGGCGCTGCACCAAGAACCGCTGAAGGACACGACATGAAAATCTCTGATTTTCATGTCGCTGAGCCAAAACTGGAGTGGCGTCAGATGGTTGGAGGATTTGTCATTGGTCTTTGGTGGAAGACCCTGAGTCATCTCTTCCGTTTGCAGTAGACCCGTCCGTTTGTTTTGGTTCTATTTAGCCAAACTGAGACTAAGGTTTTCTGCTTCTCTGGTCTGCATAAAAGTTTGATTGTGCATTCACACCTCCCCAACCGAACCAGACTGCCAAGGCTAATGAACCAGAATTTGATGAAAGCGGACCGAATGACTGTGATGTGAATAAACCCTTACTTATTCATAAAATATTAGTGGAAAACCTGTCTTTTTGTGGATTCTCGTAAGAGAATGCGCTGTGGGAAGTTGAAACACTTGCGTGCAATCCTTGACACGCTATTGGCTAGCTTTTGGAAAGCAGCTAATCCAAGGGCGTCCTGCGTTTAAAACACAAGGTGTATCAACAAAGTTTAGGTTAAAGGTTATGCAGCCAGGTCATATTAGCTCTTAGTAAGTAGAATAGGTCGTCTCAAAGTCATAAGCTCATCTTTCATTTTCAATCCAGAACAAAGGTAACATTGAAATAAGCCTCCTATTTCTAAACAATCATCCTGACAATTGAACAGTTTTTATGAGGAAAAGCTGAACATTTTTGTGGGTTTGTGTCACTTGTCTCCTGTCTCCCCAGCTGCCCTCATCGTCACATACCTGCTGCAGACACCCGCATCACTCACACAGGCACGCTGACAGTTAGCTTTCACATCCACGCTGCTTGTTTACGTTGTGCAATGACAGAGTGAAATCACTGACATGAACAAGTCGCCACGGTGTGTTCCCAAAAGTAAGGAGGATGTTCAAGCCAACGGTTTTCATAAGTCATGATGGTAGATTTTTGTGAATAGGTTTTTTTCTTCTTCTGAGAAACACCAATACACCCAACACAAGCGGTCAGGATGGCGTCACCAAATATTCAGCAAAATTGAGAATAGATGTGGAATTGTTCCTGAAATAGCAATGAACACCAGGAATTAAACTATCTACTTTTATAATAAACACAAATGTAAAAGAAAATATTTGCTTCAAGATAAATTTCTTGAACAATTCCTATTCATAAAAAGAACTTCATATCTGACAAAGCTCACATGAGTAAATGCTAAATTAATTAAGTTATATTTGATATATTCGGCAGTTTTATAACAATTGAAGGTAACATAGTTACTTGATTGTGCTGTATAATTGTATTATGTGCCTGGAAAACACGTAATACTGCCTCTTTAATATTACGTAAGGCACACTGAACTGAGAAGTTCTCCATTCCATTCATTGTTGGGCCTCTGTTGAATTAGGTCAGTTACTTTAAAGTGGGTGAATACTTATGTAATCACTTATTTCCTATTAGTTTACATATATTTGTCATTAGTTTTTAGAAATCAGTTTTTACACTGACATCACGGGGATTTGCCTTTTATTTATTGCCCTTGTGTTGTAAAAAAACAACAACACAAGGGCAAGTAATCCAAGGGGTAAATACTTTTCATAAGAACTATAAACTGTAAACTTGTGGCTGTAAATCACAGCCACAAGTTCAGATTGCTCTGGTTTGCCCTGCTTCATTCCCATTTACTCGTGTTTTACATTAAATTCTGAAGCATTAACTGTTTATGTAACTCTTATCTCTCCTGTAACAAAGGTAATTACCTTCCCACTGTAAGTCACTGCCAGCTTCCAAAAATATCGGGTGTTGTTATGCCTGTCGCTATAGAAACTCAAACTGCTGTCCAGGGAACCTTATCAGTGGATTACTTTATTGAAGAGAAAAGACCCAGACAGGACATGAGTCATGTCAACATCTACTTCTCTGCTAAACCAGAACTTTGTCTTAAAACGTTCAACATATTCGGGTCCGATTATGATTAGAAGAAACAACAATAATCCCCCTGAACAGTCCCTAAGGTATGATTGAAGTCTGCGGATGATGTCATAATGCCTGTAGGCGGCAGGCAGCTCTCTGCTGCCATCCAGTGGATGCACCAGGGTCCTGCTCCTCAATGGCGGCCTACATCAGCTGGCATTTCACAGCAGAGAGAATGACTTAAAAACACCACAGAGGGAGACGGAGGGAAGAGTGAACGCTGTCATTACTTTAGATTTTAAACAAACCAAGAATTAATTTATAGGTTAAAAACATGAACTGAAGCAACAGTCACTGATAGCCACTGGGGGGAGCCACACTAGCATGAAGTGAGCGGTGGTAGTTTGTACACGAAAGATTATGTTTACAGCAATGTACTTACTGCCAGTTGTAGTCCTGTAATCGTCAACTAATTTAGTCATGGATTTATGGTTAAGTGGAGTTTATGGGGTAAAAAAGGAAGAACAAACACCTAAACATTAGGCAACAAGGACCAGGGGTTTTCTGTGTAAACTGAAAAACCGGTTTTCCAACCAGAAGCATCTGTCACGCGAAACGGTAATAACTGTTAATATTTTTTATGCATTTTTTTTAACAAAAAACTATTTTGAGGATTTGCTTTTACTGTGTAAACAGTTCATGTTAACTTGAATGATCAATATGAAATTCTTTTGCACTTTGACCTCTGAGGACAGGATATGATTTGTATTTCGAGAAATTGAAGATGTCATTTGCACTTTAAATACCAACTGTTAAAATACTGTTTTTTGGGAAGATTGTGTGCAACAATTTCAGCCTTCTTGTAAAAACCATGTTATGGCAAAAATTAAAGTTTAAAAAAAGTTTTTAACCTTTAAAAAAAGTTTTTAACCTTTTTCAAAACGTAATAAAGAAATTTAAAAATCTGTCATTTTAGGTCGCAACAGTCACAAAAATAAAACATTGCAACATCTTGGAATAACTGAATAATTTATCTGAGTAGTGATGCTGTACTGTTATTATCTAGCAATTTAAAGAAATGTTTATATTCATATTTATATTATTGGGAGAAGTAGTGGAATTACTTTAACTTTTAAAAAAGGGAGACCTCACAAGACGCTTGAAGTTCAAATCAGTTGTTTTTATAACAGGAAACTTCCTTTTACCTGAAATAAAATGGAAAGAACGACTTCAGAGACCAGCCATGTGTCACAGTTTTAATATAAATCTGTAAAAATGAGACGTTTAATGGCAAACATGAAAATGAATGATTGTATCATTTAGAAAAGGCAAAAAAAACAAAAAAACACACACATCCGTTTATGACAATTGAAAGCCAACAGTACTATAGTCACTGAGTACATGAAACATCTCCATCAGATCACCTGTCAGTGCTCTCCCTATACCTGGAGCTGAAGCTGGTTTCCTACAGGAAAGGCTGATCCCAGCTCTGCTTCTCGCTCCTCAACATCAACAATAAAACAAAAAAAAAAATCGGACAAATCAGAAAAATCACAGCTTTAAGAATGACGCTTCAAACCACAATCCTACATCAAATTGCACTTTAAATACTGGTCTGAGTGAATAAATATCTGTTCTGATAATACAGTACAATAACATAGCAATAGTTGAATTAGAGCTGTCTCAATGGGGCTAACGGGAAAACTCAACTCATTCCAGCTGCTGTTGCATAACGTACAGAATTTGCATAATAGCACATAAATAAATTAACACGGATGACGTCCAACAAAAGGGTAAAAAAGATTTACAAAACGTACTGCATATCTAACATAGTGCTTATTTATATATTTAGATATATTATTCAGATAATTACATAACAGCGTCATTCAGAAGCGGTGCTCAAGTGCTTTCGTCTCGTTGAGCTTTGGAATATTTCACCATTACCTGGACTCTGTTTCTTTTCTTTTTTTCCTTCTTTTTGCACTGTCCCTTTAAAAAAAAAAAAAAGTCTCCCTCCTATCAGAGATGCTTCTGAGAGGAGTTCTGACCTTCAGTGTAAACATGCCTCTCCGTGCAGCTTCTGGAAGTGGAGGGCTGCTGGACGGGGAAGCCTTTGTCTCCTGCGGTTGTTTGCTCTGCAGCCCGGGGGCGCCGTGGAGCGCTGCTGGCCACCGCCTCTTTGTGGGCGTCCTGGTATTGCGGGGCAGCCAGCTTTCCGGTTGGGATGCGGGAGGCCGCCGGGCTGGCCACCAGGCGGTAGAGCGGGAGGGTGGACCTGGGCTGGACCATGTGGATCCCCCCGATGGGGATCAAGAAGCTGGGTGTTCTGCCAGGCTGCTGGGAGTGAAGCGGGAGGTGGCTCAGGAGCCGGTTGGTTCCTCGAGGCCGTGCAGGATGAGGGCCGATGATGGGGACCAGACTGCTCTCCTCCCCCGACTACAAGAGACAAAGATGGGCAACGGAAGCTGGATGATTGTGACACGGCAGGAGATTCAGGAAGGAGAGTTCAGAAAAGGAATAAAGGAACAAAACTAGCAAATTACACAACTAATGGGCTCTGAAGGCCTTTGATCTCATTGGATTTTAAAAGGTAGTTAGCATAATTTCCAGACTATTGAGTGCACCTGAATATAAGTCGCACCTAATAACGTTTTCTTTTCTTTTTTTTTTAACTCTTTATTTAGTTTTACACAACTCAAAACAGGAGATTATCCGAGTGAGGTGATTAGACAAAAAAAACCCAAAACGAACAAAAAGCCCATTATCAAAGCTTTCCTGTGTACTTGAAAGACAGACGGAAACTTTAACCTCCTTCCATCTCTGGCTGAAAACGTCCATTTTCATTTGTAAACATTCAGTCATTTTCTACACCTTTCTTAATCTCCGTTTCCATTCAGTTATAGTTCAGCTATTGACTCCACGTTCTTCCAATCAACAGTTACAGTTTCCTTTGCGCCCACTAACTTTGAAAAGTAAAAATGACTTCTACAGGCAGCTCTTTGAGGTTGCCCTGAGTTTTTAAAAATGTTTTTATTATCATTTGACTTTTTTTTCACCTTTATTCTTAACAAAAGTTGTTTGGGAGAGAAATTAAAAATGGTGTTTTGTGTGAAACGTTCTGATTAGTTTACCAGCTGCCTGTTGCTTCTTCCATAAGCTCAAAGTTGGAGTCGATTACAAGATGGCTCCTCTCCCGACGGAGCCACAGTCGTATCAGAGTAAAGAAAAATTTAAAAAACAGGAATCCCTTTCCTTCCACTTCACCACTTGTGTTGCTATGTGACATGAGACCCCAATCAACACATTGCAGTTTGAGATTGCGACATGACAACAGAGGGAGAGATTTAAAGGGGTAGGAAGTCTTTTTCTAAGGCACGGTTTGAGGAGCTTCCACCACATTTTCATGATGTCCCTGTTTTTTGTCTTCATCTCCTCCCTGTGGCTCCAATCTTTCACCTGCTTCCCAGTTTTCCGGCCGGCTGCCCAGAGAAAACATGCCGGTTCTATTTCCAAGCTCTCCTGGTTTATTCTGAGCTCAGGAGTTACAGGTTGACAGAAAGCATGAGAGTTGCCTTTCCTTCCTGTCCCAATAAATGCGACTTTAAACAAGCTGAGATGTAGCAGCCGATCTATATTTGCTCTGCGTGTTGACCGACTGGGATTAAACCGAGCCACACAACATTGGCTGTTTGAGTCTGAAGGGCGTTTATTTTCGGCTGAGCTGAACCAACATGGATGGAGTCACAGGTGAAAGAAGGCTGCGGTTTGGCTTATTCTTAGGCTGTTTTCACACCTGATGGTCCGGTAGACTCGGTCTGATTGGGAACCAAATTCGCAACATTTGTTCCGTTTTCAGCTGCTATGGTTCTCTTTCACTCTGCACTCTGTCAAATCAATCAGACACTTTGATCATCAAACCCTTCACCTGTGGGGGCGCTGCACCAAGAACCACTGAAAGAAATGACAAAAACATCTGAAGGCAACTTCCTTCTTCACAAAATCTAAGCAAAACTGGAGTGACAGCTGACTGTAGAGGTTGTAGGATTTCTCTTTAGCCTTTGGTAAAAGACCACAAGACATTTCTCCCATTAGCACAAGACCCTCAAGGTAGCTTGGGTTCTACCCAGAATGCACTGTGCTGTAGTCAACTTCCTGCTATTGGAGCTGTCTCTGATCCACTTGGCTCCTCATATTAATTTGAACCGCTCCAGGGTTCATATCACCTGGACCAGGACCGAGGTTAGTAGGTGGACCAGAGTTTGTTTAATTAATCTGCATCAGAGTTCCATTACGCATTCACACCTTCCCAACTAACTGGACTTTATAGGCAAATGAACTGAAGTTTGATTCAATAATAAATTTATTCAACAGACTCACCAGAGCTGCAGCAGGCCGTAACTCCTTAGGTTGGCGGCAGGTTTGACACCGAGCAGATCCACCAGCTGGGGAGCTGGGAAGCCCGGCGGAGTTGGACCCCTCGGCCGGGCCCCTGACTGGAGACGCTGCTGTCTTCAGAACTGAGGAGACGGGACGAGAGGACGGAGACAGCGCAGGAGACGGGTGTGGGCCGGGCAACGGGCTGCGAGGTGGAGACGGCTCCCTTCCTGGATCTGGAGACTGGGTGTGTGGAGAGTGGGAGGCCCCGGAGGACGAAGCATTGAGACACCTGCGGGCGAACAGGGCCCTCCTGGTGCTGGTGGAGCTCTTCCTGGAGGGAGTAGGGGGGGGCGAGCTGCACGTGTTCCCCACCAGCCGGCCCTCCGCTCCAGCGATTTCCCCTCTGGTGTGTGAACTGTCAGCTACTGCGGACCCGCTGCCTTCATCATGTGTGCCGTCATCATCCTCGTGAGCAGCGTCTTGGCGGTCAGACTCCCTGAGTTGGTTTCGATCGGCTGCTTGGTCTTTCGATTCTCCTGGAGCAGAAAGAAAAACTGATTTTATACTTTTCTGTTATTTTTTAATTTATGAATGTTTATGACTGTTGTCATGAAGTGTCAATCGCTAAATAATGACTTTTAATGCAAAGTTGCTTTAAAAGTCCATTAAAAGCACCAATTTTGAATTATTTGGTAAATACTGACACTTTAATGCAAAGTTGGCACTTTTAATGGACTTTTAAGGCAACTTTGCATTAAAAGTGTGACTATTTACCAAAAGGTACTTAATGACAACAGTCATAAATATTCATAAAGGCTCTTTCATGTTCTTAACTGGTGTTATGTCATATTTATGACACTGTCATGTGTCATAAATATAAGTCTTATGCACACCCCTTCAAATAAATTGTTAACAAATGAGCTGCTATGAGAATGAAGAAAAAACAAAGTAAAGTTTCTTTATGTCAAAGTCATATTTAACAGGAGTATATCATCAACACAGACTGGAACAAACCTCCAGGTGTGTCGTCCTGGTGACCTCTCCTCTCTTCCCCAGGTGTCAGGTGTTCCCCAAGTCCCACTGAAAATAAACAGCAGCTCTGCGGAAAGGAGCCCATTGCAGAGAAGAAGAGCAGCAGCTTCACTGGTTCTTATCTCACCTGGAGCGTCCAGCGAGCCGCTGCACACCTCGCACACAGACGTCTGGGATTCCTC
The DNA here is from genome assembly GCF_001444195.1 of Xiphophorus couchianus. Taxonomy (NCBI): domain Eukaryota; kingdom Metazoa; phylum Chordata; class Actinopteri; order Cyprinodontiformes; family Poeciliidae; genus Xiphophorus; species Xiphophorus couchianus. Next base: position 29,308,009 of record NC_040240.1, on the reverse strand, counting down.
TGGGAGTGCGGTGGGATTCCCAGACTCACCCGGGCTCTTCCTGTCACACTCACCACACACCACTCCTGGCTGGGTCTGGGATCTGGACGAGTGGGAGATCAAGAAGGTTTAGTTTGTCCCAGAGCTGACCTGTTAGCCGGGGCTTAACATCTACATCGGTTAGCTGTTAGCACATTTGCCGTCTGGCTTCACTGCACTGTGTAGGCGCCTAGCTCAGCTTCAACAGACCAGCTTTCAGAAGTCCACTGCTATGCAAAATTCACCTTTTACATGTTTCTGTCCTTCGTGTGGTTATCTACTGCTTCTAGAAAAAGAACACCCAGTTGTTTTTTGGGAATAAGTCAATGTTCTGCTGGTGTCTGCAAAACGACCCATTTCAAAAAACCTCCAAATTTTAGCATCACATTTTTTTAACCTAGCAACCTCAAACCAAGCAGAGTTCCTCCCCTGGAAACCCAAGCGGAGCGCCACCCACTTTATTACAAGACGATGCTAAGTTTGTTGTGCAGGATTTATGCTGCACAATGGCTGCTGGAAAAGGTAACTATTTTTTTCATAACTGCAGTACAGAGCATGTGTCCATGCATTTTCTCCCAGCCACAGAGAACAGAGCTCCACGGCTTAGTTCTGTTTGCAATGTTCCTGCGATGTTGCTAAAGAAAGTTGCAGTTTGAACAGACCAGGTTAGGAAGGATTTCTCTGAAAACTACCAACAGAACACGACAAGATCCACCAAAAGACTTGGACTGATGAAGGTTCTGTTCCTACTGTTCTTCACAAATCTGCAGATGATGGCCGTGTAAGAACATAATGCTGTCTTGTTGTTCAGCATCAATGTGATTTGTCAGTTATCCCAAGCTAACCCCAAACGGGTTTGGTTCGTTTGACACAGCGCAGTGTGAGAGCGAACTGAAGCAGCTGATACTGGAAGAAAACTTTATAACTTTGGTCCCCGATTGAACTGAGTCCGCCGGTTTTTCCATCAGCTGTGAAAACATCCTGAGAAAACCTCCAGGTAAATAAAGACACTTCAGTGTAAGGACCCTGCACACACACACAGCGTTCACACTCCACACGTCAGAGTGGATGCTCTTAGCCTTCCCTGTTCTGGGTGACATTTGGTGTCCTTGCTGCCTCCGTTTTGTCTTTTTGCACCTCAGACAGACTGAACAGATGGAGAAAAAATAAAGTAAGCGGGTTTGCAGATGAGTCACGTCTTTAGGAAGGCTGCGCTGCCGCGGCAACGTGAGTCACAACATGGCTTTATGCACAAGCGCTCACATCACATCCCAAGATGTGCAGATGGCATCTCTCTTCGCTCCCCGGTGTGTTTATTCCTGTCAGGTATTATGACACATAAAACTAGATATATGGGCCAACATAAAACAGAAAAACAAGGTGGGACTGTGGCAGAACTCCTGTTCATGGAACCAGAAAATAAAAGACACCTGTTATTGCTAATTAATATCTTGCAGATATCTTAAAAGGTGCTCACCCCCAAAAATTACTGGCCAGCCTCAAAGCTTAAAAAAATAAAGAATAATAGTGTTTCTAAGTGTTTCTAATAAAATCTTTCCTGGGTGTGTCAGGGCTGGTTGTTGATTCATGCTCAGAACATGACACCATTAACCAGAACATTAACTTCTGAAAGCGATCAGAGTCTCTACACAGTTTAGGCGTTTGTCCTTTTACCAAGCAGTTCAAGTTGGAAATCTTGTACTTTTCTCTATTTTCTTCAGTATGTAGAACCAATGATACATTTTCCCTCATTCTGTACCATTGAGATATTTACAGTTGCACCAGACGTTTACACACACCACATAAAAAGACAAAACATTCATTTTGAAGACATTAAAGAAAAAATATCTGACATATTGTTTTTAATAGGGCTGCACAGTGGTGCAGTTGGTAGCACTGTTGCCTTGCAGCAAGAAGGTCCTGGGTTCGATTCCTGGCCCGGTGTCTTTCTGCATGGAGTTTGCATGTTCTCCCCGTGCATGCTGGGTTCTCTCCAGGTTCTCCGGCTTCCTCCCACAGTCCAAAAACATGACTGTTAGGTAAATTGGTTTCTCTAAATTCTCCCTCGGTGTCAGTGTGTGTGTGTGTGTGTATGGTTGTTTGTCCTGTAAGTCTCTGTGTTGCCCTGTGACAACCTAGTGACCTGTCCAGGGTGACCCCACCTCTCGCCCAGAACGTTAGCTGGAGATGGACACCAGCACCTCCTGACCCCACCAGGGACAAGGCTGTAAGAAAATGGATGAATGGATTATTTTTAATATAATGGTATAAGTAATTTTTTTGCCAAAAGTGATTTTTGAAGAAATCATCTTTTGGCAATACGGAGGTGGTGATTGTTTTTTTGGCCAAGCCCCTCCCCCCCCCTTTTTTTAAAATTAATTTGGATGAATTAAATATGAAGATCTTAACATGTTCATAAGTTGCAAAATATTTTCGAGAATCATAATTGTCACGGCCTTCTAAGCTCCAAAACAACATTTTTTCCAAGACAGGCCATGTGGTGACAACAGGTTATTTGTTTCTTGAACGCACTTCCGACTTGTTTGAAAAATCTACGTAGTTTATTTCTAGCAGAAACATTACTAAACTACAAAGATTTTAACATGTTTACATTTTTAACGCAAATAATCAGGTCTTTCTGTTCGTACGTGCAAAAGTCCTGAGCTGGAACCTTTGCATTGTGTTTCTGGTACGCCTGTAAAGCCGACACACGAACATCCGCGAACATCAGCCACGGACGACGGAGCCGCTTCCTTTGGTCCGCTGCAGTTAACTCCATTAAAGAACTTTATTGGCTCCCGCAGCTAATTATTTTATAAAAGAACCAAAAACGGGGAGAAATTTTAAATTGCTTTTAAAAAAGCTTTTCAAAGTCATCCTTACTTTGGCTTGATGCTGTTTTGAAATGCAGTAGTGAAGAGTTTTTCTGTGCACATGATGAGTAGTGCAGCTTCTAGCAGCTGCAGTCTTTCCAATTAAAGCCAGTCTTAGTGACAGGTGAACCTCGCATTTATTAAAGAATCATAGGCGACAAATGTAGCTTCAATACGATTTGTTTGACATTAACATCAATTCAATTTATGAGTCAACAGAACAGGAGAGCGATGGTAATAAGAGCTAACATATCAGAGCCAACCTTTTCTCTTGCAGCTTTATTTCAGCACACTTTAAAACATCTGCTCTAAAGTGATGAAACGGTAAGCAGCGCGTTGGGAACAATCTACCAAGCAACAGATGTGCTTCAGAGGCCTCTCAGTAACTCTGAAGGTGTATTTTTAGATTATGAACAATTTAAATGAAGTGGATCTTTAATGGGCGTCTCCGTAACTGTACATAATTGCAAAAAAACAACAACAAAAAAAACAATTCATGTCCGATTTATCGATGCAAACATGTAAAAAGTGATGCCGCATCTAGGTTTCATTCCAAAATCTGAGTACCAGCTGCTGTGCAGATGCTCTCCCATCCTACACGCGCCTGCCAATGAATCACAATGAACTGATTCATCTTTTTAAAAATATGCTGATGCTGGAAGGACAGATGGAGGTTTTACCTTAATGCACATTCAGGTTGTCCAAGGAAGTCAAAGTTTGGCGCTGAGATTTTCCAACTGCTAATTACTGTTAGCAAGTAGGATTGTCAAAGTAGTCAATTTTGACAATCGTGTAATAATCAAACGGTAATTTTGACATTTAGCTCCTTCCCTCCATGCAGCGGCACACAAACAATATTTTAATAATCGATTGTTTTGAAGATTGATCCATTAGTCAGATTAAAAGATTTGTATGTTCCACAAATCTTTCATTTAAACACTTAAGTTTATAGTATACACTTTAAGAAATACATTAAAAATGCAAACAAATACTTCAATTCACTTTTAAAATATGGTGAATAAACATTATGTACATTTATTGTCTAACATGCAATAACAGCATTCCTTCAGCCAACGCTTGAACATTTGTAGTAAGTACAGCTAAGAAATACTTCTAACATCGACATGTGGAAAACTCAACCCGGGTTTATCTATTGACTATTTCTTCAAATAATTAATTAATAATTGCATAGCAAATTATTGGATCAATTCTTTTTTTTTTTTTTAAGAATTTGAACGTCGTGAAGGTAAAACTGCCACTTGAGTTCTGGCTGGAATATATTTATATACAAACGTATTTTCTTTCTCTTAAATGCAAAATGTGTATATTATATATACAACTTTGACTTAATCATCGCTCTGTATATGTTGTTCGTTTAGCAAATGGCCATTTTTTGTTGAGTTCGTTGAATTAATTACCTTGTTAATAAATTAGCCAAAATCTGTAATAAAAAAGAAAGAATCCACACTGTTGTAAGGGGGTATTTGTATGTAGAATTTAAGAAGGGTTTAAGTTAATTCAATTTGGAAAAAGGCTGGAGCATAAACAAATACTGTAGTTTCATGGTTCAGTATGTGGTCAGCACACTGACCACCCTCCTCTGACTGATAGGCTCTGACCTTGTTCTTCTTTGAACACGCACAGAAGCAAATGACAAGAATGGCACCGCGGCTGAAATTAAATTCTAAGACACAACAAGAATGAAAATGGCCACCCTATAGAGATATGTGGTTGCATGTGCAGTTACACTCTGGAGTTCCTCCCTTATTTTTCTACCCATTTATTTAGTGTCAGTGTGACACCACCAACACATACACACACACACACACACCCCACTTTGCTACTGAACTGGATGAGAATGGCAGCAATTGCTGGTGTAAATGAATCTCTGCAGGCGCGGAGGAAGCTCAGGTAGTTTTCTGGCTTCAGTCCTTCAACAGACGGACTCTGTTGGTGCACACAGACAACACTGAGCCTCTCCATCATGAAGGAAAGAAACATGAATAAACTGGGTGATGAAAGCTTCGATTCAAACTGGTGTTCAATCCAGCTACTGTTTATGGCTCATGAAGACGTTTAAGCTCACCTTCTTTCAGATATCCGCACTTCAAGAGGCTGTTTGTTTCTGAAGCATAAATTGACTTCCTGCTTTGGTCTTTTCTTCTCTTTCTGCTCGTTGGTTTTGCTATTCGCAATGTCATCTGTCGGCAGCTGAACCTTTGCCACCCGCTCATGGTCTATGCAGTAGGGGGGAGTGCTGTAGACCTGAACTCAGAAACAAGAAATGGGGAAAATGAACCAATTCTGCCTCTTGCATGGCAAGGGAAACAAAACCTAGGAATTCACTCTGAACAAAGTGTTATATACCATCTGTTATAGACTTACGTGTAGATAGTTTTGTCTTTGATGACCATAACTACAAATTTTTTTATAAGTTGCAAAACATTTTTGAGAATCACAATTGTCACAGCCTTCCAAGTTCCAAAACCAAATATTTCAAAGCAACAGGTTATTTGCTTCTCGAATGCACTTCGGACTTGTTTGAAAAATCTATGTAGTTTATTTCTAGGGAGAAAAATAGAGCAATAACTAAGAATCGCTTACACTTGGATGAAAAAAAAAGTTAACTTAACCTGATCTTACCAGTTCAAAAAGTCATTTTAAAACATCTCTCATCATCACACCGGCCAGTTGACAAACCGGCCAGATGACACCTGGTCATCACACCGGCCAGGTGTCGTCTTAATCTCTTATATTAATGGGAGGGTCCAAAAGTTACCAAAGTAATCTTAACAATTCAAAAAGGAACAATTACAGTATATACAGATATTGGTTCAAAATGACCTTACATATAAGTTAGTATAAGTGCCCAAAGAAAAACAAAATTAATAGAACTTATGATTTGCAAAACTCCAACATAAATGTCCACAACAATGATCAACAGACTTTTGCTGCTTCCAGAATTCAAGTTCTACTGTATTTTATGTAATGATCTGTCTTCTCAATCTGAACATTTCTTAGACAGACAAAAAAACCCCTCAAAGGTCAGTGCAGTACCTACCTCAGCAGAGCAGAGACGTTTGCAGTCCTCATCCTCCATGGATTGGGTTATCCTGACTGTCATGGATGATGTAGTATAAATGGAGGAAGTGAGCCTCTGCTTACAGTGCAGTAGCGAGAGTACAGTCTTGCTGCAGAGCCCAGGTGGGTTGGGGTCATAGCCACTAGTAGACCACGATGAATACACCGAGGGCTCCTGTTCATCCAGAGTCGATGGATTCGGCTTTATGTAGTTCAAATAGCACCAGCTGTTACAAGTGCTTGAGAGCAGGCTGGGGTAAGAGGGTTCAGCACATGAGGCTGGAGAAGAAACACCTGGTAAGCATGATAGAGTTTCTTTTTTGAGCTCTTGACTCTGTGTATTAAGTGCTGATATGTTGGCACATCCAACCTCCTTCTCCTCTTCTTCTTTTACTCTTTTCTGCTGCTGTTGTGACTCGGGGTTGAGCTCTATACTGTTTGAAGGGGAAAGCATACGTTTGTTGCAACTGGATCCTGGACACCTTGGGCCATCCTCAGACCATGGTTGCAAGTCTAAACTTGTGTTTGGGTGATTTCTGAGTTCGGCTGTTGAAAGACATATTTTAGGTGAGATGCTGTCGAATGCCTCATGTGGCCTCTGGGGGATGCACTGAGATAGAGTAGTGTATATGGCACATGCTGGGGTGAGAGTGTCTGTCTGGAGACGAACAGCTACTGTTGGAGATGTCAATGGCCTCAGTTCTTCTAAACGGTATGTAATATGAGGGGCCTGTTGCTGAATGTGGGAGTTACTGGTGGGGCCCTCAGTGTATGTTTGATGTGGAGGAATCTCTAGTTTCAGCCCAGTGGACACAGGAAGATAGTGGGCTCGGGCTGCCCCCGAGGGTCCATATGAAGGATTAGTCTGTGGTACTCGAGGAGGAACCTGCTCTGGATGGATGTACGAAACCTCCTTTATCACATCTACTGAAGGCTCGTAGCTTTTTGACAGTTCTGTGCCTCCTTTTAAGTGAATATTTTGACTGAGTTTCCACTTGGTGAGAATTTCTTTGCACTGCGATCCCTCTGGAATACCCAAGACTCTGACACTTGATAACGGGGGAGAGGAGGACCTGCTGCCATAAACAGAAGTATGACTTCCTTGAGAACATTTGTCAGAGCTTACATCTTCTGGACTATGGCTCAGGACAGTAGCATGCCCTTCCTCCTCATCTTGATCTCGTATTACGGCATGTCTCATAAGGAGACATCTTCGTCTCTCTTTCCAGCCAACTGCAGAGCGTTCAGGCGAAAGACAACTATAGTCAAATGATTTACTACGGGTCTCGCTCATTTCAACAATAGGTTGTGGGTCATGAGGGGCTTGCTCAGATGCTGAGCGCCTCATCTCTCTTTGATGATGAACCCCAGGCACAGTCAACATGTGAGGAGCTCTTGATCTCCTTAACGCTGCTGATGTCGTTATCTCCATGTCTGGTCTGCTTGGTTCCTCAAAAGATGTAGAGCGACTGGATGCGTATGATGCACTACTATCCTGACTGGGGCTACGGGGCAGAGACATGGAATCAAAGCTAGAGTCACCTGAGGACTGGGCAGCCTCAGCTAAACGCAAGCGCTTCTTCTTTGGGGGAAGCTTTTCAATGGGAAGCTGTGCTAACGAAGGGCTCCTCTGTGGCCAATGAAAATCATCAAGCTTCTCCAATTTTTTCTCTGCCAAGTTTGGCTCTTTTGAGTTATCTGGGCAAATATTTAAGTCTTCTGTTACAAGTATTTCTGGAACCTGCACATTATTTTGACGGACCAGCTTTCGGCTGGTAGGTTTAACTGATTGATGTTGGGGTTGGGTTTTAGAGATAGGACGATTTTCTTTATGAGGTGGAGAGCTGTTTGTTATTTTCAGGCTTTGATATTCATGACATGAAGATTCTTGTTTTTCAAATAAACTAGTGTGCTGAATCACAGAGCAGGTCTGAAGTGCTGGCCGTCTAGGGCCCTCAACAGCTACAATAGCCTCATCTTTGCACTGTCCTGATGAGAGAGCCGAAGGCGACAATGAGAGGTCATCAGAATCAAAACTCTCCTCTTTCCTTCTCTTACGCATTGTTGAGACTCCAGCTCTGACTACATGGTTACTTAGCTGTGAGCTCTCCATTGGACTCATTACCATTTCATTTTGGGGATAATGTGCATGGCATAGGTTTTGCTTGTGTTTCTTATAACCTTCCCAATCCTTGCAACCAGTGCCACAGGCCTCACATTCATACGGCTGTGGTTGACATTGCCTCTGTCCAGATACTGTGGTTACACTGTTGCAGGAAAATGTATGCAACATCTCTTGTTCTTCTTTTGTAGGCTCAGAACCTACAGGGATTTCGATGGCTGGTTGCCTTCTTAGTGTTCCAAAACGGCGCGGCGTTTGAGTTTCAAAAGGTTTTTCATCAAAGGACTGAGTTTGACGAAATTTACAGGGAACAGTACTTGAAGTGTCTAATGAACATGATGCAGATGGCATTGAAAGACTTCTCACCATGGAAACAGTAGATATTTGGCAAGAAGGTTGTTCCACTTTTAGGGATGCATGATGAAATTTTTCGCAGGGAACTCCCATACTGATGGAGCCTGTTGTTTTATACCCAATATTTCCAGATTTAGGGCTGTGAATAATGGGTTCTTTGATGCTAGGACTCTTTTGGGCCTCTGAACTATTCTTTCTAGTCAGTGAAAATCTCCTTGGTTTTACACTGTCGATTTTACTGGTATCCACCACAGCCTCATTGATAGTGATGAGTTTTGTGATATGATCAATAACTTGCTTCTTGGGGACACTGAATGAGATGTTTTTTTCCTCATGACTAAGGAGATTCTGGTCATGATGACGGGACATCCTCTGTAGTTGTCCAAGGCGTCCATATTTACCAAGGATGATCTCCGCATAGCTTTTGGCACTTGTGTTTGTGGGACTGTCTTGTGGTTGCTCTGTACTTTCAGAACGGGAGAAGTAGCCAGATTCTGTACTGCCTCTGCTACCTAAAATGAGAGATGAGTTCTTTTCATCAGAAGAGTCTTGAGAGCAACGTTTCCCTCTACTTAGACGAAGGGCTAGTCTCTTTTTCACTGCAAAGGAGTCATTGCTGGGTCCAGTTCTATCCTTTGTCACATCAACTTCAGGATTCTTACCCAAGGCCACACTGTTTTGTCTATTTGTAAGAGCTGAAGCAGAGGATAGGTGTCGTGTTTCATCCTCTGATTCAGTGACCTGCTCCTCTAAAGATTTTGGCTCCCCAAATGCTAAGCCTGCCTTTACCTTGTGGGTATGTGATTTGCGGTGTTTGTACAGATTGCTCTTTGTCTTAAAAGAGAACCCACAAGGGGCACAAGGATAGGGTCTTTCACCTGTATGAGAGCGAATGTGTTTCTGTAGAACACTGGGCTTTGCACATGCACGGCCACAGTAAGTGCAAACATATTTGCCTGGTTTCTGAGGTTTGCGCTCACGTTTCTGTTTGGGATTGTCCTCATGAGTTTCTGATGCAGACTGGATAGTAGGGTCTTGAGTGCAAGGTAAGCCTCCTAACGACGAACAGGAAACTGTAGCTTCTTCTGTTGCTGCTTCTTGTTTGTGTTCCAGCTCTGTACCAGAGACAATGCTCTGACGCTGATGCCTAAGACGTTTACGTTCACGGTTATGTCTTCTGGTCAGCTTGGGCACCTGTGCTGTACATTGAGACTTTGGGCAAGCAGTTGGTTGTTGTTGAGAGATCCGGAATGGAGACTTGCACTGCAGACCTTGGTGAAGAGATTCTGATTGATGTTGTTCTTGACCTCCAGTCTGCTCCCCAGTTGTTTTCTGACAATGCAAGGCCTCCATAAACAAGAAGGAAATCCCCAGGTAGACACTTGATTTGCGTCTGCCTCAACCAGGCCACAGAATCAAAGGCAAATCTTTATCTGGATTTCACATAAGGTGGTTTGGCCAACTTGCCTACCTCATGTAAGTGGCAGGCTTCATGATTGTTGCTTTATTGACTCAATCTTAATTGCTGCATAGCAAACAATATCAACTTCAGAGCAGTGAATTCAAATAATCCAGTTGTTTGGGGAAGGAATTCCTATGTAGTGCTGATCCAGTAAAGGTACCATGGAGTATTTATCCAGTCTTCAGACTCATTTGAATGTATGATTCCTGTCTTCTGAACATTATGATCTGTGAATACAAAAAAATTATAAGCTCATTAAAAAAAGATAGGAGTTAGTCAACAAATTATCATATTGCCTATTTCAAATGAATCAGAATCATAATTTCTTCGACTGTCATTGTGCACAAAGAAAGCACAACATAATTTAAAAACTGTTATACAGGTATAATTTTTCCTAATTATTTTTAACATTCTCCTGCCTTCTGATGATTTTAAACACAAAACCTTTTTGTGACTTTTGTAGAAAACATTATGTCAATTAATTTCAGAAAGCCAAGCTTTTCCTGTGTCACTTTCCTAAATTAATGACCAAAGTTATTCTTTGCCCCCAAAAAGAAGCAGTGCTCTTTTTACTTTTTGTGCAAAGATCACTTTTGGTAAAAAAAAACAAACAAAAAAACATTTTAAGATAGTGCTAGCTTTAGAGCACAGGGCTCCAAAGCATTTCGAGAAACAAACTGTCAAACATACCCTAAGTTCTACTTGAGGACCAACACAAACAATCCTAATAAAAAGCAACTCAATGTGCCTTTGACTCTGGCCTTTTATGTCTGGAGCTTTTTAAAAATGACCATCTTTACTACAATCTGGCCCCAGATACGCAAAAATGCGTAACAGAAACCAAGCTGTCATTATTTATGAAACGATTTTTTAAAAAATAGAGAACTTGTGTACTGGACTCTTGCTACTTTTTTTAGATTGAAAAGAAAAACAGTTGTTAGGTGTTACCAAACTTCACCTAAATATCCGACCGAGCAGGTGTGACTACCAGCATGCCAGCAGAGGGACACTCCGAAGATCTGGATCACACATGTAAGGAAATACATCAGTAATATTCTTCCAGAACTATTTGTTGCTTCCTCTGACATCAATCTGAAGTCCATATTTGTACAGTGAGAAAAATAATTCATAAGTGACAACGCTGTAGGGCAGTTCCCAAGCTTTCTATGATTGGACACCTAAGCAAATTCACCACACTAGCTGTGTTTCATTAGCCATAAAACTGTGCAAATTTGGTGCATTCCATTAAGCAAATATAGTTTTGTCATTTAAATCCATCCAATATAAAAACCAGTACTGCAGCATAGTACAGCGGAGCACAGCAAAGACGCATGTAGTGTGGGCTTACTGGTGCTTAAAAAACCTATTTAAAATAAAAACAAGCAGTGCTTACCTGGAGGACGGGGTTTTTTTTTTTTTTTAAATGTGTTTAACATATTACCAAGCTGTGGATTCTAATATCTGGTTCTTCTACAACAGTGTAAGCCTTTTAGAGTCACATTAGATCTAATATTTGATAAATATAAGCCATGTTTCTAGATCCTTCAAAGATCCCACCAAATGTAGCGGATGAATGGCCATTAGCTATCAGTTCCTCCATGAATAAATTTCCCACTGCTATTATGTGCCAGCACACTGAAACAGTAAACAAGGCATCCCACGCACAGACCAGCTGGTTTCTACACCCACATTCTGGTGGAAGACGGCGAAGCTGCTGGATAATATCCAAATGACAGATAACAGGTTGATAACCATCTTTGAATTAACTTGTGGGAGAACTATACATGTGAAATTTGAACCTTCAACAAAACCATTTATGTTATAATAGGGTGTGTGTGTATAGAGTTTGTGCAAGTTATCTAGTAACATTACAAACTATGCAACATGCTTTCTTTAACTGAGAACAGAAAAAATAACTGTAGACAGTAAGGTAGTTACATATGTACAAAAAGGGTCTTAGACTATTTTCAGTCTTGAAGATGTTAACAGCTAAATGCTGAAATACAAAAAACAACTGTAAATGCATTTTTAATAGGATCTTCTCCATTAGACAGTGTCTCATTTAATATCTTGCAATTAGCTAATCTCCATCTTCCTATACTGCAGCTTACAGACATATTCTGGTGACATCAACAAGTGAGCTGTCAAAACAAATGAATATGAATTTAGCTTGAACTAAATAACATTATCTTCCATCAATATTCCATCAGAAATAAGATTTTAAAAACACCTTTGTAATAGTGTTTTTACAAAAATCACTATTACAAAACATTTCCAAAGTGTTTATTTTTGCTTTTTCAGCTAGACTTCCCAAAGCATGACTTTAACTCAGCCTGTAGTCGGGCTGTTGCAAGTTTGAGTTGAGACTGATGTGATGCATATATCTTTGTAAATAAAGAGTACCATGTGGTAAATGTGTTTACATCTCACACTCACTCACTCAACGTGTGTTCCGGCAGCAATTGGCCCTGTGTCTCCGCTGTAACTTGATCATGTTGATGTAAATTAACCACACCACTAGCCAATCACAGACAACTCTTTCATCTAGGATTCCTTGCAAATCCTGCATTAACCCAGATAAATAACAACCAGTCACAAACAGAAAGTTGAAATACTTTCTGTATATTTTCTGTATACTTACTTTCGGTACCAGGCAGCAGCCAGTGCCGAACAAAGATTACTTATTACTTAATCTCGTTCACCCAGGAGGGATTCAGAGAATCGCCACTGCTTCTGTACATCAAGACGAGCCAGTGCAGGAGGCTCAGGTATCTGGTTAGGATGCCTCCTGGGCTGCTCTTTGGTGAGTTGTTTCTGGACACGACCCACTAGGAGGAGGCCCAGAGGAAGACCCCAGACACACTTGGAGGGATGATGTTTCTTAACTGGCCTGGGAACGCCGTGGGATTCCCCCAGAGGAGCTGGACCAAGTGGCTGAAGAGAAGGGAAAGAAAGTCTGAGGCTCTCTGCTACAGGCTGCTACCCCGCGGCCCGATCCCAGATAAACGAAAAACAATGGACGGGTGGATGTTGGAATACCATAGTATATATAGTGAATATTTCTTTTTTAAAAATTTTTTTATTACCCCTCCAGGGGGTCTTTTGTGGGCTCTAGTGTCCCTTATATGACAGTAGGCTGACAGGAAAGGGGGAAGACATGAGGCAAATATCGTCAGGTCCGGGAGTCGAACCCGCGACGGCTGCGTCGAGGACTGAAGGCCTCCAAACGTGGGTTGCACTAACCCCTACGCCACCATGGCGAGTATTTCTAACTTAAAACAGAACAAAGCTGAACAAAATATTGTAACATAGAACAGAAATTCCATAAAACAGAGCTTGGCATTAGTGAAACTTTATTCTATTTGACTTTTAGAACCAGATTAGATAAAGGCGATCATAAAATTGCAACACATAAGACTAGTTAAACCTAGATACAATGACTCTACATTGACTCCTCGTGATCGTCTTGTCTCGTCTGCCACCTATATCGTTACGCCGATTGAAAAATACCTCTATCAGTTTTGTCAAATGGCTTGAATGCAGAGCGGACAACACAACTGGAGTTACCATGCTGCATGGAAAATGCAACTAAATGCAATATATTTGACAAAACACACCCCGCCCCCAAAATTAAAAATCTGGAATACACACATACAGGATTGCTTAAAAAAGCTTTTTTTAAAAATCTTGACAATTTCCTCTTCTCACTCTAATGGGCACCCAGCAGTGGTTCCTATGGTAACGGCTCTAAACCATGTGGTAGCAGATGGAGGGAGAGCTGGAGGGCTAAATTTATCTTCTAGCATCCTAACGGACAAAAGACAGAGAGAGTGAGAGAGAGAGAGAAGGGAAGGCAGGCTAAGGTGCCTCCCCCTCAGGAGCTGCTTCTTTTTGGGAGAGAGTACATTGCTAAAAATCAATAGTTTAGAAGCCTTGAATTTGTACAGCTATGATTCTGCATCCTTGTAGATGGTTTTAGGAGGAACAATATCTCAAATGTAATGACTAGTATTGAGTTTTCCAATGAGGAAAAAAATTTAACCCTTCCTTTGCTACATTTTACCTATTAGGTATGACCAGCAGACACATTTACTAATTATTCAAGGATGCAAGATTCAACTTATTTCATCTTAATAACAGCGTTTAGCTCCCTTATCTGTGTTCCCACCATGACGTCAGCTGAGGAGTTCATCAGCACCTTTCCATGGTCCTCTCAGCTGTATTGTACACCACCTTCCCCTTTGTGTGTGTGTGGGGGTGTGTGGGGGTGAGTACGCAGAGTTAAGGACTGCTCCCACAGGTCTACGCGAGAAGACTGGCTGCACAACACAGGCAGCTCATTCACTCCCAGTGCGAGCTGCAGGCTGTAATACACACACATCCCACAGACTTCACACTGCATGCATCATCCTCTGCTCCATTCAGACACAGAGACACACACACACACACCCCATGCTTCTTACAGAAGATGCACCGCCTGCACACCTATAAAATCAGCACAAAATGTTCAGGTCCCCTCCGAGTCTCCCAGAGTACGACAGCGCAATAATCCTTGTTTTTTTCCCTCTGCCGATGCAGTGCTTGCTTGCAGCAACAAAGGCATGAATGGAGCAAACTGACGCCGTCACGTCACACACTTCAAATGGTCAGAATGAACGTGGATGACAAAAAAAAAGAAAAAGGAATGAGTGTGAGGGCTGATTTACCTGGCTGCAGGTGGGGATGTCCTCGGCTTGTGAATGACGGGAAGCAGAGAGGAGGAAGGAGAGACAGGAAAAGGATGAATGAGAGTGACGGTGACGAGAGGTACGCGAGTCTCCACTCTACGTGTGCTGCACTGACAAACAGGTAGCTGAGTATGTTACGCGTGTGAATGAGGAGGAGGGGACACTGTGTATACCCCCCCCCCACCTCGTCTCCCTCTCGTTGGGGTCAAAGCTAAGCAGCAGCTCCATATTTGTAAGTTGACGTAAGCTCGTGTTTCTTTTGGCAGGCATCTTGGTCTGCACAGCTGGCAGGGACGCAGGGCGAGTGGGTCGCCGTTTGATGCAAGTCGAGGAAGAGACTTAAGAAACACACTGTTCCCATTCAGGTCGTCTTTACATCGACGGGTGTGCTTTGCTCTCAGAAAACCCTGGGAAGGTTGAGGACATGTAAGGATTGAAGAATGGAGAATGTCCACAGTGTTCCTGCCAAGATCAGGCCAAAAAGAGTTCAGGCAAACCTGACATCATCGCTTTAATATGCTACTCTAAATGACTTAATGTTCATGCACATGTGGGGCATCGAGAGGGCACCAGCTAAGGATTACATAAAGGCAAGGAGTGAGCTAATCTGGCTAGCTGTTAAAGAAGAAAGAGGGGAACGGAGGAAGGCCAGATGCGTCCTTCCTTTAGAAGGCAACAAGTTCTTGTGAATCAGACTGGAGAGATGGTCAGGTTTATGGCCAAAGCTCTGGGTTCTAAGTGAAATCTTTATATTCAGTCATTTGGAACAAAAAGTTCCTGCTGTAAAACTTTTTACTTTCACAAAGATCAAAAATAATCCTACATCATTTCATCTGTTTCTTTTTGTGTCTTTGCTCTGTCTTCTGATATTACCCAGTCGCGGCAGATGGTTGTTTGTACTGAGCCAGGTTCTGGTTCTGCTGGAGGCTCCTTTAAAGGGGAGATTTCCTCCTCTCTACTCCACGGTATGAGGGATTACTGTAAAATCAATAACACAGTGCAAGCCGTTGTCTACTGTCATTATGTGCTCGTCCAGGAGGAGTTAATGCTTCAAGTCAGTAGCTGCATTGTTATTACAAATGTGCCCAAAACTACGTCGATATCATGCTAATGGCTTAAAACAAAAAACGTCAGAATTGTGGTGTTTCCACTAAATAGGAAACACAATTAAAATTATACGTTAATAACTGTTTACGCGATAAGTCATTAAAAATCATGCTGTGCCATCATCCTTTCAACTACTTCCTGTCTTTATGGTTTGATCCAGTGGCAACATCCTGTTGTTGATCACGTGACTCATGTGATGTGAAAAATGTGTTTCCATTCCAGGTACCTTATTCTAGCGCCAAAACGATTTAGCAAAGATTTTCAAAGTTGGCGTGCTTCCATTAAACAAATCAGTTTTTGAAATGTCAAATTGTGTGAGTGTATGGTCAATGGAAACACACCTACTGACTTGATGCAATCTGCTGGGCTTCCTTTGATAGAAACGGTTTAAACTATTTTGAATAACAAAACTAAGTGTACTGTACTATTTGGTAACTAGAATCAATAGATATGATTGAATTTAAATAATTTTTTTGCAAAGTGCTTCAATATGACATTTGTTGTGAATTGGCGCTATGGAAATAAACTGAATAGAAATTTCTTAACAGTCACTGTGTAACTTTGCCAAAACGACGTCTATAATTTTCTCTGAAACCATCTTTGATGTCACCAGTGACGACATCAATTGCTGGTGGTCTTAGTAAGTGGCCCCCAACCCTGGTCCTCAGGCCCCCTGTCCTTCATGTTTTAGATGAGTCCCTGTTTCAATACGCCTGACATCCGTTCATCACGGTCTCCATAAAAGAGATGTTCCTGCTCTCAGGAACATAAAATAATGTATCAAATTCTTAAATAATTATAACTAGTTTTTAAAATAAAATCAATACATTTAATTGATTCTATATTTACTAAATTATTTCTGTATTTATATCCAGTTTTAATGAACTGACATATTTAAATGAGCATTTCTTTGTGTGCTTTTAGGTCTCTTTTTCAACAAGAGCATTTCCACCGCCTTGTGGTTCCCATGAAGCATTGCAGGCAGTTGAGGCTAGCAGAGTTCAATGAACGCCTTGAATGTTCCTGGCTGTTTTCAGGAAATGGAACATGAGCTTAAATCCTCAGGATTTAAGTCCCACTGCAACACTGCGACATTTTGGCTATTTTAAGTTTACAACAAGATATACTAAACACTTGCCACGCCATTTTGACAAATGTTTACTGAGGTTCGGATCTGCTGAAAATAAAAGTGATTGCGACCTTCAATATTTTGGTTTGTTTATTCTTATATTATTTGACTATGACACAAAAACCAATATTGGTTTTAAATCTACATGTCTGCCTTCTTCGATGTGACAGAGCTGACAGTGTTAGACTTTTCCATGGACGATGCTCAGACTGTGCAGCTGGGGCTTATCTGCTTGGCCTTGTCACAGTGTGAACATCCTGCTAGATAACACGTTTCTACAACACTTTTATTCTTAGCTTTGTAGGACGGTGGTCATTGTGAGACAGGTCCATCCTGGACAGATGTCTACGTACTCAAAACAAAGCACAATTTAGTGAGACTGAATAAGCTGGCAGTCACGTTTTTGGACTGTGGAAGGAAGCTGGAATACCTGGAGAGAGCCAACACATCCACGGGGAAAGCTAGCAAATGCCAACCAATAGCATCGCCCCGAGGTATTTCAGCTTCCCAAGCTGCATTTTGTTTCTGATATTTTACATATGCAGTAAGAAAAATTTCACACATTTTTAATTTGGAGTTGTTCTATGAAAAAATCTGCCAATAGGTTAATCCACAAATCCTGAACCACGAACAGGCTGCCTACTTCCACAAGTCTCCTCCTCAGAGCCAAGCTTCCGGCTCAGAGCACCCCACGCCACGCAGCTCCTCCAGACTAGCGGCAGCAACAGTTAGCAAACACCAGGTGGAACTGTGAGTGCTTAGCTTATCATACAAACTACTCTTAAGAACGGTTGTGAACGGCATAATGGAGGAGAATTGTTGTGATGACGTACTGAAGCCTGAGTGTTGGAAAGAGTAGGAGTTCTTAAAAATGACAGAGGCCAATTTTAAGGCATCAAACTGCAAAGTCAAATTTCTTTTAAGTTATGTTTGACACATACTGGTGGTGGGACTTCATTGACATTTTTGATCAAGTAAATTGCATGGTTTGTAATGAATTAATCTTAAAAGGATTTTAATCGAAACCCACATAGACAAAATAAGCAATATTTTTAATTAAAAAGCCTTTTGCTGACAAATTGAGTCAACAGATATACAAGCTAAACAAGTACAATATTTATTGTTTCTAGTCTGTTATTTATGTTATTCAACCTTCAGATTGGTCCTAAGTGCTGTCATACCATTCAAATTTTAAGTGCTTCAAGAACCTTATTCATGGGAAAAAAATGTTTCATAAATGTGGACTGTGGGCGCTGACATTAGCGTTAGCATGTTGCTGCAACAGGTTTAGAATTGAGAAGCTATTAGGCTGTAGCTTTGCTCATAAGCTAACTCCTTTTAGCACAACTTGACCACAACAATAGTCTTTGCCAACATCCAATCAGATCCATTTTTGAAGTAAAAATGTATTTCTTTTTGGCCAAGCGGAGCGGCTTTGTTTATTGTTGCTTGTGCGTCAGATTTACAGGCGTTCCAGAAACACAGTACTAAAGTTCCAGATTGGGGCTTTGACATAGTAAAAAAGAAAATTTAAATAAAAATCTTTAATCTGTTCAAATCTGAGGAGCTACTTAATCAACATTAACATGTTTAAAACAGCATTTGTACAACTACTGAAGGTAACAGTTACTTAATTATACTAATTAAGTAATTAAAGTGTACCTGTAAAAAAAACATAATTCTATCCGTTTAAAAGGCCATTAAACGCCACTGACAACAAATTGTTGGTCTGTGCTGCTTTACAACCTCTGAAATGCATTAGTACTCACTATTTAGAATCAGCCACAGCATGTCTGAAGTGAAATGTTGTTGTTCAAACTGTTTAGATTGAGCTCAACATAAAAACCAAGGATGAAGAAAGTCTTTTTCTGGTCAAGACTTCCCAGCAATAAATAAAACTGTCTGGATCTACAAAGCAGGAGTGTGCCTTTTACTACAGTTTGTATGTGCAAAGGTGTACCCAACCAATAAATCGAGCAGTAGAACCACAACCACAAGGTCCTGTTGCCTTCCTGCAGACACCAAGCCACAGATTGACCAAAGACCCCCACCCTTCATGGCACAGCCACAAGCCATAACAGAACAGATGCACGTCTCAACCCTAACCTGCCTTGATGGCCACAGAAAACAGCAGCATGACCAAAGCAGAGCAGGCTATGCTGCCTCCATTTAAACAGTCCACAGAGATAAATAGTTACCTAGACTACAGAAACCTTTGCAAATGAGTTCTGTGTTGACAGATGTTTAACAGAACCCCGCTATGGTGGACACTGCTGGTTTAGATTCTGTAACGCAATTCTATGCTTGTACTTCTATAAGGTGGCCCTTTATAGAAGCCATGTTGTCTTCCACTAGCTTTTTACACTTGCTAGTGAATGCATCCATGACATCATTTTGGCACTAAAAGTGAGAAATATTAATCCAGAAAGTAGTTAGTGTAGTCAAAACGATCCATGATTTTAATGTGACGGTTGGTGTTTATTCAGCTTCCCTTCTGCATTACAGAATAAAACAATACAAAGAGCTGTGGAAACATTTAAAGACTGGGTAATGTTATATGTTAATTGGTTAATAAAATGAACTTAATTAATAACAAAACTGTTAAAACATTAATTGTGATTAGTCACTGTCAAGGAAACTCCCTTTACAAAAGAGACTTCAATGGCTTTGTTTTTACTCAGACTGTGTCTCTGTAAAAACAAGTGTTGAAATAAATTTTGTATAAAACATTCAGAATATAACTCAACTAAATTACATTACAAGCATTTATTTTGTATATATTTAGAGCATTCACTGTTTTAAAAGTGTTGTCAATTAGTGTGAACTGCAGTTTGGAACCTCCCAGAACATTTCTTCGATTCCTCCATCCTCAACAACAGGTCCAGAGTCCTAGCAATGTCAATCACAATCTGATGTGGCGCTGCTCACACCCTACCCGTCCTCTCCTTGCTCTCTGCTACGCTGCTGTTAGCAGAGCCTGCCATCAATGCTGAGGCTGGTTAGCATGGCCACGGATGGCAATAACTGGCTAACTTTTGTTAGCATGGCCACAGATGGAAACCGGTAAATGTTTTCTTGTAATGGTGAATCATTTCTCCACCATTAGCATATTTAACAGCGTGTACTTGAGGTTGACTGACAGCATTTAGCTCCTCCTCCTGGCTCTCATTGGTTGTTTCTGACCTGGAGAGCCGCGTTTATTCAAGCTCAGGGAGGAGCAGAAGGAGATTAAAAAAAAGTTCAGATTATCTGTCTCGTATCACACTGTCACAGCAAAGTGACAGCGTTACAAAATATGTGAAATACATATATATTTTTTAAAAGTTTCATACTGCAGCTTTAAAGTTTCTTTGTTTTCCCTAATGCTTTTTAAATTTGTGATTTATTAGTTCTGATGTTTTCTTATTTAATAAAGGAAGCAGCTCACATGCACAGTTAACAGTTCAAATAATAATGTGCTCCACCACAGCTGTAACTTTAGTGCAGCTCCTCAGCTGCTGAATCCCAGGCCAGATACTGTTGCTGCAGTTCTTTGGACGGCAACACGCAGATAAAACTGTCAATACTTTGTGGTCTTAAATTACAGAGCAGCAGCGCTGGCCATGTGCTGTACTAGCTCACTGGGCTATTGACCTCCTGAGTGTTACAGATAATTACGTTATCTTAATATTCACGGAGAATCAGTAACATGCTCATGTAAAAAAGAAGTGTGAAACTGCATTTACAGTTGCGATAAACTATAAAGAAGGATAAAGAATGAGGGCTTTGTTCACGGTTAGAAAAAACAACTTATTATAGAAAAAATGACCAGCAGATTGCTATATTTGACTCCATATCTAATTCAGGCTGTCTATGTCAGTGTTTGTGCTTTTTGAGAGAGTGGGTTTCTGTTTGACCTCTGACTAAAACTGAGCATACAGTTCAGGGTTTCCCCCAGAAAAAACCCAGTGATGGGGGCGCTGGACACTGGGTTTATTTAGTTTTTAAAAAATGGCTAAAAGTTTCAAAATATCACTAGGTGTTATCGGAAGACATTATTTACAATACCTAAACACAAACCATAAAGTCTTAAAAAAGGCAAAAAAAAAAAAAAGAAGGAAAACATGAAATCAACAAACAATACTTAGCCTGGTGGGTGGGAAGGTAAAGCCTGGTGGCCCCCCGGGGTTGCCAGGGGAAACCCTGCAATTATTACCTCCATGATGACAATCTGTGCTGCTGAACCCTTGGCTTCCTCTCACTGCATTGACCATTTTTCTGAGAACTAAGAATCAGTAGATCAGAAAATATCTTAACATTAATCTCATTGATGTCTGTATGAGGGATTTAAAATAAAGTTTGAGGATTTTTCAGCATTTAAGTCCTAGAATGTAAACTTAGGCAATTGTTGATCAATGACAGATTTTGAAGGAGCTGAAAAAGTGCTGCAGCTTGAGGAGGAGCTGTGTCACGAAGGCGGGGCTAGGTCCACCCAGGAGTTTTGAATGGTTTCCATGGAAGATTAAGAGATTTCTCAAACATGCATGAAAGAATCAAAGCATCACTTCAGGTATGATTTTGATGCAGGAATAACATTGTAACATGATGGAAGGTGCAAAAAAGGTTGATTTAATAAACCCTGAGGACATTTTACAGAGCTGCTGGAATTGTTATTAAGTTTTTCTGAGGAATATTTTGCAAGCTGTACATACATTTTATTCCACTTCACATACTTCACATGTATGTCCAAAAGTTATGTTCATTGACACATAAAATCTCAATAAACTACATTGCAGTTCGAAGAAGTTATGCGACAAAATGAATTGTGGACACTTTTGCAACAAACTTACGGCCATCAATAAAGTTTAAAGGAACAGACGTCTCTGTCTGACTGAAGTCATCAATCAGTACTTCACTGAACATACCGTTCTCCAGTCAGCTGTCATGCTAATTAGCCCCCACTGAATTGCAGCACACAGTGGCTGTGGCTTGTTAAAAAAAGTTGCTCGTCAGTTTGCTTAGTGCTTTATTGGGGTAAAAAAAAAAAAAGTTGCTAGAAAAAACACTCTGTTGGCAACAGTGTAATTCGAGCAGCCTTCCTCCTGTACACACTCTTGTATTGATTTATTGTGCATCGTTTGAGAGAGGGAGACGGTGAACATGAACAAGTGCCATGAAGTTGAAGCTCTACTGTACAGTAAAACATCATTTCACTGTTGCTTTGTTTTCCTAAAATCTTCTTTTAATTGTTACCGTTTGATGTTTCAGTGTAACAATCAGCCTTTAGTGTCCAGCTAACTGACACGCAAAGCTAGGTTCACAAGAAAATGAGATTTCAGCACCATATTTAACAAAACAAACCTTTTCACAAACAGTGAGAATGTTTGACAAAAGCATCAACTGTGTTGTAAAGAACATATAATCAATGTGGAATATTTCAGACCAGACGTGAGCACTCTGTATAGAAGTCTTTGTGTTTTTCTAATTTGATGCAAAGAAATGCTAAAAATGCCACTTTTGTGTTTTAAAGGAACTTTGTTCAGTGTAGAATTACGCAGATAATTCTACACTGAACTATCTGTGTACCTGATCGTTCCAGGTACGTTGGACATCTTAGAGGATCAAACCCAGAGGATTCTAAATAAACTAAAAAAGGAGAAATCATTTCAGTTTACAACAGACCAGGAGCTCTGAATCACATCCCAACTTCAGTGCGGCTAACTGTTAGCAAGTTGTAATAATCTCACAATCTTTACAAATTTCATCTGTGACTTGGGTTTTCTACCGATATCGCCAGTATAAAAAATGTCATACTTTAAATTTGTCCTTGAGCTGTGTGCAACATTAGCCTAGCTGTTGCCGCCGTGTGGGATTTCTCCCATTGAGCTGGATTTCTCCTGTAGAATTTCTAGCAGGCCAATCAGCGAACAGAAGCAGAAGTTGTGAAGGGTGATGTCGATTTTCTGATCTTTCTTAAAATTGTAGTCTGCCTGTAATTTTGCAACAGCAACAGAGGAAGTGATGAATGCTGTTCAGTCCCTTAATACCGGCTGTGGACACAAATTTTCTGAAGTTATTACTAATCTTTGTAAATGTCCTGCTGTGTGGCTGTTTCACACCTTTTTTGGCATTTGGTCTGGCATATCTCAGCTTCAGTGGAACATCTATAACTCTTGGACTTATAAAATGAACGTATCCTACTGGACTAAGTGCAAATTACACAAAAAACAGTCTGTGAAAAATTCTAAGACCCACTGGTCTAGTTCAACAAAGTGTGTGACCTCATGCCTGTAGGCCAACAACAGAAACCAGGAGTTACATTTTCTCAGAAACTTTGAAGACCTTTGATCTGAGTTTTGAAATATGACCTTGACCTTCCTGGTTTCAAGTCTTCAATCTGGTTTCAAAATGCTGAAAAGTTCTGTATGTTTGAAAGTGTCCTGATTGCATTGTTTTCAGGTCAAAGGAATAAATTATATAATGACAAATTGTTCTTTTCTACTAAACCTTGCAGATAATAAATATGTTGTTTCCACAGCCAGTGAGAAAAACTTCTCCGGCATTAAAAGACAAGAGAAAGCTAAACTAGAGGGCTAATGGAAAACTAGTGAATAGCTGATAAAAACCACATGCAAAGCCAGGCTGCTCACAGCCAGCAGTAGGTCTGCATGATGTGATATAACTCATATACTGTAGATCAATACTAATACAGTTGGGCCTCATGCATCTAGCTGTGCTGGGTGCTTGGCTTAAGCAGATTGCAGATTATTAAAAAAAAGTGCATCACAGGCTGCTGGTATTTTTTTCAAAAGAAAGAAAAGGTTTACCTTTCTTTGCCACCACTTCATTAAGAAGCAAATTTATTTACAGCGTCACACGCCGAGTTTATACTCTGTACAAACAAATTTACAAAAAAGGAGGGTTAGGGTTAGGAGGAGTAAATTTCCGCCAAAGAAATCTCAAAACTTTTCTTGAAAAAACCTGAAAATTTTCAAAAGAAAAATTCCAAAAGTCAAATTTTTTAAACTCGAGATATTTCCTCTCCTTCCTCTCCCTGGGCTGCCACCTTATCATGGTGGAGGGGTTTGAGTGCCCCAATGATCCTAGGAGCTATGCTGTCTGGGGCTTCATGCCCCTGGTAGGGTCACCCAAGGCAGACAGGTCCTAGGTGAGGGACCAGACAAAGCGCAGCCCAAGACCCCGATGATGGAAAAGGCCTTTGGACTTCGTGTTCCCTCACCCGGACGTGGGTCACTGGAGCCCCACTCTGGAGCCAGGCCTGGAGGGGGGGCACGATGCCGAGCACCTGGTGGCCGGGTTCTTTCCCATGGAGCCCGGCCGGGCTCCGCCCGAAGAGGAAACGTGGGTCCCCCCTCCCATGGGCCCACCACCTATGAGAGGGGCCAAAGGGGTCGGGTGCAGTGCGAGATGGGTGGCAGCCCAGGGAGGTCCTGGCAGTCCGATCCTCGGTTGCAGAAGCTGGCTCTTGGGACGTGGAATGTCACCTCTCTGGTGGGGAAGGAGCCGGAGCTAGTGTGTGAAGTTCAGAGGTTCCGGCTAGAAATAGTTGGTCTCACCTCGACGCACGGCTCTGGTTCTGGAACCAGTCTCTTTGAGAGGGGCTGGACATATTTCCACTCTGGAGTTGCCCACGGCGAGAGGCGTCAGGCAGGAGTGGGCATACTTGTTGCTCCCCATCTCGGCGCCTGTACATTGGGGTTTACCCCGGTGAACGAGAGGGTAGCCTCCCTCTGCCTCTGGGTGGTGGGACGGGTCCTGACTGTCGTTTGTGCTTACGGGCCAAACGACAGTTCAGATTACCAACCCTTCTTAGAGTCCTTAGAGGGGGTACTGGAGAGTGCCCCTCTTGGGGACTCCCTTGTTCTGCTGGGGGATTTCAACGCTCACGTGGGCAATGGCAGTGAGACCTGGAGGGGCGTGGTTGGGAGGAACGACCCCCCAGATCTGAACTCGAGCGGTGTTCTGTTGTTGGACTTCTGTGCTCGTCATGGATTGTCCATAACAAACATCATGTTCAAGCATAAGGGTGTCCACACGTGCACTTGGCACCAGGACACCTTAGGCCGCAGTTCGATGATCGACTTTGTCATCGTTTCATCGGATCTGCAGCCGTATGTCTTGGACACTCGGGTGAAGAGAGGTGCGGAGCCGTCCACTGACCACTACCTGGTGGTGAGTTGGCTCCGGTGGTGGGGGCGAAAGCCGGTCAGACCTGGCAGGTCCAAACGTGTTGTGAGGGTCTGCTGGGAACGTCTGGCAGAATCCCCTGTGAGACGGAGCTTTAACTCCCATCTCCGGCAGAACTTCAAACACGTCCCGGGGGAGGTGGGGGACATGGAGTCTGAGTGGACCATGTTCCGTGCCTCCATTGTCGAGGCAGCTTATCGGAGCTGTGGCCACAAGGTTGTCGGTGCCTGTCGCAGCGGCAACCCTCGAACCTTCTTGGTGGACACCTTCAGTGAGGGATGCTGTCAGGCTGAAGAAGGAGTCCTATCAGGCATTTTTGGCCTGTGGGACTCCTAAAGTAGCTGATGGGTACTGGTGGGCGAAGCGGCATGCAGCTCGGGTGGTTGCTGAGGCAAAAACTTGGGCATGGGAGGAGTTTGGAGAGGCCATGGAGAAAGACTTCCGCACGGCTTCGAGGCGATTCTGGTCCACCATCTGGTGTCTCAGGAGGGGGAAGCAGTACAGCACCAACACTGTTTATAGTGGGGATGGTGTGCTGCTGACCTCGACTCGGGACGTTGTGGGCCGGTGGGCAGAATACTTTGAAGACCTCCTCAATCTGACCGACTCTGCAATATCGCATGGACATTTGGGGCAGTTCCCCTGGATTGGCAGACTGGGGTGGTGGTCCCCCTGTTCAAAAAGGGGGACCAGAGGGTGTGCTCCAATTACAGGGGGTCACACTCTTAAGCCTCCCTGGCAAGGTCTATTCAGGAGTCCTGGAGAGGAGGGTCCGTTGGATAGTCGAACCTCGGATTCAGGAAGAGCAGTGTGGTTTTCGTCCTGGTTGTGGAACACTGGACCAGCTCTACACCCGCAGCAGGGTCCTGGAGGGTGCATGGGAGTTCGCCCAACCGGTCGACATGTGTTTTGTGGACTTGGAGAAGGCGTTCGACCGTGTCCCTCAGGGAGCCCTGTGGGGGGTTCTCCGGGAGTATGGGGTACTGTATGACCGGTGTCAGAATCTGGTCCGCATTGCCGGCAGTAAGTTGGGCTCGTTTCTAGTGAGGGTTGAACTCCGCCAGGGCTGCCCTTTGTCACCGATTCTGTTCATTACTGTCATGGACAGAATTTCTAGGCGCAGCCAAGGTGTTGAGGGGATCCGTTTTGGTGACCTTAGGATCGCATCTCTGCTTTTTGCGGATGATGTGGTCCTATTGGCTTCATCAGGTCGTGATCTGCAGCTCTCGCTGGAGCGATTCGCAGCCAAGTGTGTAGCGGCCGGGATGAGGATCAGTGCCTCCAAATCCTACTAGGTTAGGACTATGTCTCTCGGCTGGCCTGGGAATGCCTTGGGATTCCCCCGGAGGAGCTGGAAGAAGTGGCCGGAGAGAGGGAAGTCTGGGCCTCCCTTCTGAAGCTGCTACCCTCACAACCCAACCCCGGATAAGAGGAAGAAAATGGATGGATGGAGGGATATTTCCACAATTTTTCTAGAAAATTTATGACATTAATCTCGAAACGTTTAAAAAAATTCTGTTTTTGGCCAGAAATCTATTACTACTTTTTTTTCCTATCTAAACAAACTCACGCAAACACAAAAGTTTCTTGTATTTCTTGAGCTTGCCTGAAAAGGCAAACCAGCTTACTTACATTTCAAGATGATGTAATGCAGACAGAGAAGGAGAGACAGAGAAAGAGAGAGAGCGACCCATATGTTCTCCTATTTCACCAACAGAGAATCAACAGACAGGGACTCAGCAGCCTGCCAGAGAAGCCTGGCTGTTCAGGAATCCATACATTCACACACACAAACACATATCGCTGCTGTAACTCTACACAGAGCGAATGTTTTGACATCCACTTATGATGCAGAGCAGTAATTGGGACAAGGCTGGCAGAGATGCCGTGGTTCACCTGTAGGAGCTGCTGCAGCAGAGCCAGCAGCAGCTCCGTGGGAAATCAGGCTACCAGCGCCGCAGCCTCTATCGCACAGAGATCACGGACCACAGACCCACAGAGGGGCCGGTCCACACCAACCCACAACTGCTGTTACGTAACACTAAATCCTGCAGTCTGCTTCCTGCGCTCTGGAATCCTCCCAAGCTTTAAGGACGGCGGGGTAAACATGGAGACGACGCCCAACAAACTCAAGATAATAGCATCAAAAAAAGCAGCTCCAGTTCTGTCCTGTTCTGCCTGCCTGTGCAGCCGGGGAATCCAAAGTCATTTTTTATCTGGATCGACTCGCCTGGCTCAAACAAGAGAGAGAGATTTTTGCAGAAATCCAATGCTGCACATCTTTCTAAAACCACCTTGTGGTCTGGACTTCCTCTGGCCCAGTCCAACACCTTCTTTTCCAAACTTTTGTTTTTTTTATTAGAGTTCATCAAATCCAAAGCACTTGGAAATCTGTAACAGTTCAAATGTTACTGTGTGAAAAGATGTGTGTGAAACTGGCCCAGAGGACAGTAAACAATGACTGGGATTAATTGTGACAAATTGATGGGTTTTTTTTAAATTGCCAACTGATTTAGTAATCGATTAATCGTTAACTGCAGTACACAGGCTCAGAAACGGCCATTTGCTGAAAGAGGTAATTAAGCCAAAACTACACACAATGTAAAGAAATAAAAAAAGACTTTTTGTCCTATTAAACAAAAACTGTTTAATAGGATCTTTTTAAACAGAATTTCAACCAGGTAATGCTAAAAATTTGCCACACGAGAAACCTTTGGTAGAACATATTTAGTTATCCAATTGTTAATCAGTTAATCCATAAAATAATCAGCAGATCAGTCCTTCAGTGTATTGATGTTCAGTCCAACAGAAAGGCCTGAGCTTCTCACATGTTGCTGTTAGAAATGTTTTTTAGCTGCAGAGTCCTCCTTTGTTACAAATGATCAAGCGTTTACTAAGGGAATGCTGTTACCGCATGTAGGGCAATAAAATGTTAATTTTCTAATTTAAATAAATGTTTATTTGTATATTTTAATGTATTTCTAAGATTGTATGAAAAGACCTAAGTGGCTAAATAATAAAAAAACAATCAGAAAATCCCATTTTTAAAAATCTGACTAGATTGATTAATCGTCTGAATAATGTTTTTATCCTCAGAATAATTGATTAGTAAAATAATCGTTAGCTACGTTCCTGAATGAAAGCTGTGATGTTTGCAGAACGGCCGTCTGACTCCAGGCATGAATGCGGCTTCGTGTCGTGGCTTCTCTTCATGAGTTCACGAGGTGATTTGTGAATGAGCGCTGCAGCTGATGGACCTTCTGCCTAACAGGCTGCTCTCTCTGCAGGGGCCCCGCAAAGCAGAGGCCCCTTCCACCTCGCGGAGCAACCCAAGCTGAGTCCATACGCTCGCCTCCGGGGTCACTGATGGCATCCTCTTCCTCCTCCTCCTTCTAGCAGAGGATGCTGCTCAGCCAAGGGAGCGACACACGCTTCCCTCCACACACACGCCGTCCCTGTAGATACAACATCGGAGGGAGAACAGTGCACAGGTGCAAGCTTTCTTTCCACTAAGCTTCCAAAAATCACCGGCGAAGAAATATGCAGCCAACACACTCAGATGTAAAAGAGTGTGTCCTTTCGCTAACAATGAAGGGAGTGGGTTTTTTGTGTAGGGCTGGCTGCTGGTGAGGAGGGAATCTGTTTGCACACTGGTGAGCTGGTGTGTCAGAAGCCAGGGAAGACCAGGGTCACCTCCACCCTCCAGCTACACACACACAGCTGTGTTTGCCCTGGAGATCCTCACACACCTCGGTGCTCGTTGTTTACGCTACGTCTTTAATCCTGCGTTCTTAAATGATAAATGTGTGATCCACGACAAGGGATTTGTTTAACCCCAGAGTATATCAGAAGCAGATTTATTCCTCTCTCATAAGCCAAACGCTAGCTCAGCAGTCTCCGCCACAGCACCGAGCGTCTCTTTCATTGTTTCTGGATGTAGATTTGATGTGTTCACCTCTGGCCGAGGCATCAGAGTACACCGAGGTTTTAAAACGGTGCAGTTCCAAACCTGCTACGATATTCCACTGCGCCATTCCTTTGGTTTAAATTCATTTTAGTGGAATTTTAGTGAGAAAGCGGACTCTTCTCCAGCTGTATGGAGCAGAAAATGTCACTCCAACCCGTGACTTCTGCACTTGGAAATAAAGATTTTCCAGTTATGATGCAGAAGCTAAAGGAGCATCACCCGATCAAGGTAACGCTTCTAAAAGCACACGGGGAAACTTGGAGTATTGCAAAATGACATCATGATCTGCACAATAATCACTGGAAAAGTACATGTGTGTTTATCCACATGTACAGGAGATCCAGAAAGTATTCACAGAGCTTTACTTTTTTAAGTTCCAACTTTTTTTAAAATTAATATAAACTAATCTCAGTAATCAAAATTCAACATAAATACTATATTATGACAATGTAGAAACATTGTTTTGAGTGTTTTGCTCATTTATTAAAACTAAAAAACCAAGAAATTACATGTACTAGTGATGCACCAGCATAAAAATTTGGCTCAACATTGTTATTATCATTATTGACGTGATACCAATTTTAAGCATAAATGACCCCATCGCTGACTTCACCACTCTGTTTCAGTTAAACTCCCCACAATCCTTTGCTGCTTCACTATCACTGTTACATCAAACAGCAGATAATGGCCTCCAGAAACAAACGGCAACAAGATGGAAATAAATATCGATTGTTAATATCGGCCCAGTTTTTTTTAATAGGACCAAAAGTGATATCTTATTTTTTAAAAATGACAAACATCGGTTTTGTTTGTATTGTATGTTTCAAATGTTTTCCAGTTCCTGTGTTAAATGTTCTTCAAAAATGACATTATAATTATTTGTCTTTAGCAGACATACTTCTATTATTCCATTAATTGAAAATGGTCTGAGAATACTAATATTATCATTTATCGCAATCATTTTTGGGACAATTTATTGTCCAACAAAATTTGTTATCATGCCAGGCCTGGATGAGACTCCCAATGGCTACACCATAAGACCGAGGCCCCTGAATACCAATGTTGTCCTCTCCGGCTCTGCTGCACTCCGCTCAGCTCAAAGGGACCTTTGATAGAGACATTGGAAAAACTCAGACAGTAGCATTTCATAATTCAGCAGGTTTCAAGACACACTCAGAGACTCTGCAGGCAGCAGAAATCTTTACCATCCCACCACTGTGTGTGTGTGTGTGTGTGTGTGTGTGTGTGTGTGTGTGTGTGTGTGTGTGTGTGTGTGTGTGTGTGTGTGTGTGTGTGTGTGTGTGTGTGTGCGTGCGTGTGTGTGTGTTGCTGGGTGAGGCCGGTGCTCAGACTGGGGTTTTTTCAGTCCTGACTCATGTCCTGTATCAAGAAACCCTCCGACATGAAGCAACTGCCATTGAGCGTAACAATACGGTCATTATACGTCACTAAAACATCAAGGAATTCTGAACACTGATGAAGCCTTGTGAAGTGGGAACAGCAGAGGATACGCGCTTATTGGGCTGGGCAATAAAACAATAACAGTAGCTATCGCGATCGACACCTGATCAATATCAATAGAAAATACGTCTGGTAGAAGTTTGATCATTTCACTGAATGTTAGCAAGTGAACTTATCGACCAACGACCTGGCTTAGCTAGCTGCTCAAGCTCTCATGGCCAACGAAGCTAGGTTGTTGACTCACTCATTGGTTACCAAGCAACAACTTGTTGCATAACAGGTGCAGTAGCAGTTTCCGTTTTGTCCCCAACATGGTGGGACGTTCTTCAATCGTAGAATGTCCCCACGTCCTCCGCAAAGCGGACGTCCGCCAAACAAAAGTCTAATCAATTATTATCAACACTAACTGATGTGACAGGGTTTCCCCCTTTTCAAATTACAAAAAAATGTGTGCACAAACGTACATTAATACTACTACTAATGCCAATAATAATTATATATATATATATATATATATATATATATATATATACATACTGTATATGTACATGATAAAACAGTCAAAAATATTTAAATGGTATAAAAAAGACATTTCATTTCAGTTATCACCTGTGAGCTTGAGCGGTGCATGCATGGCTCCTCTGTGTTTACATCTGGACCATCTGTAGTGTATACCACTTTAAGACAGACACTGACATCAATGACCTCTTACTGCTGGCTTTCCCCCCTACTTTCAGTATATCTGCTTATGATTAAAAATGTTTCTTTTTTCTCTCCATCCATTTTAGAATCCAGGTGTCCTCAGCTGCCCTCTAATCCAGCAGCACAAGGATTTACCTGTCCACTAAATTATTTTCTTGCACCACCCTTGTACCATTACATCTTATATCCCTTAGAATACAAAAAATGCCTTCAATGTTATAGGATTCCATTAGTGCCAAAAATACATTTAAGTGTTTATGTAAGATGTGTGTAGAGCCTTTATGTAATGTAACATGTCTAAGTGCATATGCAAAAAAGAGATATGCAAACGTAGATTGGTGCAAAATACTTTCATAGCCACTCAGTTTTCTAGTGTTTCAGGAACTCCTGATCAGTCTTGTACCTCCCTTGAAAAAATCCATCTTTAGAAATGTGGACTGTGGAAGCTGACAGTGATAGGGACATGTGCTGCTGCTACATGTTTAGCACTGAGATGCTATTTTTGGTTTGAAGAGATTTGCTGATAGTCTAACTCATTTTAGCATTTTTTTTAAAGAAAAAGTTAGACCCCAGTGGGCTAAGAGAAACAGCTTTGTCATTCATCGCTTTGAATGCAGACTTGTCCGTTTGATTTACAGGTGCACCAGAAACCTGCAGCAGAGGTTCCGGCTCGGGACGTTTGTACGCTAAAGAAAAAACGTCCCAGACCTAATATATATTTATAAAACTTTTCTTTTCTTTTCCTATATTCTTAGTTGAACAAAAATAATCAAAATGTGTTTTTGTAATTATATTAAGTAGCTCAATAAAGTTAGTCACAAATTATAACTTCTTTTTTTTCTGGATTTTGTCTCTTTTTCATATGACACATTTTTTATAAAGAAAAGCTAATATTTTCTCTGTTTTTATTTCATCCCAGTGTTCACCATTTTGCCTGGAATATTTCTTATACACTATTGTTACATAAATAAATATCCCATGGTGTTTGGCATTTTGAATTAATCCGACTTGTTTATAAAGAAACAAAAAAACATTTTCCAGTTGTATAGCTATGAAAGGTTTGCATAACATATCACTTAACATATCATATGCACCTTACTTATACATAGATGTCAGTCGTTCAAATGGACACAAAGGTGTTACATTACATAAGACTGCTACAAAAAAATCTTAAATAGATATATTTCTGGCACTAATGGAATCCCATATAATGTTGCCAAAATAATCAGACCCAGTGAAGGCTTATCCACTTGCTCCTCACACTAACATCCAAATAAGTGCAGCATTTTAAGCTGAGCAGTTATTATGTAATGTTATCGGCGATTTGATCCCAGAGCGGGACTGTTTCTCATGCATGATGTCATGTTGGATTCCTGATGTGCAGAACCGGGGAGCAGCAGTGGGAAGGCACAACGACAGCGCTGGGTTCGGTCTGAGGTTTTTTCTCCAGCAAATCTCACATATGTGAGTCTGCGAACCGTTAGGGACGTCACCTCCAAACACACGAGCAACAGAAGAGAGTAGAAAAACAAATGTATAAAAATAGAATAGGGTATGAAAGCATCTCCGAGCATGCTCTCCTCGGGCATGCGCACTTAGAGGCGTTTTATTAAATAGGAACTTTGCAGATTTTTTTTTTTTTTTTTGAATGGAGGCTTGTTTGCTCCAGGCGATGCGCAGAGAGCTCCTGTCGCCAACAGCAACGCCGCGTAAGGCGGACTACCAGCGGCCAATAACCGCAGCCGTGACCGATGACACACCTGTCCTACAACCTCATTTTTTACAATTATTTTTTTTATGACTACAGCTACTCTTATTGATTTCAAAATCCTTAAAATACGCGTTTTCAACACACAGCAGCGTATGTAATTGCGATCTAAATTAAAAGAGCATATTACCACCGCCTGAACTGCGCTGAGCCATTTCACCGTCAAGTCAGAAGAATTTACAAGCCAAAGAAAATTAGCTTTCAAAATAAGACTCCATGACTGAAGAAAGCTTGCTACCATGTTCGTGTTTCCGTCAGCTTCCCAGCTATTTTTTAAGCAAAAGAATGTGTAAAGCCAAGACTCAATGCTGCGCGCGCCTTATTCATTCAATGTAAATAAGATAAAATAAAAAATACAAAAGCGTTTGTTTTGAAGCGCAGCAGCTCCAACTTCCGGTCTGTCTGTGCTCGACTTGCCGCAGCTCGCCGCCGCCTCTTCTCCTCAGCCTCAGCAGACAATGAATGAAATCAGTTTTCTGGGGGTGAACGGTCCAGTTCCGGTCCAGTTCGGGTCAAAACAACGCAGTTAAAACCAAAGGAAACAGAGAAGCTCCCAACCATTCCTGTCAGCCTCCTCCTGCAACAACCGCTTAGCTGCCTTTTATTTCCCCCCGTTTGAAACAAGATGATGGAAACCATGCTCAGCTGTCAAAATGTAGCCTATAGAATATTTCAGGTATGTAGGCGACGCAGTAAATGAAGCGTTTGAAGCCATGGCCGGCTGAGCCCTCAGTCTACAGCCTAATGTGGCTTACCTGCTGGATGCTGAAGTTCACTTCTCTGCGGCTCTTTCACGGCTTCTCAGGATCCGTCAAGCCGCGCGACGTGAACTGGGACAAGGCCGGAAGTGGTTCAAAGGAATTTCAAAGTAAAACCCCGAAGGCAAATCTTATTAACGCTTTAAGGACTTAAAAACTAAGTAAACGTCTATTTTTGTTTTAAATTCAAAGTCTTCAAAGCCAAAACAAAAAACTCTGTGTTTTACTGAAATTTTACTTTTCATAGTGTAAAGCACTATTGATTCGTCCTTGCTTCACTACTGCAGGTATCACCAGGACAGAAAGTCTTTGAAAGCTGATGCAACAATTTTGCCAAAGGTCCTGTTAAATGTATATCAAACATTCCAGGGCTTATATTCTTTTTTTTTTCTTATTGTTGTTTTTGTTTGATTTTATTTATTTTATTTTTTGCCTATCAATTCTGTAACGTTGGTACATTTTAAAATCAGACAAAGGTAGTGTAATACTAAGTGTACTTTCCAAATGATGATTTCATTTATTAGTCATATCAGCTTTATTTATAAACCACTTTAAAAACATCAGACACTGACCAAAGTGCTTTAAAAAAAAATCCACCAACATGACTTTTTAGAAGTTTTTTTTTATTATTAATCTAAAAGAAAATTATTAAAAGCAGAAGCAAAATACAAGTAGTGTAAACAAGTAAGTATGACAGAGACATGAACAAAATCAGAAAAGGAACAACTAATACATGGTTGAAAATCCAAGGAGAAAAGGTGGAGCCTATGCAGATTTATAATTTGTACTGGCAAATTGTTTCATAATTTGGAAGCTGACAAAAGCCTGATCTCCCCTGAACTTCCAGCATTTCATTTGGTCCTGTGTAAAAAAAAAAAAAAAGAAGTGTGCCATCCTTGGCAGCATTTTAACTTGTAGATGAATCTTGGCACCACATGGCAGAAGACATAAAGAGGCAAACCTCCCCTGGAGCAGACAGACAGGGGAGAGCCCTGGACCCCTGCTCACTGTAAACAGTGGAGCTCACTGTAAAGCACATGGTTGTAGACCCTTGGCTCCCGGGTCTGATCTGGGCTAACTCCAAAGAAACGAGAAACACCCTCCACTTGCACCGAGTCTTACATACCAGACTGACAGGAATATGGGGCTACCACTCAGTCTGCACCACAGGGCCTTCTGACCAATAGAGGCAAAGCGGGTCAAATGTTTTGCCTAAAGACATAACACCAAAGTGAGTGAGATGGACAAAGCGGGGGTTTGAACTGGTAGTCCACCGGTTACAGGACAAACCTCTACCTCCTGAGCCACTGTTGGCCAGGAAGGTACAAGAAGCCCCCTCTGCTGGCCCATCACCTACAGTGAGCAACGTTGGGTTTTGACACCATGTGTGCTGAATACATGGGCGTAGGTTTGGGTATGGACGGTCGTGACATGTCACGACCAATATTCAAGGGATATAAAATAGTCCCGACCAATTTTTGCCATATAAATAAAAAAAAAAAAACATATGTATTTTTTAACAAAAACAAAATAAATAAACAAAAATCTACATTGATTAGTTTAATATTTCAATATACTACGCAGTGGTAGTATTCATTTTAAATGCTGGTGAGTTGGTGAGTAAGTTGTAAGGTTCCACCAAAACTTAAACCAAACCTACGACCTTGGCTGAATACCAGATAAGGGCGTGGCCCTGGTGTGTCATTTCGGAGGGGAACAACCTACAGTAGCATTGGGAACATCAAGCATTACTTCTGTAGTAGATAAGGACCAAGTACTGATGTGTGAGATTAATTCATTCCAGATATGGTTGCACTGTGATGGACTGGCGGCCTGCCCAGGGTGCACCCTGCTTGCAGAATAAGTCATGTAACTTCATTATTTTAAAATTGAAGAACAAAGGATTTGTTGGGGCTTTGTAGCGTTTTCCGCTTATAATTCCAACAGTTTTTTTTTTTCAAAAGAAAAACATAATTTGTACACAATTCACAGGCAATCTCCCAAACTTCTACACAAGTTCAGGTCAACGAACAATCAGTGAATTGCATAATATCAACAATCCTTCATCATTCACTTTACATAATGCAATTTTCCTTGATAAGTTTTGTCTTTAAATTGCCGGTGAGTGGTTTCCAGTTTCTATTCGCTGTAATCCTCCGATCTGTTTGAAGTGATTTCTCCTCTCCGGTGGTTTTGAATTTATTCCTTCACGAGGGACTGACAAGTTTGACTCATGATTCCAGAGATACTGGAGCCCAGATTCAAGCAGAGAAACTTTAACTTTAATAATAATTACATTAACAATAAATTATGAATAATTATATAGACCAATTTTGATTCCCAACACTGTCTAGCCACTCTTTATTCCACCATGTATGTGTTTGTGTACCTGTGGTAGAGGGCCCAGCGGTCTACTTCAGTTAAAAACTCCATGTCAGCCTGGTCCTCCGTCCTGGGAGCTTAGCTCAGTGTTTACCTGCTCCTCTGTGAGGGTAACTGAAGGCTCCACCATATCTCCTCCAGAAGGCCTTTCCTCACTATCAGGCACTATAGAGGATGCACTGGGAATTATTGCAACATTTATACGTTCCTCCCCACACTGTCCCACTTTGCTGTGGAGTCCAATAAGACTGGAAGCCCCCCAGCCCAGCTGTGAGCAGCAGGCCAACCTCATGTTGTTACATAAGCCAGATGAGGCTCTGATCAGTTGCATAAGCCAGTTATAGAATCAGGCTCCACTGGGGGAGACTCTCCTCTGCCGTTTTGTGATTTCATATATTCATCTCTTTCCCAAGAGGATCATCTGTCGACCGCGCCCACCCAGCATCCTGGAGGACTCCGAGCGCCAGGCAACCCAGGTGGAGAAAATACACGCTGCAGCAGCCAAGTGGGGGATGCACTTCTTTAAAATAGCTGGCCCCAGTGGTATTCATTAGACTG
The DNA here is from genome assembly GCF_001444195.1 of Xiphophorus couchianus. Taxonomy (NCBI): domain Eukaryota; kingdom Metazoa; phylum Chordata; class Actinopteri; order Cyprinodontiformes; family Poeciliidae; genus Xiphophorus; species Xiphophorus couchianus. Next base: position 29,271,353 of record NC_040240.1, on the reverse strand, counting down.
CTGTGTGGGGCTCATTTTTAAACTTGTCACAGGAGTAGGTGGGAAGAGAACAAAATGTTGTCACGGTGTACAAGAAAAGGCCGATGGGCTGGAGAAGATAAAGCACTATACAAGTACAGACCTTTCATATTTAACATTATATACATAATTGCACTAATATTCACCCCATTGCAGTCAGTGTTTAGTAGAAACACCTTTGGTTGTTATTCCGCTCACCAATTGTGGGAAGCATCTGCATAGTAGATGCAGCTGCCTTGGGCAGTCGGACACCATAATCAATGCTAAAGCTAGTTAGCATGACCACCGATTACATATAAGCAGTCTTCCTCTAAAGGCAAGTTGCTTCTCTGCCTTTAGCACAATGAGTATACAAGCTTGACTGACAGCAGTAAGACCCTCCTCCTGGTTCTAATTGGTTGTTTCTGACATGGCGCATTTCTGCAGATAGCAGTAGGACCACAGAGAGGAGGTGGAAGATCTGGACTGTTTTCACAAATGATGTCTCATGTACTATTGTCGATATTGTGACAGCTTTAACAAATATGTAAATATAAAAAAAAGAACACGTTTACATTACACATATCCTCTTTAGAGGGAGTATACAATTATACATTTGCATTTGCACTTTTTAGAAATCAGTTTTGCAAATTTTTTTAATCATGATTGATTTGTAAAAAAAATCAATAAAATAATTCAAATAAAATGTCCGGGAATGAATACTTAGGCTCTGCAAATTCATTTAATTTACAGCAAGCCTATGTGTTTACAGGAAACAAATAGGCTGTTGAAAATAAAACGAGCCAGTTTGATTCAAGCAACGAAGATTGAAACCAAGGGGACAGCTGAGGCGTTGTTTGAAAGTAGTTTAATAAAAGCCATAAAAAGACAGACAGTAAACCAGTCTCAGATTTAACCAGCAGGAATAATACAACCTGATATTCATTTGTGTTATTACATGAACTAATATTTTTATTAAACTGTTCTAAGAAAATATCTTTGGCAGATTTAATACAAAAAAGAGCCTTGTGTGCAGAGCTTAAATTTGGTTGTTTAGTTCAGAAATCTGTTTAAAGCAATAAACACAAGTCAAAGATTGTCCCTCTGGATGAGACGTTGGAGCATCAGTGCGGCTCTGCAGAGCCTTAGAAAGAAATTAGGTTTCCTCAGCAGCATAACTAAACCTGGAGGAAATATGCTTGAGGAAGCAGCTAAAGCTTGTGATTGCACGTTGTTTGTCAGTGTTTCACCAGGAGAATCATGTGATCAATGAAGAAAGTGAAGCAGGACTTATAGGAATCCTGACTAGCCTGACATGGTGGCTTTGTGAGAAACCAGGGTTAAAAACAGAAAGATGAGGAAATCTTAGTAAGCCAACACATTAACTCAAAAGGACAACAGCGTCACCTGGAGGACAACATCTGATCTTCACTCTGCTGTAACATAGTAATTGAACAATACAAAGGCAGAAACCAACAATAAGGTACTTCTGTTGCGACTGGGGACAACAAACCCAGCAGATGTGTTTAGAAACATTATTATTTCTCAAAACACACTAATTAGAGCAGGGGCCAAAGTGTGTCCTAGGGGCCCATTTATGGCCCTTTAAATGATTTTGTTTGGCCCCTGACCACAAGTCAAGAGTGATCAAAATTTGACCGACATAATAGAAAACAGCTGACTCAAAATTTGAAAATGTTTTTTCTTTTAATAAAGGCAACAGTTTGTGTTTAATATTTATAGTAATACATAGACTTGATACAAATGTTTTGTTGAGTAGGTAAAGCTGAAAATCACCAACTAATTTTTGCATTTTTAATTTTACACATTTTGTGGAATGCCAGTTTTGGCCCCCAGGGAAAAAAAAAAAAAGTCTGGACCCCAGTGAACTAGAGGGATCTGTCCTGATTTCTTCAGCATGTAAAGCTCTCAGTAACTATGACTAACAGGGAAAGACCTGAACAGAAAACTGGAATGTGATTAAAGCTCAAACTTCTAAATTCAACATCCCATAACTACACACACACAGTAACGTCAATATATGGACAGTTGGAGGAAACACAGCGGTACGTGCAGCGCGCTGAGATTTCTAGCTGAAGTCTCGGCCAGGAAGCGCCACAGGAGCCACCAGGGTCCACAAGTAGAGGGCCAATCCAATCCAGCTGGAGCTGATCTTCACCCACACGGCCGGCATGGCCGTCTGCATGGTCTTGTTGTCGGTGCCGGGTCTGGGGATTCACAGGGCAATCAGCTCAGCAGCGGGGAGTTCAGGAGTCTGGGTTATGGGTGGGATACTTACTGATACCAGTTGGTGAGGGTCATCATGATGTAGAGAGAGGCCAGGAAGAGGCTGACGTGGAAGAAGGAGTAGCTGTACGTGACTCCTTCCTCTTCGTTGTCCACGGCCCGGTGGACTCCGTCCTCCCCGGCTGAGACGTCCTGGTCGGCAGTCAGACCCTGGCCCTCCTCCGTCTGCATCAGCTTGTTCACCTGGGAGTTGTTGGAGGAGCGGATGCTGCGGGGAGAGAGAAGGCAGCCGGTCCAACAGCAACACACTGCAGCGCAGGGCGAGGAGCCCTGGAACTGTCTGAGACTCTGCAGTCGACTCACCCAGAATGAGAGCGCGCTCACAAAACCCTTAAAGGCTCACAAAACCCTTAAAGGCTCACAAAACCCTTAAAGGCTCACAAAACCCTTGCAGGTGTTTGGAGTTAATTAGCTAGTTAGGGTATGACGGCAGTTTTTATAAATTATATTTTTCACAGTATTCTAGTTTTCTAAGACACTAAATTTAGAGTTCTCATTATCCGTATACCACAAACACCAAAATTACAAGAAACAAAGGCAATAACAATAGAGTACCTGGCATAGATTGTGCAGAACAAGAAGATGAGGAGTCCCACAATGCTCTGCGCGTCCCACCACTGCACGTTGCCTGGAGCAGGTGTGGGAGAGGGGTCCACAGGTGACGCAGTAGGCTTGGACTGGACCAAACTCAACAGGCTGGGGTTACATTGCTTGTCTACGGTGAGGAGAATGCATAAGGATTACTGACTGTTTTTACTCTACTTGTGAAACAAAGCAGAATGACGTCTGCTGGGACTTACTGGGGTTGTTGGTCATGGCTGACCAGGTGAGGTACATGGTGTAAAGGGAGATAATGGAAGCCTGGAGGAGGCCTGAGGTGGGCTGAGCCTCCTGTGAGCAAATGGAGCAGAGAGGCGCTTTAACAGGGCCGAGCCCACTGGAGACACTCCAATCAGTCTCCCTAAAAAGGTGTGATCGCAACTACTAACACAAATTCAATCATCATTCATATATTTTGCAAGTTTCTCCAGTCATCAACACTTTACTGCAACTCTGGCCAATCACCTTAATGTTTTCTGTATTTCCTTATTCGTCTCATGTGAACTTTAAAGGCAGCTTACGTACATAAAGGTGTATTAGTGCCACCTAAAAGTTCCACATCCTATGACTTCTTAAATCTACAGAAAAGACACCTAATATTTGCCTCCACAAACACTGGATTGCCAATCCAATACTACATAGAAACAATGTGTGATACTTGAGTTGCCATTTGGTCCAGCAAATGTTTCCTTTCATCCAAGTCTTTACAACAGTTTAAGACAACATGCTTCACAGTTTCAATACTCTGACAAAAGTCATAACACATAATATAAAAAGAAAAAAGAAGAAAAAATAACTGCCAAGATAAGAAATAATTATCCTAACCCACATGTTAAACAATTCCATTTTTGTTGTCACCACTTGGTTATGTTCTGTGTCTTAAATGTCTCCATTAATTTTTTTTTTCTTTCACACGCCTTTGTTGTTCTTTTGTTTTGGATATTATCTTTGTTTGCTCTTTTTGCTTAATATTTGCTATAGATTAATACCTCTGTTTGCTACTCTGTAATGTTTGTTTTGTATGCTAATTGGTGAATAACAGATCATAAAAAAGCAAACAAAAAATCCACTGGCATAGAGAGAACACTCTACAAAAAAGAAGATACATTGGCGTGTTATTTGTACTTTAAATTCTAACTGTGCTAAAACCCATCTATGCAGTGGAATGAGTACCTGCTTTTAATCAATATTAAGAAATTACTGGCTTACAACAAGCTTCTACAGTTAGTTTTGTCTCATTTCAAGTGTACCAAGAAACTCGCTCTAGAAACTAGACCAACAAAAAAAAAAAAAACTTGATCAGATTCAGTGTTTTTGCAGTGCAACGTTACCTGAACTTTGGGCAGAATGGCCACAATGGACACAGCGATGCAGAAGAGGAAGTTGAGGCTGATGAAGACCTTGTGCTCAGTGCAGTCGGCAGGTTGGGTGTAAAACACATAGAAGAGGACGACGGCGGTAAAGGCCAGGGCGTAAAAGGCGAAGGTGAACGACAGCAGGGCTGGAGAAGGAACGACAGTCACGGAGTCAGAGAGCGGCTCCGCTGGTCGGCCCTACGACACGTCGACACGGGAGAGCTTTCTACCTGCAAACCAGCACTTTGTGTTTCCGTTCTCGGCCTTCTCTAGCCACGACTGGTTCCAGGAATGAGCAAAGTCGACCAGCAGGATGAGCTGGATGATGATGAAGATGAAGGAGCCCACCACGCCAAAGTAGTACCACACTGACAACACAGAGGAGGCAGCTAAGTGACACTTGTGACGTCACGCAGATGCTTGTTTGCTGTATACAACAGGCAACGTACCAGTGTTAAAGGTGCCATCAGGAATGTAGAACGCTCCCACAGTCAGACCAACCAAGGCCAGAAACTTGAAGAACCAGAACCTAGAAAGGGTCAAAGGCCACCGTTAGGCCTGTCACAATAACACATTTTGCTGGCTAAAATATGTTTAGCGCAATCAAAAATGATTGCGATAAACTGTAATATTGTCATTGACTAGAGACAGACAAGCCATCATGATAAAGACATGATAACACAAGTTCACCTTCTCAAACACTGATGGAGTGTTTGAGAACACTTTATCAACATGGCGAACCCTCCACACTGGAACCGGAAGACATTTTAAATATACAAAATAAAAAACACACAACAACCAAAAACAATAAATACACCCGAAATAAGAAAACCACACATAAACCATGAATAAAATGGTTTATAATGTCTGGTTCAACAAAATCGTCCTTCAAAAAAATATTAATCATCAGAATGGAAGCTCATTTCAATTTATCACACAAATAATTGATTGATTATTGTGACAGACTTGGTTACAGTCTTGATTAGAAACATTCTCACATTTCATTTGCTCCAACTATTTATATCTGTCTTTTTCTACAGCACATACATTTTTAATTTTCTCTTCAACTTTATTTACTGAGAACTGGTTTGAAGTTCAGCAAACGTTTGTACTCAGCAGCTTTTACTGACACCTTTAAATAAAATCTGATGGAACAAAGCCTTCCCAAATCTCTAATCAAATATCTGCTGTGTGTAATTTCGTCTCAGCTTCAGAGGTTTAGAAGAAAATATCAGAGAACAAACAGCTTCCTGAAGACAGCAAACAGGTCAAGGGTCAAGTTGTGGAGAAGCACAAAGCAAGATTAAGATGATACTTTCAGAATATGGAGGCACAAAAAACACAATGGTTCATCCATCACACGTACACCCATGTCAGCTTGAGGTGGCAACAAAACAAAATGTCTTTACCTTTCTAAAACAATGGCCTAACTAATTCTCAGAAGGTGATTTTGGAAAAAAGATCACTTTTGGTAAATAATGAATTAGACCATTATTTTTAGAAAGGTGACTATGGGGAAAAAAGCCAGTTCACAAAAAAATCTGCAATGCACACATTTGACCATCAGATGTCAGTGTGGCGCCTCTCTGCTGTACCAACCCGTTTTGGATGCTCGCTCGGGGGTCCTTGCTGCTGCGCACTCGGATCATGATGATGGAGAACAGGAAGAAGAAGCAGGCCATGGCGAAGCACATGCGGTACACAGACTTGTAGCCCACAAAGATGTCACAGTTCACACCCGAGATGATGGTTCCACTACAGAAACCTGGAATCTGGGGTGTCACAGAACACCCACAAAAACACGGGCCCGGGTTAACAACGTTGCTCGTCTTCATCTACTGTAACACATCCCTGTTGTCCAATCAGATTTTATTTCCTGTCAAGTACCTTGTTCAGATGTTCCTCCATGCCCGGAAGAATCATAATGCCAGACACCAGAGTTCCCAGCAGCAGCAGGAAGGAGAAGGCCAGCCGGCTGATGGTGGAGTTGTATGTGGAAGGACAGCATGACGACAAGAGGCAGGAGGCCGAGCCGCACAAGCAGGACGCCTGGAGGAGGAATGGAGTGGGGATATTAGGACTGGAGGTAGAAGAGTGTGTAGGGTGGGATGCATGTGTTGGTCAGGCATGGGGGGAGCAAAAATGTTTGCTCCTGGAACCCACAGGAGACCAGAACCAAAGAGCTACTTCACAAGTTTTAATCAGGTTAGGACAAAAACAATCAATCCTCCTCAGCAGAGCACTGCAAACCGGGTCACAAGGGAGGTCCAGCACGAGTCACGAGAAATACACCGAGATCATCCATCCTCTGTACACCATCAGCGCGCATCACCTCACACTAGTAGATTTAATAATAATTATTATAATATTAATAGATTTTGATTATAATGCCCTTTATATCTTGTGATCTTAAAAGAAATTTAAGGGGTGATCACAGCAGCTATCAAGTTTCACACTTGATAGTCCGGTAGACTAGTTCGATTGGGTTTAAGAGTTGCAACATCTCTTTCCATTTTTAGCTGCTGCTGCTCTTCTTCACACTGCACTGTCAAACCAACCAAACACTTAGAAAAACCTGTTCCCCAAAATTCAAGAATGTTAGTGAAAGCTTGGTCATTTGTAGCAAAAGATGGATCCTGTAGCTAAGAAAATACTTCTAACATCAACATGTGAAAAGCTCAGCCCTTTCTGCTGGATTCAGCATCAATACACTATTTTTAGCTTTCAATTAACCGATTAATATTTGGATAGCAAAAGGTGCTAAAAAGGAGTTTTTCTTTTTTCTACAGAACTTGAACCAGGTTTCGCTAAAACTCTGAAACATGAAGAGTTCTGGGCAGAACACGTGTTCTTCAAGCAAGGCTTTTCACATTTGACCTCGATGTTGAGTCACAGAAGAAACTTTAGCATTGATAGAAATTTCGTCCATTCCTGTTTGGTACAAACAAAAACAGTGACGTCATGTGCCAAACAAAACACGGAAATGACGCTGCAACCGTTTAACTCGCTGTTTCTAAAAAAGTGTTCTGTTGACAGTCAATAAAGTTATAAGGTCCGCCACAGAGGGCCACTGTTCCGAAAACCGAACAATGAGTCAAATATTTAAAAATTATACTTTAACGTAATTTTGCTGTATTAAACGTAACGAGAGTTGATAAATTATACAGCTTGAAGACAAAAATTTAAACACAGGCTGAACTACGTAGCCACTTGTTTAGAGCAATTGTGCTAAAAAAAAAACAATAAAAATCTCGTACGCTAAATATTTTTGTCTTTTTGGGGCGTAGTTTCACTTGAAGCGGTGTTGCTATCCAGACAGGCGTCTCTGGTCGAACAACGCAAAAAAACAAAAAAACTTTGCTAATTGATCAATAGTAACGAGAGAACCCATATTATATTCTACGAAGGAAGCAGAGTTGGTACTCACGCAGCTGGCAAGAGAACCAACAGCCAAACAAGCTCCCATTATGGTTTATTTCTCCGTTCGGTCTACAACTGTATGAGCTAAAAAAGTTCAGGAAGAAACTCAAAGAAAAACGGCGACGTCAAGTTGCTGTAAAATAGGAGACATAAATCTGTCGGTTTCTTTCAAAATAAAGGCGCGTGAACGTCAGACTGCGCTGCGGCTCACTGTTGGTTTTATTTTGTTACTCGTTCATTTCCGGTAGTGTTCGGTTAAATTCATACAAATCTCAGTTCAAGAGTTGGTTGTTCTGGGCGTTACTTCTATCAGAAACCCACTCGTGACCTCATTAGTACCGCTCCGCTCTTATTCACGGAGCTTGTCAACAAATTTCCTTCTCAAACAGTTAAAGCGCGATTAGCATTGGTTTGTGTCCATATTTCAAAACAATGTAAATTATATTAAGAAAAATGTCCTAAATAGGCATGCCTTATGTATGTAACTGCGTGAAATCTGTCCACTTAGAACTAAATCACTTTAGAGCCCTTTCCATGTTAGGCCACTGTTGGCTTTACGTTTAACACGTCGTGGACACGTTTAACATCAAGCCACAGAAGATACTGTATGTGCGGCGGCATGATGAGGGACAGCAGCAACCATGGTCTAACAGCAGGTGGCGTGAACACCTTTAAAAGATATATCTTTAACTGAAGAAGCTGTTATCTTCCTGAAAGAAGCGATGAACCTGGTTGGTGAATAAGCTGGGATTTGGGACATGTATGGCTTGTCTGTCTCTAGGGCCGGAGTGTCAAACCCCTTTTTCATTTTGGGTCATGTCAGGATCGTATATCCCCAAAGGAAGAGGTGGAGCAGAATGTATTGCTAAACCCATTAACAAACTCAAAAATATTAATACATAACTGTCTTTGCATTCGATGAGTACTTCTTGAAATTAAATAAAATCGAATTTCATAGTTATATAATTTGGCTATATACGGATAAAAAGTGATTTGATTTAACTGATAAAAAAACAAAACCAAAAAACATTTAAGCACACAACCGTTACTTTAAAAAGTACGGGCCGGTCGCCGGATTAAATTAGAATGACTTGAGTGCAGTTATGTACATTTCTCAAATTTTAAATATGAATTTGTAGCACTGTTGCCTTGCAGCAAGAAGGTCCTGGGTTCGATTCCCGCCCCGGCGTCTTTCTGCAGTTTGCATGTTCTCCCTGTGCATGCTGGGTTCTCTCCGGGTTCTCCAGCTTCCTCCCACAGTCCCAAAACATGACTATCAGGTTAATTGGTCTCTCTAAATTCTCCCTAAGTGTCAGTGTGTGTATGTGTGTGTATGGTTGTGTGCCCTGCTGTTTCTGTGTTGCCCTGCGACAGACTGGCGACCTGTCCAGGGTGACCCCGCCTCTCGCCCGGAACGTAGCTGGAGATGGACACCAGCACCTCCTGACCGCTCTAAGGACAAGGATGATAGAAAATGGATGGATGGATGGATGGAAGAAAATATGAATTTGGCTGAATATAATAACCCTTTGGAATTAACTATGAAAGAAACAATAGGATTCCTGTTTAGGTTATATTAGACTGACTTTATTGTCATTTTGCATGCACAGGGTGAATACAGAACCAAATTTCGTTGCATACGGCTCAGGACAATGTTTTGAGGTTCCAATGTTGTGAGGTTACTCCAGAATAAAATAAAATACAGTATAAAATATGAATATAAATATGAATATAAAATATAAAGTGCAGGACTGACAGTAAAATGGAAGTTACTTAGCTATGTACATGTGCAAGGTATGAAGTGGAGACCAGATTTTAAGTGCAGTCCAGTTAAGAGTTCAGGAGTCTGATGGCAAGTGGGAAAAAGCTGTTTCAGAACCTGGTGGACCTGCACCGGATGCTGCAGAACCTCTTTCCAGAGGGCAGCAGGGAGAACAGTCCATGGTGGGGGTGTGAGGGGTCACTGATGATGTTTCGGCCTCGGGACACGCAGCGCTGGGATGAAATGTCCTGAATGGAGGGAAGCGAGGCCCCGATGATCCTCTCTGCTGTCCGCACCACTCTCCTCACGTTCTTCCAGTCGGAGGCGCTGCAGCCTCCACACCACACAGAGAGGCAGCTGGTCAGAATGCTCTCTATGGTGCTTCTGTAGAACGTCTTGAGGATGGGCGGGGGCAGGTGTGCTCTTCTCATCCTCCGCAGGAAGTACAAACGTTTTTGTGCCCTCTTGACCAGAGACGTGGTGTTCACAGTCCAGGTGAGGTCGTTAGTGATGTGCACCCCCAGGAATTTGCAGATTACAGGTACAGACTGAGCTATCCTAAACAACTATGTGTAGTATTATACTAAAGGAATTATGTTATTTCTATTCTACTCTAGTTTTTCCCCATTGTTTTAGTAAAAACATGTGTGGTTTGCCTGAAATCATTTATCTGTATTTCATCATGATCATAATCAACCAACTGAAGTGGAATCACCAAATTATCCAGTGATAATGACATTAAATAAACAATAATATCGGTATTTGTATCTGCGACACTAGCTCTGTAATTACTTGATATTTAATCAATAGCAAAAATTCCCAGTATTGCACGTGCTCGCTCATGGTGCATTTAAACACGGCTCGGAAAAACTTACCACACAGCATTGAATCAAACAGGTGTAACGGTTGAAAAAAGTGCAGGGGACAGAGGAAAAATGACGCGCAGCCCCGTCCGTTCCGGCCATGGCTGTTCTCACACCGAGAACTATGCAACCAATGAAGGGTCCAGCCATCTGGCCTGATCTAAACCCTCACAGTATTCTATTAAGGGAATCTAAAACCCGCAATGAACCCCGACCAAATATTTAATACATACTGTTAAGAACATGATCATGCTATTCAGACTAAAACTAATAATTTGCTAAAATTTTATATTTTAGATTGAAATATGAAATTTGTTTCCATGTAGCTACAATATAATAATTAAAATGAACAGAAATAAATAGTTATGTAATATATAGTTATGTTTGCATAGAATTTGTAGATTAAACAAGCTTCTTTTTATTTGAGTTACTGGAAAAACTTTATAATAATATTCTGTCATCCATCAGAACAATTCACTTTTTTCCCATTTGCTTTTATTTTGAAGTATCCTCCTCGTGTCCGCGCTTTGAGCGCGCTCATCTTCAAGCTCTTCTCCGTTGCTAAGCGCGCGGCTGAGCGCTCGAGAGTCAGTCAGTCTCCGCCGCCTCTTCTAGCGCGCGCAGGCCTGTCGGAGAAGGCTTTGAGCCAGCCGCGGTGATGTGCGGTACCGGACGGACTCGCTGACACGGCGCACTTTCTCATCGCTCCCTCCCTCTATCTCTCACGCCGAAGATGGTGGCAGTCGGCTAATTCCAACTTCGGACTGCTTTGTTTTTCCTTCTGCGAAGCGCACTTCATTGGTGAGTGTTTCTGTCTCGCGCACGTATACGCGGTCACCTGTTCTGCTCCACAGGTAGGACAAGCTGGTCTCAGCCAGAGACCCAGCTGCTGCATTAAATGACAGAGCCGCTTTTACCGAGGAGTCAGTACAGCGACTTGACCTGCACATAAAGTATCGTCTTTATTTGAAACTAACCGATAACAGAAGCTTTAACAAGAACTTCTTATTTGGTCAACATGTCCGCCGTTATTAGTTGCAGGTGTGTATTGAAATGTGAACTCCAGCGGCTAACCTGTCACCTTCGTATGAGCTGCTACTGTGTGCATCAGCTGTTCCCATTCAAATGCCACCGGCGCCCAGCAGTGAGCCCTGGGGCAGTAGGATTATCCGCTTTGGTTTATTTAAATGTATGCTGACCGTGACCTTCATCACACACTGAAAAAAGAAATTATGCCAGAATTCATTTTTTGTATTTTTTTTCACGCATCTCATGTAAAAGAGCTGCATCTGGGTAGTCATTTCCAACTTGCACCATGTTGAGTCAAACTGACCGCTTTTATGTCAGGTCATAACCTGGTGTGTCTTCATGTTCTCATCCCTGGCTCAGCATGCAGCTCCCTGCTAAGAGCCTCAAACAAGCCTGAATCTTTCTGCTTTGGTAAATGTGGAGCTAAAAATATTCCCTTCCGAATTTTACACCCAGTCAGGCTGTCTGCCTTTGTCTTGTCTCCTCGTCTGAGCTGCTTAGCAGATCATGAGTTGTGCAATGCCAGGTGTAGAGAAATGAACTCTGGGTGGGTCTCTTCGTATTCAGTTTAGCTCCAGGGCAGTTGCTTTAATTTTGTGCTATGAGGATTTAATTGATTCTGCTTAAGGGTGAATGTCAAAAACAAAACAAAATAAACAACAGTCTTTATTTATAGTCTTAGTTCAGTAGCAATGTTTAGTTGCCTTTTGCCTGCTCATTGTATTTGCTGGCATCACAAATGGCGGAAGTTTAAATTCCGCCATTTAAACTTCCGCGGAAGTTTATAATTTCTTATGAAATCATAAGAGATCTTATATTTCTTATAAAATCCAGTTTCATACGAGATATGAAACTGGATTTTAGAAACATCACAGTTCTTATGGTAGCCCAGAAGTGTCAAAAAATGCAAAAGCTACAACACAACAGCAAAAGGTCATAACTAAATATATGCTAAAATATTAGCTAACAAGTTTCTCACAACTATTGTTATGGGATAAATTCTCATCTCCCTTTTGTGCAAGTGTTCAGAGAATTTAAGCTTCCTGAAAATGTTTTTCTACTTCAGGAATAAACCTGCAGATTCAGCAGATCTCCTTCTGTCTGCTCTTTAGTGGTGACCTCCTTTTATGTATTCTTGTACGTCTAAATCGGAGTTGGCTGCAACTTGTAGCAGCAGGTCAAAGCTTTACCTTGATCCGCCTGGAAGACTTCTCCAGCTTTTGCTTTCTTTGCCAATCTATATTTTCTATATCAAAGATAATCAGAGTAAATACAAAATGCAGCTTTCAATTATGACTTAATTTATTAAGGGGAAAATGCTATTCAAAGCAAGCCTTGTTGAACCAGGAATTATCTTTGAGTCACTTTAACAGTTGGCAAAAACGTCTTAACAAAAAAATGTAAATTTTAAGTTGTAACTCTTTTTGTTATTTTGATAAAGTAACAAAAACACGTTTCTCGTTTCTTTTCAAACTTTTCCATCTCTCCTCCTCCATCAGCTCTGTACACCAGTGTGCCTGACCTTGTACACTATTTCTACTGGGTTGATCAGGCAGCTAAATGACTAGCTTGAGCACTGTTGCCACCTAGTGTTTGGAGGCATGTTTATTGTTCAAGCATAAATAAAGACACTGATATGAAAAAATACTCCTGCCTCTGTCAAATAGCAGAATTCATCCACAGCAACATGTAAGTTCAATCACTATTTATTGGAAACAATTGATATTAGTTTTTACATTTTCTTAAATATTAAATTGTGACAAAATAGCAAAAAAAAAAAGTCTATGTAAGTAAGTAAAGTGAACCAGGATGTTTTCCCACCTGAGGTAGACTCTGTTAGATTGGGGACCAAAATTGCAACATTTGTTCTCTTTCACACTGAACTGCATCAAACAAACAAACAAACAAGCCTCCTCGCCTGTGGTGGCGCTACACCAAGAACCATTGAAGAAAAAGACATGAAAACCTCTGAGGAACTTCCCTCCTCACCAAATAGAAACAAAGATGGAGTGGCATCAGATTTTTGTGGATTTTTCTTCTTATAAAAGACCAAGAGCCATTTCTCCCTCTAGTACTGGACTAGCGCGTTTGTGTTGATTGTATTTACCCAGAATCAGAGTTCAATTGTGCATTCACTCCTCCCCAAATGAACCGGACTTTTTAGACAGATGAACTTGAGTTCGATTAAAGCAGATTACACAGGGCTGGTGTGAATGCACCCTTAATGCACTTGAAATAAGACAAAACAAACTTACATGTAACTTTTTAGCATGCTATAGGAGATTGGTTTAAGCCAGTAATTCATGAATATTCACATAAAGTACCATTTTCATTTTCTGACTCTTTTTACTCGTGGGAAAAACGAATTTTGGTTTTTAAAGGATTTCTTGCAGTGTAACTATTTGAGCACTTCTTTGGTCTCTAACCTCTGGGAATGCTGGGATCCTCTGCATTTTTGTTTATATAGCTCCTTTTACGATTAAATTAAACAAAAAAATAATTAAATGTGAAGAATTAAATAAAAACAATACAATAAAAATATTTAAGAAATATACATCTTCAGGTGCCTTTTTAAATGATTAAAAATTGAAGACAACATAAAAGCAAAAAAAAAAAAAAAAAAAAAAAACGTGCTCCAAATACTGTTCCACATCTGAATGAAAACAAGCTGCTGTAAATAGAAGCTGGCACACAGAGAACCGCAGAAACAGGGAAGAAGTGATGATAAATGTTTATGGTCAGTCAGGTTTATGGTCCTGTCCAGATCCAGGTTAATATTTGGTTTTACAGATGGATGCCTCGTCAGCCACACACCCCGCTGTCTGCTGTCACTCTGGGTGAATCATGTGGCTTCCTCTCACCCTGCATCCTGCTCTTTCTGAGAAATCAGACCACATGTCACCATGTGTTACCACAGATGAGGACTGACAGAACCATGGCCTCACCTTGCATGAACCTCCCCAGCAGCACAAGCCAGAGAGCGACTGGTTGCTCAGCTGTTTTTCATCCAGCACCTCACCAGTCCCTCTCATACGGTCTGTACGTACAAAGGCTTAAGGTTGCTGCTGTTGTCAGCGCTCTATCTGTAGATGTACTTCTATCCTGCTTGGCTTTTGTTCTGGTTTAGCAGCTTATCTTCATCCGCTGTCTCACAGTTTCTCATTATGGAGCACAGAAGACCAGATAAAGTGTATAAATAGTTCTTCATATCTGAGCAGGATATGCTCTAGATGTGGTTAACTAATTGAACGTCAGAGACTGATATAAACTGTTGATCATTGATCATTGTGACGTGTGGGGAAATCATCTAGATTTGTTTATAGCTAATTCACTTTTCATACGGTGGTTGTGAGGGATATTTCCCATGGCTTTGTTTATGGTGATATTTTCATATCTTTGTGTTGCCATAAACACAGGATGGAGTTACTAAGTTACTGGTAAAAACCATCCCCTTGTTCTACAATCCGCTTTGTCCAGAGGGTCTGGACCCTCAGCTATTGAGAAGCAATTGCTTTCTGGAGGTGTGGCCTCTGTTGAAATTTTAAATTTTAACCAATTATATTTTAAAATTTTAATTTTAAAACTTTAGCATTGCTAAAGTTTGGCCGTGACGTATGTGATATGCCATACGTCTTATAAGAAGCTTACAGGTGAGGCTTATGGTAAAAGCAGAAACTGCCTGCGCTGTAAACAACCGTCTTCCACTGCGAAGTGCCGAGGCGAACGAGACAACTGTTAATGCTAATTCAATATTTGGAAGCGTGACGTTAATGAGTCAAAGAAAATATAGAACAGATCAATAAATATAAATCCAAACTAATTTTGGCCAACAGAAACAGTCTGAAATCAGCTACTGACTACTAAGTGTAAATAAAATACTTAAATACACAAATACAATATACTGCTGTGGTTCAGCAGGACATTAGTTGTACAAGATGCTAAAAAGTGATTCCTCCTCATGTTTTCTTAAGAACTCAAACATCATGTGGAAAACTAAGAATCTTGTTTTAAAATACCAGGAAATCATAAAGAATAATGCTCAACACCAAAGTCATAACACATAAGTTACATAAAAATCCTGCAAAAAGTAAAAGCCTGTTCTCCTGTTTCATACATCTCGGTGGCCCTGGACCTTGCACCAAGCTTCTAGATATTTATTTACTTTTTGGGAAGACGTCTGTGTTTCAGAAAGTTTTTCTTACTGTGGCTGATCAGCTTATATTGCCTGTGTTGAGACTGTGGAGCAGCTGACCAGCTTCTCCCTTGTTTTAATGGCAGTTGGCAAACAGCTATAGGAAGCATCACCTCATAGCGCCTCGCGCTGCACAGGTCAGGCTCAGCTAAATGATGTCGTCATTTGATTAAGGAATATACATTTTTTCACCATTGTCTAGAGATCCAAAGTCGGCCTTCTATCACCTGAAGAACATTTCTAGGATTAGAGGAGTAACGCCTCAGCAAGATCTAGAGAAACTCACCCATGCATTTATCTTCAGTCACATTGATTATTGCAACAGCGTCTTCACAGGTCTGACTAAAAAAAATCCATCCTCCAGCTGCAGCTGATCCAG
Source organism: Xiphophorus couchianus (assembly GCF_001444195.1). Classification (NCBI taxonomy): domain Eukaryota; kingdom Metazoa; phylum Chordata; class Actinopteri; order Cyprinodontiformes; family Poeciliidae; genus Xiphophorus; species Xiphophorus couchianus. The sequence goes on along the minus strand of NC_040240.1, from coordinate 29,255,449 downwards.
AATGCTGCTGCTCACGTTCTCACTAAAACCAGGAAGAAAATAACACCAGTTTTAAAGTCCTTACACTGGCTCCCTGCAGCTCAAAGAGTAGACTTTAAAATACTGTTAGTTTATAAATCACTGATTGGTTTAGCACCACAATACATTAAAGATCTGCTGTTGCTGTATCAACCTTCCAGACCTCTCAGGTTGTCTGGTTTTGGTTCTGCTCTGCATCAGCACCAAAGACGCAGCATTCAGCTTCTATGCACCACAAATCTGGAACAAACTTCCAGAAAACTGCAAAACACTGAGTTCCTTTAAATCTACAGTAGACTAAAAGTCCAGCTGTTTAAGGTTGATTTTGAAACCAAATCATTAAACAATCAATAATCTGATGTGCAAAATGTAATGTTGTTGACTATGTGTTCTATGACTTTGTATTTTTGTGTTTTTAATGATGTAAAGCACTTTGAAATGCCTTGTTGCCGAAAGATGCTATACAAATAAAATTTGATTGATTTGATTGATCCACTGTTATTACTGTAAGCAAGACAATATGTCACACCCCTAATATGTGTATATCTATTCTGCACATATAGATATAGATGTACATCTTAGTGCTAATCAGATTAATCACACTCCAATGCTGTGATTATTGATAATTAATTACAGTAATTAATTAATTTGTAAGCTTGAAATGTAAAGAATTAAACATTTAAAACAATGTTTAAGAAAATATTTTATTATCTCAAGTGAAACATCTCACCTGTTTTCCAGGTTTTCATATTCAGGAAGTCTTAAATTGTGTTTCCAAAATCTGAATTATATGTGCTTTGTTGGAAGGATAATTCATCATTGCAATAGGCTACATACCTTCTTGGGTTTATTCAAACGTCCATCGCTGTGTTTTTCAAAGTAAAATTTGACACTGAGCTCACCACTCTGACTCGCTCGTTTTTTTACTCCTGTTTGTGATGCTGCATGCTTGACTGCAGTACCAGACTGTGTACCATTCTGCTTTGAACTATGTAACCCTCCACGAGAGACAGGCTATTAGGTCAAAACATTTAATGTGATTAATCCGTAATGTAATATTACTTTTTTGATTAATTGCATGCATTATCATCAAATCACTTCTGAAGGTGATAAAAGTGAGCTTTTAATTACAAGTCAGAGCTGAAACAGAAAAGACAACACTAGGGTGTTTTTATTTAGAATTATGCAACAATGACCTGAAATGAATTCATGCTACTTTGATGAAGGAACAGTCTAGTCTAGTCTGAGCTTTAAGTGCTTTTTTATTATTTGACCATATTGAAAAGTGACTTATAAGAATGTAGGCCAAAGCTTCTGCTTCTGTAAAGCCCATTGCCCTTTCATTGTGACCTTTTTTCACTGGCTGCCATTTGGCTACAGCTGCTTTTATCTTTCCGTCATTAAAATGTGCCAGTCCATTCTTTCCCCACTTGGCTCTGAGAGGCATGAAAGACAGAATGTGTTACACAGAGATGCAAGGGAGGACAATAATAGCAACAGAGGACACCTTTTTCCTCTAAGAAATTGTGTTAGACTGTTCCGACCCTGACCTTTCCATGCCCGTTTTCCCAGCAGCTCAACTTGACGACAGTCAGTGTGGTTTGTTTGTCACACAATAGGCTGTCTGACCCCTCCACCACTCTCCATGTGAAAAGATTGGGGTTTGTCAAAGTGGACAATTCTGCTGCCTGCTTCCACATACTGATTAGATGAAAAGGAATAGTAGGTGACGAGAGTTTTTTTGGGGGGGGGGTTGACAAAGGCAATGGTTTGTTGTTCCACCATGTAAAGGACTCGTTCTGCTGATTGGTAGGTGGAGAGGTCGGAAGAGGGGCACTTGCTGTTCAAACTGCATTGGAGCAGGTATTATCAAGCTAAAGGGGTTTATTCAAGGTAAACCGCTGCGGCTCTTTGAAAACTGTTGGACATCATCTGTTAGAAATCCAAATAATTTCGCTCTTATTCCTTGTTAATGTAGATATGTCAAAATTACATAAAGAAGAGTGCTTTTTGAGGATATGTGGTAGGTGGGAATTCCTGACGGTCTGTATTGAAAATCATTGATTTATTTTTTTTGTTTTAAATATCCAAAATACCAAACTGGTAACATGACTGTTCCTCCTTTATCCACAATTTCTTCTAAAGTTGTTGTACTCATTTTTTCTTTTCACTCCACCCTGATCTTTTATTCACTTTTAAGCAGTTATGGGGAAAAACATGAAGCCGCTCCTACATAGTCGCACATACTGAGTCTACTCTATGCACCATGCATAATCTGCCGGCGGTTGAGATTTCATATTGAAGCGTACAACTTGCCTATATTTCTTGTGAAATTCTTCATTTCGAACAATGATAATGGATACTAGCAAGTTTGATGAGCTAGTTTGGTGTGTAGCTTGTTTATTCTGCACCAGGACAGCCACTGCTCACCTGGTGGAAGAGACAGAACACTTCAATGTGAACACTGTTTCCTGTCAAGTAGTTTCCTGTGCGAATCAGTGCATCACTGAGTATGCGTTGGCTGTCGTAAAACTGTATCTCTGGGACGTATCTGGCAGACATCCACACCGAGTCTGCCTTGAGTGCATGCAGACCTCCGTGTATTAAAGTACACCTGAATATGTTGGGGGCAACCTGAAACTGCTACTGCACATTACTCAACAGGTTGTGGCTAGCTAGACACAACCTGAGATGTCTGTGAGGTTTAAAGTCTGTCCTCTGCCTACATCCCCCAGAATGCCATTCAGTTCTGAATTGAAGTTCAGTGAAAATATCAAAACTCTATCAGACGTATTTTCTATTGATGTGGTTCATGTGTCTATCGCGATAAATATTATCACTTTATTGTTGAGTCGTAGCTCAACACAGAGACAGAAGGCCAACAACAATAACACTCATTCTATTGTATAGATATTAAGGTATAGATATTAATAGTTTATTTTCTTAACCCTCTAAGTCCTAGACATAGTGGTGACGATCCAGCCAAATTTGTAGTACCGTAACTCCACCCCACTTTGCGCAATCTGAAAAATTTCAACGGTTTCTGAAAGGGGAGACGACGTGCTTTCCAGCCAATATCAAGTTATTACGATAATTCCACCCCCGCTGTCGCAGAGACTGAAATTAAACTGAGGGGCATTCTTTTTATAGACGGTAATTTGCAAAAATAACTTGTTAGATATTAAAAGTTCCAGTTGTTATGGATATATGGGCAAATATACACTGCTCAAAAAAATAAAGGGAACACTTAAACAGGTGTTTCACACTTAAAGTGTTCCCTTTATTTTTTTGAGCAGTATATTTACTCACAGAACATTTCAAGAACTGAAATGTTCTTGAAATTTCAGTTCTTGAAACTTGAAAATTATTAAGATAAGCAAAAAATATCCAGGTGTAGATTTTAAATTTAGGATAATGGGTCAATAAATTTTTGACATTCCTGTGCTTGCTTTGCCTATTACTCAACCGTTTTCTAATGCTTCCTGTCCAGAAGGTTTGCAGTCAGAAAACCCACCAATCTCAGGACATTGTTAGGCCACCAGCTTGAGTGTGAGCTGCACAACTGTAAAAGGCAAGCGGCAAGTTTTGGTTTTTTAATTAGGCTGGTGGCAAGTTGATCTTTCATTTTTAATAACTTGGAGCTGGTCACAAAAGAGTCATAAAAAACATCTAAGGAATAAATGTAGGAATGCTTGATATGTTGGTGTTAGCATCTGTACCAAACAATGTCACATATTCTAAAAAAAAATCATAGTAAGCTCTTAAGCAAAATTGGTCCAATATTAACTGATATTTATTTTTGATCTTGTGCTGATTTTGTTTCTGGAGAGACAGAAGATGGGTTGGCCATGTGGTGTTTGATTGGTCATGGGACAGAAGCATCATCAACTGTATCAGCGTTTTTTTCAGAGCTCAAAGAGTAGGGTACCTTCTACAACATAATGTACTAATGTCATATAGTAAGTATTGGTGATTGTTCATGGCAACAATAATAAAACCAGATATGGTCCAAATTTTCACATTTGTGCCTCCCTATTGAAAATTCAGGCAATGAGCTCAGACGCTACTACAAATACAAAGTATTTGATCGTCATGTCGATGTAGCCTTTTTCATATTTTACTGAAATTTTCTAAGCACCTATTTTTATTACTATGTAAACTCAATCACAGGAGAGCTGATAATACTATATCAAAAAGATAAAGAACAAAGAAAATACTTTTAACAGTTTAAACCAGATGTTTACATACACCTGTTTTCCCTTCCCTATGTGAAATGAAATGAGACCAATCTTCTCTTGTTTCTGGTTGGCTGGAATCACCAAGATCATTTCCGTTTGCTAACAACCTCAGTAATAAAAGTGAGAATATGTCAGAGATTTATTTATCATTAATGTCTTCAGAATTAGAAGCTCACATACATTTCATCAGCGAGGAAGAAATTCAGAAAGTTTCTTGCACTTCTTGTTTTATCCCACATCACACACTCATAAATTAAGCCCAAGACTTCGACTCTTCTGCTGACGAAGACTGGGAGCGTGTGTGTGTGTGTGTGTGTCCTCACAGAATCAACTGTGTGTCAGCCGTTGCCCCATTTGCCCCCACTGTGGTCGGTGTGTGCCAGAGGCCCATTTGTGGCAGCCAGCGTGCCGGGGCGGCACGTGCAGCAGGATCTCTGTCGACACCATGGTCTACTTCGCAGAGCGCCTGGGGTACAGGACGGCCTTGGCCACGCTTGTCCAAACAAACAGCTTACGTGCTGAAATATGGATGTGACGGAGGCGCACATTATGCTGCCATTGTCAACCATGCATTAGCAGATTTATGCTCAGGGTCTCGCTGCTGCTACAAGGATCCTGTGATAGAAAACCTAAGAAAGCTGATAATTTAGCTTGGACTGAAAGGCATTGCTGCAACACTTTCTTTGTTTTATTTTTATCTTGCTTTTTAACAGCAGATGTGTTCAGGAAGAGAGGAGGAGGAGATGTCACCTTGGACTGAACAACGGGATCAACAGCGTGTACGCTGCAGTAGCTATTCACTTCACAGGTGTTGCTGCTGACAGATGAAGCTAACTGAGGTCAGGACGCTCAACCTGTGGTCAGGAAGCGCAGATTATAAAAAAAAAAAATCCATGACCTGTCTTTATCCTGCGATCAACAATTCATTCCAGTTTCACTTTTAATTGTCATGCTAAGTTAACATAATTGTAAATTGATTACTGACTAAAACAGTAAGTTACAATTTAGCAAACATTTACTGAAGTCTCATATTTGTGTGCAGGATCCTGTGTGAGCAGAAAGATCTGACTTTATTTCACTTCTTGGTCTTTTAGGGATTTTGAAATGAAAGCTCCAGACTAAATGGTTGATGACAGATATGAAGAACAATGGAGGACTGTGTATACATTGTTTTATGATATTTCCTTTATATTTTTCCACTGAGCTGACATCTAGCACTGTTATTTGTTTAGCTTCTGTATTTTGTGTTGCGATACCAAACACATAAAACAAACTCTGTTTACAGAAAGATTGATCATTTCAACTTTTATGATTTTCAGTGTGTGTGTTAAGCAACCTTGGCTGATTCACTGCCCACAGCAAAGGCTGAGCTCTCTGCCAGCAGCTAAAAAAAAGACTTCAGGAATCTAAAAAATGTACTACTCAACATTTTTTCTCCTTGTTCGTTTTAATGTTACCTCGTTCACACCATTGAAACCAGTTTAATTTACAGTGACAGTTGGGCCATGTGAACTAGAATTCAGAATTGATCCATTCTGTTTTAACACCTCAGTTCATAATGTTGTCACTCGCATAATGTAAAGACATCTGTGATTTTATTTCGGCTGTATTTAATGCTACAATAGTCAGAGAGCAAAGTTGAGCTAACATCGCTCTAAAACAGGCTTTAAGTGAGTTTTGTCCTGAACATGCCTGCTTCAAATGGGAATGATTTTCCAGAGCAGTATTTGTGTTTGTGGCGCTATGAATCCTGTGCCATGCGCTCACATACAGTTACATAAAAATCAAGTAATAGTTTTTTTAATCATAATTTTTTATAACTATCACAATAGTACCGCAAAATATCGCGATAAAATTTTAAATCCATATTGTCCTCCCCCTCTCCCCCGCCTAGTTTGACCTGAGGACCGCACGCTCGTTTTTATGCTTGATTCAGATAATAGTTTCACTGCTCTGAAGCAATCATAGTATGAAATATGTTTGACCCAAGTAAAGTCTAGAACCTCATGCACTATACGCAACAGGAGCACATCATAAGTTACACGACAGGAGCTGATGTCACACAAAATATATTTTGTTTCCTTATGCTTACATTCAAATTGTAAAAAGTGTTTTTAGACACACCGACATACTGTATGTAGCAACAAATCACTTACATTAAGGTTGCTTTTAAATCTGTTTACCTTGCATGTAGCTGTAAATATTCACAGAAAATACATACCTATGAATTATATATTATTTCTTTTTGTTAAATTAATTCTGGATCCAGAATCAAGTGAAGATAAGTTGTGGTTATGTTTCAGTTGCCTTTTAGGGAAATAGGACACTGTGTAGTCTGTGTCACAGATAACTAGGACCATAAGTTGCTCACAATGTTTGCTGACAAAGGAACACCAACTGGTGTAAAACTGCAACACTCGGTAGTCTCAGTTCCCAAATTCTTGAAAAACGTGTTTAAAAAGAAGAGATTATGTAATACAATGTTTTATGCCCATTTTTAGAGTGCTCTTTGGGCATTAGTGTCTTCATTAGCAGTCGGTATAAATACAATTCAAGGAATTTTAGGATTAGATTTTATCTGTGTCGCAGAGTAAAAGTCCAAAGCTCTATGAAGAAGTTTTAGATTCAGTGTAGAAATCTTGTTTTGCAAAATCAGTGCAGCTTCCTGAAACAAATGAGGCTTCTTTGTCTTTTTTCCGTGAAACATAGCTGCAAAGTTCCACACACTGATCAAACTCAACAGGTAGTGATTGGTATTAAAGGCCACCATCCATATTTGCTTTTCCACTCTCTAATTAGACTAAGTAATCAATACCCCACAAGCAGGGAATTTTGTAGGACGGGTCTCTAATTTTCCCGTTTGACCTTTACCAGGCAGGAGCAGTATCTGTGAAGTCATTTATAACCTGAGCTCATTTAGAACATGATGCTATAAAAAAAAAAGAGCCATACATTTCCGAACAACGTGTGTTGCTGCTTGTCCTGTCCTGTTCTGTCTTGCTCTTGCTGGAGCTGCTGCCAGTGCTGCTCACCTGCCATTCTTTCCAGCTTCCTGTTGAGTGTGCTAATTGCTGTGAACAGCTGAGTGCTCTGTTGTTTGGATTTGACCCTCATGAAAAGCTGCTCAACCTGTTTCGCATTTGATGGCATTTGGCTGTTTGTGTTCCTCTTCTAGTTTAATGATTTGTTATTATCGCATATTAAATTCATTACAGCGAGGGGCAGCTAGCTTTTAGGCTTTAATGGAGGTTAATAATAATAGGAAAAACTTATTAGGATTAATAATTAGCAGCTTTGAGTGCTATTCTTGTCTGTCTTAAGTTTTAGAAGTTTGATCTTGTTTTGTAACAGGAATTCTGAATGACCTTTTGGAGTAATTGTAGACTCAGTAGACTTGGTTTGATTTGGAAATAAAATTACATTTTGTTCCATTTCCAGCTGCTGTGGTTCTCTTTTTCACTGCACTGTGTCAAAGCAACCAAACCCTTTGAAAAACCTGTTCACCTCCTGCCCTGTGGGGGCACTGCGCCAAGAACCACAACAGAAAACAACACAAAAGAGCAACTTCTTGTTTTACAAAATGTAAACAAATGGATTAGCATCAGATTTTAGCAGTTGTTGGATTTCTATTTTGTCTTTGGTAAATGACCACACATTTGTTTTGGTTGTAATTACCCAGAATGCTCTGCACTTCTTCTCTTCCTGCTTAATTACTTGTGTCTCATATTTATTTGGATGATTATGACTCAAAACTATGAAAATCCAATATTCAGTTTTTCATAAAGAGAAAATTTTAATTTTTGTTATGGCTGTACGATATTAGAATTTAGGCAGTAATATTCCGCCTAAAAGAATTATAGAAATACATTCCAGCCATTGGAATATATTGTTGACAAATATATTCAAATTTTTGGAATATATTTGTCAGCAGTTACTACATTCCAATTCTTGAGTACAAAAATATTTTACAAACTGATACTGGGATATCCACACTGTATTCCTACAGAATACCGAAATAAACCCCAACTTTTTCAGTACAGAAACATCAATCTACTCAGAAGTATATGTGTGGACTATGCAGCACATGCATGGAATACCTGGTCAGGTCTCCATTTCTACAACGCATTCTCCTTCCACTCAACTTTCCATTGAGAAGCTTGTTAATAGCCAACTTCTTTAGTAACTGTTTCCGACTTGCTTTCTCTGTAGAGAGTGTCAATTTGTTTTAATTACAACTTTTGCTTTTTAAACTGACATACAGTATTGTAAGAAGATGTCTTGTGTATCTACTGTTGTCCCAAATCATTCTTTTCTAGTTAATACTTAGCTCCTGCAAATGTCTTTTCCTGTTGAGTATAATAGCGGTGATTATGTTGTCTGGAGCCAATCTTGAGCCGGCAGACCTTGAAATGTCTCTCTGAAAACATTTATCCCCCAGAAGCCAAAGAATCTAGAAGGTTTGGATGTTACTCTGGCTTCTCAAACATTAAAGGAGGAGAAAAGGCTGTGATCGCTCCCTCTCATTAGATCAGACTCGCCTCTGTTCCTCCATCGCACTTTACAGAGAGAAAAAAAGACTTTTCCATTTCCTTTTTAACTAGTCACTAATGTCTTAGTTGAACTTCACCATCCCACACATATGCAGGACCCTCTGGTCTTTTTTTTCTTATATTTCTCATTCGTCCACTGCATACATTACATGCCTTTTTGTCATGCATCCTGCATCAGTTATGCTTTGAACTGATTTAAATAACCATAACACAATTCCTTGAGATAATCAGGTTTGTCTGTGTTGCTCCTATATTTTACTGCCGACCTCTTTCTCCCCAGACATGAAATGACTGTCTCTAAGAAAGACTACCACTGCAAGCTGAGGAAATAACAATATAAATGCCACAGAAAATAGTCTTCTTCCAATGTTGGCTCCCCTCCTCCACTATTTAACTGTCTTTGTACCAACGGTGCCGTTTCCATGGCAGCTAGAGCATGTTGAGCTTTAGGATAACAGTGAAAAAAGTGGGGAGAAGGATGGGGAGTGATCACTGGCTGAGAGGGACTAAAAATAGTGAAGCACCTAATCCAGGGCATTATTTATTCATCCGAAACTTCTCACGTCTGTGTAAACATTTCTTGTGCAGTTCCCTGTCGAGCTAGCTGCCAGTCTTCCAGCCTCAGCCCCCTCGGTCTTAGTGGCTAACGCCCCGGCTACAGGACGGCCGTTAGCCGCCCTCATGGTTGTCTTCAGCAACACGGAGACAAGACATCGCCAAAAGTGACCGTTTTGGTCAGAGATGAGTAACTGTTACCAGACAAAGTTTTTGATTCATAGGAGAATACATGTGCTGTAGAGTTAAGTGACTCCTTAAATGCAGGAAAAAACTGAGCCAGTCTAATTTGAGCGTCGCAGGGAACAGTAGCCTCAGTGGTCTGGAACTATCACTCCGTGGGTGTTAGATTGATGAGCAGCAGAAGAGAGGTCAGCCTCGGGCGGCAGGCAGAGCTGGGCTGTTTGATTCCTGGAGCTGATAGCTAACATTGCTCCTGGTTTCTCACAGCTGCAGCTAATTAGCAGAACCACAGACCAGTAAGGAGTTCATATTCAAGAAGAGACTGAGGGATGTCAAAATATCAAAGTGGTTATACATTATACAAGACATTTTTCTTACCCGCTTGGTAAATTAACATTAATTTGAAAATAAAATAATAGACTATCATCTGCAGTCAGAGTCTCTTTCAAAGCTGCAGCAATACAGACTGCTACAGAAGATCTTTCCTCCCCACAGCCATCATCTACTGTAACTGTTAGAAGAATCTTGAATTGATGAGTTACAGCAACATTTCACTTCCCCTTAAAAATAAAGTATTTTTAAACCGAATTGAGCTGAAAATGCAATTCAAAAAAAGTTACTTAGAATGAAGCGTTGCAAAACACAACATGTAACCAATCAGATAACTTATTTATTTAGTTGTTTTTTTTTAATATGTAAAAATGTGAACAGTATTGTACTGAAAGATGGAAAATAAAATAACACATACATACACATATGCATTTTAAGTTTTTACACATATTCAAGGGGTGAGCTGAAGTATAACTAATGATGTCTCGCCCCTAACTAATCATATAATTACTTTATTCTGTTTCCAATGTCAAAAATCCCATGCAAGTTATGATTCCTGTTGCTCTTTTACAACACCATTAACATATGTACCATTTATATCTCATGCAATAATAATCAAATGCTATGGAGTAATAGAAATAATGATAGCTACACCAATAATGATGATCATTTTAGTCTACTATTCATTTCTAACCATATTTTTATGCTGGGATATGAACCATTTCATGGCTGGACATTCCTTTGAGCTCCACATTCAAAGCTTCACCCCACAAACAGAAACACAGAAATTGTTTCTTGTTTTTCTGATACAAACTTTCTGATAGTTTGTGTTTGATATTGATATACAAGATATCATCTTGAATTTTAAAAAAATGTTCAAACATGTGTCATAGTTACATCGCAACAGATTAAGAAAAATAAAACAATTCTGCTCTAAAGACCGGAGACTTGACTTGGACTCATAATCTGAGGCTTGAGTCATATATAAAATCTTCATCTCCTGTAATCTGGAGTGAAAGCAAGCTGGTATGTGAGGCGCAGACTGCAGTCTGACAGCTGCATATTTTCCTGTGAAAGCTTTAGTTACTAACCTAGTAAATTAGAACAATTATTGGTAATGATTTATAACAATATATTAATGTTAATAGTGATCATGCAGATGTCTTTGCAACTGTATTATACCAGTTTAGTTTCAGTGTAAACGAAACTTCTGACATTCTCCCACTGCTAAGCTAGCTGTTTCAGTACAAATTCACTTTCAGCCTATCACAGTAAAAGCACTTCCTGTTATGTTCATGTTGAAAATTGACATTACTCACCACGCTGTACATAACTCATAGTGACATTTAATTAATAAATTTTTTATTATTTTTATAAATATGTTTACCGTTTAGACTTGTCAACAAACATTCTTATTATCCTGTCACAATATTATCTGCCTTGTGTTTTTCGGGGATATAAAGATCCCTGAAAGCAGTTTTACCTCTACCTTCTTGCAGCAGAGCTTTAAATTCTGTCTTCCATGGCTTTTGCCATTGAGAAATGTAGTAACTATGGATGGGTGATAAAACGATAACGATATCCATCGCGATATCTATCGCTGATCAATATCAGCCTCTCACAGCCCGCTAAGAAATGTTGGTGGCATCAACTGACTCGCTCACTCTTTGGTTACCTAGCAACAAGTTGTTGTGGAACAAGAGTAGCAGTTCCATGTAGCCCCCAACATACCAGGGTGTCCCTCACTCCTCGGAGGTCCGCGGGTTCTTGAGGCGGGCTCAATGCAGACCCAAAATGGACATCCGGACAAGTCTGAAGAAAGGTAAATCTTTACCTGGCACAGGAAACGGCAATCACTGCGAACTGTTTTGTATGCAACACCGAGCTGATAATGTTGAGAATCAGCACAACCAGTCACAAGAACACGCAGCGTGACTGCCGCTCTCTGTTCAGAACTAACAGGTGAGTGGCGGCTGCCCGGGTTTAGAAGAAACAGGGCTGGTTGCCTAGCTCCTCAAACTAGCTAATATCCATTTGGATTGTGGGAAATGAAGGATTTTGTCAAGAGAAATATTGGCAATCAGTACACTCCACAATCTCAGCCGTCCACAGACAGTTTGAGGTCCACAGAATAGAGGCAGTCTGTCTGAGTATGTGGGAACAGTTTCATGATTTGCTATCGTGCCCCATAACTAGACATGTACCAATCCAATATCAATATCTATATTGGTCCTGATACTGAATTCCAGTCTGCATATGGGTGACAATGTTCTAGATCCATAAGAGCAGATCTATTCAAACTAATTCTATGCCTTGTGCTCTGAGTTATGTCATGCTTTATTATGTATTTTATATTGGCTCTTTTACTCTTAATTGCACTGACTGAACAAATGAACGTTATGTTGTTTTTATGTTTGACCAAGCTATTGGTGCATTTAAATGTGCTGTACTGCTGCAGAGTTATCAGGTTATTTTGTAATTCAGTACATTTATGTCTGTTTTAGGAAAAAAAAACTGTTTTAAGTCATTTCAGCTGTTTCTCTGTATCAGATGGGTATTGGACAATACTAATATTCAGGTAACGGTATCAGAAGTGAAAAAAGGAGATGGGTGCATTCATACTTATAAATGCTTAAAAATAAAAACGATTGTGGTGGCATAAAAGGAGAGGAAAACCCCAGAGGAGCTGGTTTGACTGTCATAAAATATAAACCCTTTTTGGTAATGTATTTATTCGCTGATTATATAAATTTAATGTTAAATTTAATCAAAATAACAATAGCTGTTGACGTGTGTGCAGAGCATCATAAGCAAGCAAAGTCATAAAAACACAGAGCGACTCTAACTGAGAGTCCAGTCCTATCGTTCAGGATAAAGAGCCGTTCAAAAGAGCCAGACTGTAAGCTGAAGATGATAACAAATACAACGTGTTACATGATGGGGGTTTTTAGCCCCAAGAAAGCTGGATGTGAATAATTATTTTATTTTTGGTGTTTAAAAATACAGGATGCAGTTAGTCAGCATAACTTGTCACTCTGTTAAACTCATGTACAATAGTACTACTTTCAAAATCCTGAATAAATACAAATATTGTCATAATTAATTTGGTGGCTGTAGAAAACCAAATTACTGCTATGCTAACTGATTTGGAACATGGATTTTGCAGCCCTTTGTCTTGGTTTATTCTTAAACATAGCACTGTTTCTTCTGCAATCACTCGAGGAGATGAGACTGAAGAAAACATGTAATTTATTCTGACATGATGACTGATTGTATAATGGAGATGACATTTTCCAGGATCCTGCTGCATGTATCTGATTAACAGCTGGTTAAATCCACCAAAGTCCGTTAAGAAGCAACAACATGTAGCTTCTGCATTTGGTTTTGGTACTGATCACAGATTATTGATCAACCCAGATACAAATCAGTTTTTATTTTTTCTTTATCAACCAGTGATAACTAGTAATGCCCCGATCAAATACTGACCACAGTAACTTTGGATTAGGCACTTGCTGATATACAGTTTCTGTCTAATACTTCATTGAAACCTGGTTTATGTTCATCACTGAGAGCAGTAACTTGGGGTGTGATACAATAACATGCTACATGTCATTAGCATTATATTATATGTAGGCCTCTAGAGTAAACTCATCCATGATCTTGCTCTTCGGGTCATGACTCAAAGCTAATGACCATAGCTGAGGGTAGGAAAGTAGATCCACTGTTAAATCGAGAACTTCGCCTTTTGACTCTACTCTCTCTTCACCACGACGAGAGTGAAGCAGGAACGGTACAGCTCCTGCTTCACTGCAGACGCTGCTCCAATCTACCTATTGATCTACCGCTCCATTTGCCTTCATTCATGAACAAGAACTCAAGATCTGTAAATTCCTGCACTTGAGGTAGGACGTTTTCCCTGACCTGCTGAAGGCACTCTACCCTTTTCCAACTCAAGACCATGTCCTCAGATTTGGAGGCACTGATCCTCATCAGTTCACACTGAGCTGTGAACCGCTCCAGTGAAAGTTGTAGATCACAACCTGATGAAGCCAACAGAACCAAATCATCAGCAAAGAGCAGAGACACAATCCTGAGGCCACCAAAATGGATCCCCTCAACACGTTGGCTGTGCCTAGAATTTGGTTATGGACACAATTGGTGACTAAGGGCAACCTTGGTGGAGTCTAAATCTCACTTTAAACAAGCCAAACTTACAATGTGGACCAACTTCTGACACCGCTCATACAACAGCCCTGATATTATATATATCAGGGCTGTATATATTATATATATCAAGTAATATGTATATTACTTGAAAATAATTCCACTGGTGTTATTGTATTTTTCAACAGTTTTAAGGACATAATAGAGTTGTTTTCATAATTAAAAACATTCATGTCTGAAACTGCCTCTAAACAGACTATTTTGTACTTTAATGTGTTTAAGGCTTTTTGTGGCTGTTTGCAGAAAAAAACAATATTAAATGCTAGATTGATGGAAAACAAATATTGTTAGTAGTCAGCCTTTCACACAGTCATGTTCTTATGGAAAACGCAGACCCAATAGATAAATAGAAAAATGTTCACACACAGCTTATAATTCAGTTTCATTCTATGTACAATTGTATGTGATTTTGATTGAATTGGCCTCACAATTACTGATATTCATCTGACTGGGAGTGGAGACAAATTCTCAGACTTTACCCCAACAACAGGAATAAAGATTAGAGCTTTTATGTCTTTGCACCTTTTCAGGTGAACCAATATAATATTTGTGAAGAAGAGGACAAAAAATATCTTAAATTTTCCTTCATCTAAGACAACACCAGTGAAGTAAGATGTCTTGTATTCCTGTTTTATCAGTCTCGTTCCGTCCTCTTTGTTAGGGGAGATGTGCTCATGCTGGAAACTTGGATGAAGTTTGGTGTTCCTCAGATCTCCAGACAGCAAAAGTGACAAGATGTTAGGGTTGGATGCTGAATGCAGAAGATATACAGCTCTAAGCATCGTTCTTTTTGAAGTTGCTGTTATCTTTTCTGTGCCCTGTGGGTGAAGTTGAAATCTTTGATTCTCTGTCAGTGAAAGTGTAAACAGAGAAAGGTTTGCCTGATCTGGGTCTTGAGAGATACAGCAAAGCGTCTGCTGCAAGCTGAGAGCGCTAGGCTCATTCGGTGTCGTTGGTTTCTGAAGCAGTACTTCTAACATTTAATGGGTTTGGGGGAGTATGCAAAAGACTTCCTCTGTTTTACTAATCGTAGTTGGCCTCAATCCCAGTTCCACTGCTGGAACCTTAAACCTCATACTAAACCTTTCCATTTCAAAATGGCCGCTACTGTAGGAATCCTGAGTAGCGGCCACCTAGCCAACCAAAGGCCTCTCAGTATTGTGGCTTTCATTACCAGATTACCACATTTCCAATTAAATGAAGCCACAGAGGATGGTGGTCGGGTCTAAATCTTGATTATAATCATGACTATTGCTACTTTTGTCTATTTCTATACAATTAAGAAATACTAAGTGTCACAGAATATTTGTTCACATTAAAACAGTTGATCTTTTGTAAGACACTCTTAAACTCCACCAATGGAAAGTTTTCAGTGCACTACATCGTTGCGTAACATACCTGCAGCCTAGTCGTGTCACTGGGATAGGAAGGACTTTGTAGTATGTGGGTCAATTTATTTGACAAGATAATCCCCTCTAACCTGTTGTTGGATTACAATCTAAAATAAACCTGTTCACATGATAGGTCAGTGCCTGTTTAATGTTTAATCCTCCAGCTTAATGAAAGTTACCAGATGTTCTCATTAGAGCAAGACCGGCAGTGGTTTTCCCAAGGCTTATGCTGCTAAATATACCAGGCCTTAGGCCGCTAAGATGGTACTGTTGTTCAGTTTCTATGGCAACAGTTTACAGCAGGATAAACAGTTGACCTGTCGACCATAGCTGCATTTTTAAAGTCTTAAAGTTGAACTGTAGCAAAAAAATCCATCACATTGCAGATTTTGGGCAGCACAGCCAACCCAAGGAATTGCAAGGGCTAGGGACTAGAGCCACCAGTGAACAGCTAAAGTTCACAAATGCTAATAGGTGAGGTCCACTGTACCAGCTTTTTTTTTGCATGGACTTGATGGTTGATACCAGCCAAAGTCACCTTTAAGAGACCTACTGGTGTTTTTCACCTGTAGGCAATCAGTTTGATGAGCCAACCTGACTAAAGCTGGAGAAATGGATCCAACTCAATTCCACACCCTTTTACCCAGCAGAAAGAGCAGATTCAGCATTTGAGTTGATAGGGAAATTTGAAATAACATTAATTCCCTGGACACCCACAGCACTCTCCTACTGATGGACCTAAAATAGACGAGTAGTCAGAGACTGGAGAGCACTTCATTCCAGACCTGAATGGAGTGGTAATGAAGGAGAGGGCATGGCCTCTGTATGTTTCTGTTAACTCATGTTGTTGAGTAACCGAGATTGTTATGGCCCACATGTTAACTGGATTTCCAACAAAATGGAGCTAAATTATTAATCAGCGTTTCAGCAAATGAGAGAAGAGACAAACATGCATTTATTTTGGAGCCAAAAGTTAAGATTAGAAATAAACTCCAGCATACTCTGTATTCTGTTGGCTTTGAATTGTCAGCTGATGAACCAATGCCTACATTTCTTGTGACAAATTCCTTCATTTCCCACAATCGTAATGGATGCCAGTTTATTGAGCTAGTTGGGACCCTTCCCCCGTTTCTTCTCCACCATCGCAGCAACTGCACACCTATCAGTTCTGCACAGAGATGTGACTGGTTGTGGAACTTGAAACTGCTGCTGCGCATGTTACACAACAAGCTGTTGTGCTACATTGTACATGCTAGCTAACCAAAGAGCGAGTGAATTAGTTGATACCACCAACCTACCTTAGCTGGTCATAAGGTGTTGAACCTTTCCTCAGCCTACACCCCCCAGAATGCCATGCACTTCTGGACTCCAGTGAAATTATCTGAATTTTATCAGACATATTTTCTACTAATATTGGACAAAAACAGCCACAGTTGTGGTGGTAATGTGACAAATTGTGAAAAACTTTAACAACATTTTTTTATAAGGCAGTTTGCATGTTTTTGGGCTGTAAGAGAAAACTCAAACACCCAGAGAAAAATTGAACACAGCCGGGTTATTATACATTTCACATAGTGTTCATTTGTTTTAGAAGTAAAATTAGTTTTTCTCACAGAATGATGTAGTTATTTAAACACAAGCAACAGAACAAAAAACAGTGATGGGAAAGTGAAAAGTGTGATAGCAGAAAACAGATTTGAGTCATGTGTTTACCTGCCAGTGGTCCTTTTTTCCGTATTGTTGCCATAGCAACAGCAGATTCTTGTGTTTGTGTGTGCTCCTCTGGGCTCCAGTGTGAGCGTGTTTGAGACAGGGGATGTAATTCTGCCTGTCACCAGAGCCGACTCCTCAACTGCTGCTTGCCAAGAGACCAGACAGACACATCCTCTGGCTCTTCAATGAGAAACCCTTTTTCTCTAGATTCCTAAAAACTCAAACATACTAGGATTTTATTTATTTTCGGGCAAATTTCTACATGAATACGTCTATTTGAATCTCATGAATATGGACCATGTCAGTCCTTAAGACATGAAAGAAATGAGCTCTGCTAGCTAGATCATGTAAAATGTTTTTTAAATAAACTTTTTACAATCGTATTAATCCTTAGGTTTTTTTGTTTTTACATTGCATATCTATAGGAACATGATAAACAGGCTTATTTAATCTTTCCCACCGTGTCAGCCTGTTATAGCTCAGGCTACAGTGAATGTTATAATTATTAAACACAGTTGGCTCTTATGCTGTTAATACAGAACTACTGGTCTAGCTGCTGATGCTCATTGGTTAAGCAAAGCTAACAAGGCCATTTGTGCTATAAAAGAGTTGAGTCCAAAATTATTCAGAGCTCTGACAGATTTTGGATTTTTGTTGATGCAAGACGTTTGTCTTTGATACAGGTGTGTATCAAAATATGATAAAATATGCAACATGTTCTTTTTTTTTTTAAATCTGATTTTATTTACATTTTATTCAAAATGTTTTGCCCAAAATTATTTATAACATTCTCAACAATCAACTATATTATAATAACAGAATCACCTTATGAGTGTTTCCATTAGTAATATGAGGAATTATCTTTGAGACCGGAACACCATCTTGCCATCACCCTAATCTTTAGCTCCCTCCACAGATTCATCACATTCACATTGGGATTGTGTCTGGCCTACTTCAAAACAATACGAATGAGTCAGAAGAAGCAACTTTAGATTTCAGTTAAAAGATTTTTTGAAACATAAATCTGGCAGACGTGTGGATACTGTTGTTTAATTTACATCAATATATATTACAGGTTGGGACAGTGCCTGTCAGACGCTATAGTGAGGTGCACTTGCAGGCACCATTATTATGCATTCTGTTGCAAAAATGTTGATTTTTAGCCCATAATTTAAAACTGAGAAAATTGTGGATGTTTCGATATGTGAAATACATGTTCTTCTACCTACACATAAATCTATAAACAGTTTGGTTTCTGTCAGTTCTGTTAAGATGCAAGAGAAGACTAAACAAATTTCACCTTTGTATTAGGCAATTAATTAAATTTGACAAAACTGCCGCTGTAGGAGCCACAGTTTTAATGTACTTTATTAGTCTACAGGCTAATAAAGTATTTTCCACATTTGTTACTACAGAAGGTGGAAAGTACAGAATAAGAGCAACAGAAATGCAAAACAAGAGAATAAAATCTTTAATTATTTAACGTACAGACAGTTCATAATTTTGCATCTGAAAAAACTGTTCTTGTAATTTATTAGTAATTAAGCTTTTACTTTGTAACAAAACAGTGCTGCTTGCTTTTCAAATGCTGTGGTGTAACATTGCACTGTGTGTTTCTTTTTCTCCTACAGTGAGCCTGTGATGACGGAGGTGGAGCCTGTACTGGACTTTGCCTCCTCTGGGCGCTCTGGGAGGAGAAATGCTCTTCCGGACATCCTGGGATCTCCAGCAGGCGTGAACCCCGGCGACCTGCCTCTGAAACTGGCCGAGCTCTCTCTCGAAGGTTTAAGAACTTTCTTTTGTTTTCCAGGTTTATTTTTTTTCAGTTAAACTGTAAAATGTTCTGCAGATTTTGAAAATCTTTGGTTTTAATAATCTCCTCCTAACGAATCCCAATAGGAAACCAAAACCTATGATTATATGAGTCAGTTCCCTCCATAAAGTCAGACACTTTTCTTGTCTTTTGCACCAAACAAATACATGTGGAAACAGTCTGATTCTAACAGCACTTTCAAGAGTTCAGTCACACTTCCTATCACTAAATGTCACTCATTATACTTTATCTCCTCATTTTCATCCCACTTAAAATCTGTTGTCTTTGTGAGCCTTAATTTCCCAAAATTAAGAGAAACACACTGAACTATTTTTAATTAGGGACAGCACCACAGGGCATTTGAGCTTAGCACACCCTAATGACTGGCACCGGTCCTGTATACCTTTATATTACTATACCTGTTTATTGGTGATACAACTGATGCATTAGAATAGACGATCACATAAAAACGCCCATGATGTCATGTACTCTTAAAAAGCCTCTTTGGACCGTTGGAAGAGAAACAGGCCCACAGCATCACAACTGCACCACCATACCTTACAGTGACCGTGAGGTCATTTTCTACTCATCTTCTGTTTTAAGCCACCAGGAGTGTTTATTAGAGAAAAACTCTAATTCTCAACTGGCTAAAGAAGGTATTACTCCAGGGTGGTGTGTAGAAAGTGTCTGATGGTTGCTATGGAGATTTAAAGACCCCCCCGCCAAGATACTAATCTTGGCTGTAGGTTTGGAGTCTCCCTGCTCTCTGTGTGTGGTGACGAAATAAACCTGGACACTTCTCCAGCCCAGGGGTGAGTGACTAAACATAGTGGGAAATGGGCCGTGTCATATTTATACCCCAGGAAAACAGAAACTCTCTAATTATAAGTTCCTAGTAACCCTGATCAGTTCAATAAAGTCAGAGAATTATTTCCATTAAATTGATTTCCTGAGAGCTACCAGCTGTCTAGCTACCATTAACTTTGGTAAGATGGCTATTTCTTGTCATGTATTATTAACAGTGCTCATTTTAATGTACACGTTAACACTGGATTTTGTCAGGTATCTGTTTTTGCTTGAAAAGTCCAGTTTTCACTGTCTTCTTAGATGGCCCGGGAGGAGCTCAGTCACCCACGGCGGAGGAGACCCCCGCGCCACCGGAGGGCTCGGAGGAGAAAAATGGATCGTAGACGCTTGTTCATTAACCTCCCTGAGGACGATGCAGAGGTCAGCTGAGCAGAGCGAGGCGAGGGGCGACCTGTGGAAGAACGAGCGACGATCCGCGGAGAGTTTGCCTGCGTTGCGGTGCAGCAGAACCACAGGGGGGAAGGGAGACGGAGGGACTCCCGAGAGGACTAAAGCCCGCAGCGTTGTGCTGGTTAAGACTTCGCACTATCTGAAAAGGTTCAGATGACACTCGGCTGGTGTTTATGTGTTCAATGGTGACTCATACAGACCACTGAGAACACAACCCGGAGAATCAAAGGGACAGTAAAAGATTGCACACTGTACAGGACTATTTTTATATGATTTATTTAAAACTAAGGAACTTGTTGCTGTAATTTCTCCTGATTTGCTGATTTTGTTTTTGTCATGCTGTGTGTTTTTCCAGCTTTCACAGGATTTGGAGTTTGACAGATTTGAAGCTTTTTCACCCATTTGAGTACAACCTGATGGTAACTAACCAGAGTGAACTAAGGAACTGTTTTGGTTGTTTCTCACAGATATGCTGTAACGTTTAGGGTATTTTCACACCTAATAGTCCTGTAGACTTGGTTCGATTGGGAACCGAAACTGCAACATTTGTTTCATTTTTAGCTGCTGTACTTCTCTTTCATACAGCACTGTGTAAAACCAATCAATTACATTGAAAAACCTGTTCCCCTTCTCGCCTGTGAGGGCGCTGCACCAAGAACAACTGAAGGAAATGACACAAAACCCTCTGAGTGCAGCTTCCTTCTTGAGGAAATGTAAACATAAATCAGATTCTAGCGATTGTGGAATTTCTCTTTTGTCTTTGTAAAAGACCACGAGCCATTTCTCCTGTTAGCGCTACACTCGTGCGTTTCTTTTGGTTGTGTTTACCCAAAATGCCCTGTCCACTTCCAGTCTCTGGTCCGCTTGGTGCTTGCACCAGCATTCGCTTCAACTGAACCCAGACCAAGGTTTTTATAGGCGGACCAGAGTTCACTTTTTAGTTTGGTTATACATTCACACATCCCCAATCGAACCACAGTTTGATTAAAGAGGACCGAACATTTCTGGTGTGAATGCACCCTAAATGGGGATAATCTGCTGTATGTATTTAAATCTGAAGCTGGGCTGCAATTGTACAGTTTCTACCTGTTTGACTGTTTCAAGTCAGAAACAATTTAGCTGACCATGCAATGAGGCATGAATGCTTTGGGGGGGAAAATCCAGCATGGTTCCACATCTTGAGACATTCCTCTAGAGAACCGTGTTCTACTGCCACTGATGCCCCAAACTCTTTTATAGCACTGCTCATATAATAGTTATTTCAAATTTCTTCAGAATTGTGATGAAGGCTGCTGAATTTTCCAAATGTATAAAAGTTTGTGCCTAGCGGCAACTTCGTTGTTGAGTACTGTTATCTAATGACTTTGGGCTACTGATATTTCCTCAGATTTAATTGGCGGTCCATGTTTACTACTGTGGGACTCGTGGACCTGTTCTGTGTTAGCTGTTTCTTCTCCCGACTCCGGCATATGCCCGCTGCAAACAATGCGTTTACCCCGCAGGGAGAGCGCTGGCCGTCTGCCTGTCCAACCAGAGGAAAGTCTGTTCGCGGTTATCAACACTTGAGCGCGAGCTGTGAATTGGCCGCGGGACTGAGCGCCACAGACAGACACGCAGTCCCGCCTCGTCAGCCAGCAGCTAGGCTACTGTATATAAACCGAACTGTAGTGTAATGTGTCATACGTCGCTGCGTGTGTGCTTAGCAGACCTTACCCACAAAGAAACGCTGTTGTGTAATTGTGTCTATTGGGGCATGTGTTACCGGTGGCTGTGTGTGTGTCTGAGTGTGTCTGAGTGGACATTATCTCACCAATGCAACAAGGTCCCATTCAGATTCTGAGTTCCCACTGAGATGGTTTCCACTGGAACCGTCTCAAGGAATCAGACTTGTATGTTCGGTGGTGCATATGTCTGACTTTGCTGGACTGAATCCATAATGTTGATTCTATCTAGTGGTGAAAATTGCCATAATAAACCCACAGGTTTTATGTATTCCTTTGTGTGTGTCACATCATTTCTCTGGTGGGATTTTGATTTTTCTTTCTTCAATCTAATGCTTCAGTTATTGAAATTTTATACCGATCAGGGAAAGTCCTCCAGATCTCTCTCCAACTTCTAGGTTTTCTCAGTAGACTTGTAGATACTTTAGAGTTAACCACAAATAAGAACATTGCTGCACTTTCAGAGATTATTGTGGAACCACCCTGAATGACAAGAATCGTGCCTTTAATTATCAAACAAAAATTCATTTTCTACATTTTCTTTGTAGAATGTTTATTTTCACCATGCTGCGGTTTCAAAAGTTGTTGACTTTTTTAAATGTTCCACAGCGGCAGCAGCGCCTCCTGCTGCTGTGGAACATGACTGCAGGGTGCCCACACAATGAGGACAAACTGAAAAAATCCACCGGACAGAGAGTTTAACTGCAGATCAGGATGAGGAGGTGGAAGGTGATCCAGACTTTCCTCTGTTAGGTGTCATAAAAGCAGGTTAACATTTTTAGGATAGCTTGACGACTGCACCGCTCTTCACCTGCCCTTACATAATGCTGCAGTTCCTGCTGCCGGGCAGCAGATGGCGACATTCCCCGCATCATCCGTCAGTCTGATGCCTCCACAAAGATGGGAGGATTTCTTCTGTCTGTGGAGCAAACATAATGACGGAAATTCTATTTCGGCTCTAATTTGGGCAAAAAATGAATAAATAATTTATAAAAAGAGCAGGGTTTTGGATGGATCTGCTGTAAAAGCTCATCTTCAGACAGCAGTTTGAAGGTGTTGGATTGACACTTCTGCTCAAGTCCTTTATGTCCTTCTAGACAGTGAAGAGGCTGAGTGGGACACACCCAGACTGGTTATTTTTCATAGGTCAGCCTCAACTTGTGGAGGAGGTCTGTGTGTGTGTGTGTGTGTGTGTGTGTGTGTTGGGGTGTGTTCTGGTTGTGCACCCAGAACCCTTCTGCCTCTTTGCAGTCAAAGACACAAGGCTCAGATGTTTTAGACACTGATGCTCTGCTGCTCATTAAATATGTAACAAATGTTCCTCCTGTACATGGCAGCATGATCTTAATAAAAGAAAGACAAAGATGAGACAGGCACTGAGGCCATGCAGACGCAGGACGCAGGCAGGCGGCCCAGCCAACAGAGGATTTCACGTGGATGCCAACGTGCCGAATCTAACATGAGAAGACCAAGCAGCAGAAAAAACTAGATGCCAGACATGAGAGGGAGAAAATAGGAGAGAGGGTGGAGCGTGGTGTGACGACACTTCTTATCGAGGCAACATTCTGTGTTTTTTTGTCATTCATCAAAATGGGAAAAATGGAGCGACAGATCAATAGTCAGGTTGGTGCTGCGTCTGCAGTGATGTGTCTGAAAGTGAAAAGAGAGCTGAGTTAAAAGATGAAGTTCTTGATTTACTGGTCGATTTACTCTCCTATCCTCATCTATGGTCATGAGCTTTGGGTCATGACCAAAAGAATGAGATCTTAGATACTAGCGGCCAAAACGAGTTCCATCACCAGGGTGTCTGAGCTCTCCCTTAGAGATAAGGTGAGAAGCTCAGACTCAGAGTAGAGCCACTGCTTTTCCATATTGAAAGGAGCCAATTGAGGTGGCTTGGAAATCTGGCGAGGTGTTCCAGACACATCCCTTTGGGAGGAGATACTATGGAGGGACTACTGTATGTCTTTCTGTTGGCCTGGAAAAGCCTTGGGATTCCCTAGAGGAGCTGGACCAAGTGGCTGGGGAGAAGGAGGACAAAGATACTTTTATTGAAAAGTGTTTGATGTCACGTTCAACCAATCACTATAAGCTCCACTCTAAACAAAGGAAAAATAAAAATATTCATGGCTGGGAATAAATGTTCGGAATATTACTGGATTAAAAATCCATTGCCAACTTTTCCAATTTGCCAAAAACCCAAATATTGAAATAGAAGGCTTTAACCTAGCCTGGTAAAAACCAGCCCCTTGTTATATGTTTTGCTTTGTACAGAGTGTCTGGACTCGCAGCTATTGAGAAGCAATTGCCTCCTGGAAACATGGAGTCTGGTGAAGTTTTAAACTTTACCCGGTCGCTAACGATTGGATATGACATATGTACAGTTATGTGCCAGTTCCACTGTGAAGAAGGAAGTGCTGAGCTGAACGTGTCTGATAATGTTAATTCAATATTTGAAAGCATGGCCAACGCAGACTGAACGGCTTCGTTCATTCCTTCACTGCCTTTGTTAAAACTACAGGCAGAGTGTAATTTTAAAACAGTGAAGAAAATCAACGTCATCGTTCACAACTTCTTCTTCTGTTCGCTCATTGGCCTGGTAGAAATTCTATCTACCAGAGAAGATCCAGCTCAAATGGAGAAATCTCTGACGGAGCACCTAAGGGAGATGAGCATTGAGCGGAATTATGTAGGAAGTCAATGGCCAGGCAAGTTTTAGAGAAGGAATGCTAAAAGTTAGCCAGCTGTCCTCATTGTCATCTCTGCTGAGAGGAGAATCTCTGCACAACAGCTGTTGGAACCCACCTAATGGGAGTTCTATGGAAGGGAGGAAGCATCTGGCTAATCTGGCTCAGCTTGTTGGATGATTCTCCACTTTGAATCACTGTGAATCTAAACTGGACCCAAACAACAAGAGTAATGCTTAGCAGATCCTAGGAAGGAAAAACTGGAGATCCCAACAAAAACTGTATTTGAAAACGAAGCAGAGAGAACACTAACAGCTTCACACCAGACTCATCAGGCCTGCTTCCACTTGGCAGAACGTCTTGGTTCAGTGTGAAGCAGATTGAGAGCTTCGCTCTACTGTAAATTGGGTTAGGATTGATGAAATGCACCAAGACAGGACACAATGGTGGCCTCCTGCATAATCCTGCATTCATGTTCTTGAACGGAGCGGGTTTGAACTCAAACAGGGTGTGTCAGGAGCGGTGTGAATAGTTTGATACAACATGGACATGGAGTTCTCCATACTGCTTTTACGTTGGGTTCAGCCACTGGTGGCTTTACAGAAACATCTTCATCCTCCAGTCACAGATGGAGTCTGAGAAGCGTTTGGCCATGTGGCAGCAAGCAGCCAATTAGACAAGTGGAATTGTTTTTTTGTATTTTCTCTACATCATCCCTTAAAGTCACAGGAAGAGAACAGAGCGTAAACAAGGTGTAGATAATAACATTCCCCTGGCTAGGGGTTGCATTTCCAATCAAGGGTACCAATACATCATCGTCTCAGTTAATAAAAATGCGAAGAAGATAATATCCAAAATATAATTGCTCTCCCTGTTAGATTGCGAATGAACTATTATGAACCACAAGTGGCCACATTCAGGTCTGATCACTTACATAGTCTACTTCCTGACTGGAGGAAGTAGCCTGAAAGATCTCAAAAAGTTTCAATCTTACCACGCTAGTATCGATCTGATACTGATACAGACTTGGTGCTGATTTTATCGATGTCTTAGATCGATGCGCCCAGCTCTAAAATGCGTCATAGAGAATAGATGAAAGAGAATGTCTAACTTGTGAAAGAACAAAATAACAAAACAAGAAGTGTTTACATTTTTAAAAAATGTGAACACATGCTAAGTGTAAGCATTTCTTAACAATCGAATATTTAAACCACAGAACAGAAAAAAACAGTAAAATTAATGAATTAAAAGAAAAAAAGCTCTGGGGTTTATAATAAATTGAATTCTGACATAAGTGAGAAGTTTGACTGATTTACTTAGATTTTACTTTGATTTAGAAACTGACAAAAGTGATTATTCATTTTGTGAAATAATATAGAAATAATATATATGAATGTAAAATTTGTGAAAAATTTAAGTGAACAGCATACCTTGGTATATATAATGACACCATGCTATCAAAATCAATAAATTTTAAATCAAAGTTAAATCAATTAATTTTGATTTAATTGGTTGCTGCAACCAATTAAATCCTGCCCCACCACTTAATTGACCAATCCATGCCCTCTATTTACCAATGATTGTCATAAGATGCTCAGCTGTCCTCGTTCTGACCGTGTTTCATCATGATCAGGGCTGCTGGATCACAAAGGATTGGGTGGGTCCAGTTTCAGCTCAGAAAACTTGTTTAACTCCATTCTCTCATGCAGACAATAACCTGATTATTATAGCTGATATCTTAATGGTTTATATGGGAGTGATGAAAGTCAGGTAAGCTGATGCTGGAGGACCCATAACCTCCTAGGTATAGAAAATATGCAGACTGTGGCAAAGCTATGGAAACAACCCAGTGCAGATTACTACTGGCTGTGTGGTAATCTATGAACAGACTGGTGATCAGTGACCCCTCTTTAGCAAAGTTAAGTAAGTGAAACCAAAGCATCATTCTAATCTCCTGTCTTCAGAGAAGGAAGTAGACTGAGACTATAGGCAGTAATTGGACTGGAACTAATGTTGTCAGGTTTTTCCTCCTTGTTTCTCTCTTTAACGTGTTCCCTTCCTTTCTCCTGATTTCATTCTTTGTCCGGGCCTGGATCACAAGGCTGCCAACACACACATGCTCCCACAGCCAAACATATGACATCATCCGAGCAGCAATGGGGTGGAGACTGGCAGAGTAAGCCTTGCATCCCAAACGCGCGCGCATACACACAGTGTGTCTTTCTATCTTCAAAAGAATTGCATTGCATTTCTACAGCCTAACCCTGACTTTTACCTTAGACCTTAACCCATTACCACTGCACCATAACCCTAAATCTAACCTAAACTCTATTCACACCTTAGTCCAAAACCGAACCCCTAAGTCAAAAACAACACTTCCTCTTATAGGGCCCGCGCTTTGGAACTGGTTAGGAAAGTGGACCTTGCACTTTATCAAAAATGAAGATCACACATACACACACATATTCTTGCACTATCATCCAACTGAGGACTTTGAAATGACTTCCATTAATTTTAATAACTGCATTTATGCCTAACTCAGACATTTTCCCTAACCCTAGTCATCATTAGTCTATTCCTAACTTTAACTAAAACTTTATTCACACCTAGGCCTGTCACGATAACAAATTTTGCTGAACGATTAATTGTCTCAAAAATTATTGCGATAAACGATAATATTGTTTGAAGACTTTTTTACACTGATTTAATGAAAATTACGTAATACTGCATGTGATTTCCTGCCAAAGTTAGATACACTTTATTTTCAAAAGAATATTTAACACTGGAACTGATAAACAAAATAAACAAAACAACCAAAAACAAAAATAAAATGGATTCTCAGTCTCCATTAACAAAAAACGCACTTGAAAAAAACTAAACAACATAAAGCCAAAGTGGAAATAAATACTGCATTCAACCTAAAGAGTGCAGATTATGAAGTCTGTATATTATGTTGCCCTTCAGTAATAATTAGATTTAAATAGAGAAGATGGGCACATCGACTACCTGATGCAATAATTCACACTACAAGATTTTTTGCTCCTATTTTTCCCCTTACAACAATCTTAAAACGTTGGTCTTTCTAAGATTGTGTGGTGTGTTACGGTAGATCGTCGTTGCCGCTCCGATCTAAATCAGGGTTTTTTTCCCCGACTGGGATCGTAACGCAGCCTGTTGAATGTGACAGGTAGCCAATCAGAAAGCGAGGATTCTCCTCGTGTTTTCTGAGGGGAAATTACGTCGGGGAATCCCAAACTGCTGACACAGCGCAACCCGAAGTCCAGCTGATACTGGAGATGATATGTGGAAACAATATTAATGTTTATTCAACATGCAAAGAATATAGAAATGACAAGAGGAGGAGTTGGAGCGAAATTGCTACCTCAGTTGATAAACCCGGTAACTTTTCAGCTGTTCTTCGTTAACGTGACATAAATAGGTTCTAATGATTTTCATTCATTCAGGACTTTACACTGACACTAGCCACATGCATTGCAGGTAGATTGTAGTAAAGCATTGATTAATGTCTGGTTTTAAAATTAGTTCACTGGATTTGCAGCCATTATTTTGTGCCCATTGTTGGACACCACACGGCAGGACCGAACCCGGTGGAACCTTTATACCTAGGATTTCTGTCGGCTAATGTGTGATCTGTCAGGTTTTGAAAATGGGCCGACAATCGGCCGACAGCTCTAAGATCGTAGTGTGCGCTGGGCTTTACACTAAGGAAATGAGGAAGGGAGGGTCAGTGGAGAGCACCGGAGTTGAGCCTTTTTTCATTCAGTGTCATTAACAGAAAGAGAAAAAGGTCGGAAGAGACGATAATGCCGATAATTAAAATGACGTTGATAGTTTTAATTTATCGTACATTAATTGATTTGTCGTTTGTCGCGACAGGCCTATTTACACCATAACTCTAAGTCTAACTGGTAGACAGCAAAAAAGGTGAGAACCGGGAGAAGGTCCCCACTTTCCACAAATGGCCTCCGTTTGTTAGTAGATTTTTGAAACACACTCTATGGCTTCACTAATCTCTGCCCTCTATGCTGTATGCCATGTTTACTCTTTGGTAAAGCCCCAGTCCCTCCTCCTCTCCAGTCATTTCACCAGAATAGACTGAGACCTTCTTAATTGGTTTTCTTCAACAGCAAATTGCACTGTAGCATTGTAGCTTTGCCCCAGGCCCTGCTACATCTCATAAATATTTTACTGCTTAAAAGTCAGTGAGTTCATTGTCAGCCATGGTTCTCTATGTGTAACATATACAAGTCAGCCATGGTAAACACAGAGTCTGTCTTTTACAGCAGAGGAGAGAATATGATCAACCATATTATTGTTAAACCCAAGGGGGGAAGAGTTCCCAGAAATTGTATTCACACAATTTCTGCATTACTTCAAGCAAAAAGTAACTGTAAG
This sequence comes from Xiphophorus couchianus, assembly GCF_001444195.1. NCBI lineage: Eukaryota > Metazoa > Chordata > Actinopteri > Cyprinodontiformes > Poeciliidae > Xiphophorus > Xiphophorus couchianus. Next base: position 29,226,353 of record NC_040240.1, on the reverse strand, counting down.
AAATTACTCAAGCAAGACAAAAAAAAAAAAAAAAAAAAAAAAAAAACAGCTGAGGGACTATGATGTAAAAACATGTTTGAAGGCAAGATTTGATAAAGGAACAGTCCCAAGTCCTATTGAGCGGCAGTCCCCCTTGATAATTTTACTTTTATTTGGCACTTAAATATTTCAGACCATTAAAAAATGGCATCAGACAAAGATAATCCAAGATAAAAATATAATTATATAATTTAAAGGGGCAATATTATGTAAAATTGACTTTTTAAAGTTTTACATCATGTTATTATGTTATTCCCTCATCAAAATCATACCTGTAGTATTGCTTTGATTCTTTCATGCATGTTTGAGAAATCCTTTAATCTCCATGGCAACCATTCAGCTGTCCAAAACTCCTGGGTGGACCTAACTCCGCCTTCCAGGCACAGCTCCTCCTCTCAGCTGCTGTTCCTAAGAGATGCCACAGAGCACCCCTCCCCCCCTCAACTCCTTCAGACTAGCCAGCAGCAATTAGCAAACACCTGATGAAACTGCTCATCCGCTGAGCTACTTCTCAGAGTAATGCTGGTAAAAGCAGTTTCAGAAATAAAATGAGTTTCAATCTAAAGGCAAGTAATGCAAGTTCACCCCATACTTGTAAATAAGGGAAAACTTGATATACATCCTCTGTAAATTTACTGTGTTAACGTGAGGCCTTGTTCAATTAAATTATGAAACCTTCATTTTATTTCTTGAGTCTCTCACAGAAATCTCAAGTTTCACTTCCCAGTCAGGTAAAAAAAGAAGGGAACAGTATTTCAGAAATAAATATCACAGACTAAATAAACATCATCAGAGCTGGCCAGCATGAGATTACACCGATAAATAAACTGCGCTGAGCTTTGCAGGCAGACATCTGGCTTGTTTGACTGGATGTTGATATGATAAAAATGATTCCAACACTAATCTCCTAGAGTAGGATTATGAATATTACACACCAACAAACGTCCATACCAGTGGTTTTTACACACATCTACTTTTCAGCCTAATGAGATGCGTTAATTTTTCAGAGACCATCTGGAGGTAATCTGCAAATCTTTGTTCTATTCCCTTCAGATTTCCATTATCACCAGCTACTCCCTCTCATCCCTTTGTTTGTTGCACTTCTTCTGTCTGCCTTGGGACTGACATCAGACTCCCTCAGGACTCCAGTGATGGTAGCAAGCCCTGATTCAACAACAACCAGCTCCATTGCTGGTTTATTTCTCTATCACTTTGTAGGCAGTGGCATCTCAATATTCTATCCATCTTTGCCTTCCTTCTGACATGGTTGAGATCACACATGCCCAAACAATGGAGGAAGCATTTCTTAAAGGTAGGAATGTCGGCTTATGTTTCTGATCCACCATTTGTTGACCTAAAGAGATTGGATTACTTTTTGCACCTTTGCCACCCCCAAGTTTGCAAAGTCTGTGTTATTTATTTCTGTTATTTTTTAAAGGTGACTTATTCTGCCTCCTTGAACAGGTTAGGATAGGTCTATGGGCTACACAATATGTTCATTACATTGTTTTTGTGCAAAATAATTCATAGATACTGAGATTCTAGTCTGCTCGGTTCAGCCTATTTTGAGCTCCTTTCTGAATGAGCTGTCGCTTTAAATCTAAACAAGCTGCTGCTGGCCACGCCCCCCATTCAGCATTTACACTCGCATGTGAAATGGCTGTAAACAGATGCACAGTTATACAGCCGTACATCTTAGAAAAGCAGAAGTGGAGCCTACTGCACAGCCAACCAGAATGCGATAAGTGGTTTCTGGGTGGTAAACACTTCTCTTTTCCAGCAACTGCTGTAGAGCTCATATAGCGTTAAAACCAGCTGAAAAACTGTGCAGGAGTTCGGGATGAGCTTGGGTTGCCAGGTGACGGGTTGGACTTTGCTAGGGTTGCTAGGTAACAGGGCAGTGCCTGCTGATTTGTGACGTTACACAATCAGCAGAAACTGGAATGGCTCATTTTTCAGACGCCGAAAAACGTGAACTTTATGCTAGAAAATAAACTGAGTGGTTTTTTATCCCAAATGGAAATACAAAAACATGCCAAATAGGAATTTTGTATTATATGCCCCCTTTAAACAAGCCCTAAGTTTTAACAAATTAATTCAAAGGAAAAAACACTAAAACACCTCTTGCTCAGAAGTATGAAAACGTATCAAATCTGTATAATGAACAGTGTCAGGAGCGGCGATAATCCAGTGGCGGGCCGGGCATTTCACACCGAGGCCTTCAGTAGTGCTCCGTCTGAATCAATCCAACCCTCAATAACTATTTTATGGCTATAAAACTTCTACTGCAGGTACAGCTGCGACACACATAAAAAAAATGCATCAAAAATAGCCTGATAAATTTGCAATATTATTTAGGACTATAGCAACATTTTACTCACCAAAAATCCTGATTATTTGTACACAAAATCCATCCTCCTTTCTTTCCTCAAGAAGATTTCAATTACTCTGTTGTGCAGATTATCTGTGCGTTTCAGTTCCATGAAGAAGTCCTTTTCTATCGCCGTCGAAGCTAATGCTGAAAGTCCAGCCTGCCCTGTCCTATTTCTGGCATAAGTTTTAGTTAGTAGACTGAAAGTGGTGGACAAATCCTTTTCCCGGTTGTGACAGGCTTGCTAGCTCCGGAGTTGCCCGAACTTGCTTACCAATGTCCAGCTTTTCTTGAAAAGTCCGTCTTGAAAATGACTTTGACAGTAAATCTCCAACCAAATCCATTTCTTCTTCTCCTTCACCCATTGTGGGTTGACAAACCAGCTATTAAATCAACACAACAATATCTTTGCTTGTGCAGCTCACTACAGATGCAGTTTGCTAGCTCTGGCTAGTACACTCTTTGACTATCCAATCAGAGCGTGAATACGCTGACGTTTCCGTACGCCTGCTAGAGGGCCTTGGTGTCGCCAACTCAAAATCTGACTGGTTGAAGTAACAGTTTGATCGACATTTATTTTATGATGCAGAACTGATTGTGAAGGCCTAAAGGCAGATTACTTTGCTCCTGGCAACAGATAGTGGCTGAAATGTGATTGGCTTAATGCTTAAATATGAAAATACACGTCTGGAAGCAGCAACCAGGGGGCTAGCAATGACAGGAAGCAGACAGACCATTTGGAATTATTTAATACGTATTCATGGACAAAATATAATTAACATCAGTCTGTGATTCAGATATTTTTAGGCCAGCAGAGAAGGCCTTGCAGGCCCTGACGGCCCACCACTGCGATACTGGCACTCTATTTACTTGGTATCAGATCGATACCAAAATACAGAGTTTTGCTCACCTTTACTCACTCACTCTTTTTGAAGACAGTGGAAATGGACTGATCAGTCCAAAAATATTGACAGGATCAGTACCAGGTCAATATCAGCATCAGAACAATACTATCGTGGTAAAGTCGATTTCAAGGTTTCAGATTCCGTCTTGAAATACTATTTTTATTGTACTTTTTTGTATTGTAGTTTCTCAACTTTACCTAAAAAACAAATAGTTTAGATTTTTTCTTGAATTGTATATTTTTTGCACTTGTTTTTTATTGTTCTTGTTCTTCTATTGTTGCTGTTTTTCATGTTGATATGTTATTAACCCTTTAACACTAACCCTGAAAATTCTTACATGTTAGTCAATGGGTCCATGAGAACACTGGTGACCTCATGACAGTGAAGAGGTGAAAGTGTTTTGTAGACATCTTTACATTTTGTCTAAATTCTGTCTTAGGTCTGAACAAAAAATTCAAAGGAAAAACAAAAAAAACAAAACAAACAAAAATGACTCAGAAATTCGATTAAGTTTTTCTTTATGCTGGTTTATTTTCTTATTTTTTTGTTTATATATTTTTTTCTTACTAATATTAGCAACTGATAATTATCTATATCAGTGCCAAAAAAAAAAAAAAAAATAAAAAGAATTGGAAACATTAACTGCAGCCTTATCTTTCAGTGAGCGCTGCGGTACATTTTGCACGTGTGCAGCCATTTCTCAGACACGTATGCAGACTGTACACACATCCAGGGGAGGTGGGGGCGGGGATGCTGGAACCTCTTCCAGACGGCCTGCAGCCTCCCGCAGAGATTGAGAAGCAGCTGAGCTGTTGATGATGTAACCCAACGTTACATAAAGTTATCACAACTAAAACACAAGAGCAGCATCTGGTTAACATGAGACAGACAGCGTCCTTTTCCAGTGCATTACTGGGCGGGTTAGCTGGAGGGTTCAGCACCCTGCTACAGCTAGCATCCTAATAATGTGCTGCAAATGGGATCTGTGTATCTGCTGCAACTGGGCTAGCTGGAGATTAGCCTAGCGCTCTACATGCTACCTCCCGAGGATCCCCGTCATACTCCTTATCGTCATGACAACCAGATCAAGCTCCCTCTCTATCAGCTCTCTGCTCCATCCTACCAGCTTTGCTGATGGGAGAGGCAGAAGGGGCGGGGGGAGCGGTGGTCCGCTCTCTGTTTGTGTGCTGAAAAATGGGTCAGCGACCAACATGCTAGAGCGCCTCAGAGAGCAGAATGCTGCTCCTGTGCTGTGTGCTGCACTGGATCAGCTCCTGCTGCATTAGCAACATCATAGGTGAAGCACAGCACTGGTTGATCACATTCCCACCATGTGTCCCCATCCTCTAGAGACTCTTACACAACTTTCACTAGACTTGAAATCTCAGTGTCGCTAAAGACAAAAAAATGATTCTCACTAAATAAAATTTGTTTAATTTGAAAAAAGAGATTCTTGATCAAATCCCAAACTTTGACACTCACTGGCACATAAACACAAAGTCTAAAAGTATTTCTCTGCAGACCAAAGATCCAGTCCTCTTCAGTGGCGCTCACACAGTTCTACTGGACCCTGCTGTCTCCATTTGCCTCCTGCTCACTCCCTGCTTTGCTCATTTGATCCAATAAGGCATCATAGATCCAGCCAAAGGAGAAAGGCTGATGCTGTAAGGCTTGAATCTGCTGTCTGACTGGAGCAGTGGAGCACACCGCCGTACACAGCTCCTCAGACATACGGATCAAACACAGGTTGAGGACCAGGCAGTGCTTCAGTCATGCACTACGGTCTCATTAACAGAATAAAATAAATAACTAAAAGCCAGTTCCACTGCCAAAAAAATTGTTTTGTCTTTGGTAAAAGACCACAAGCAATTTGTCTCGCTAATGCCATACTAGCGCATTTGTTTGGTTGTATTTACCCAGAATGCCTTGCAATATACAGTAGTTGGCTTCCTGCTTTTGGAGTGGTCGCCAGTCCACTAATGTTCACTTTTGCATTGAGCTGCACCAGAGTTCACTTCAACCAAACGCAGACCGAGTTTGGTCCACCCACTCTGTAGGTGGACCAGAGTTCACTTTTTTAATCCGCATCAGAGTTCGATTATGCATTCACACCGCCCCAAATGAGCCAGAATGTCTAGGCAGACTGCAGTTGGATTAAAGCAGACTAAGCAGAACTGCCTTGAATGCACCCTAAGGGTTAGAGGAATTTGACAGAGGCCTTGGAAGAGCAACTTCAAAATTGTGGCTCTCAGCAGCTGCTGCTGGTCCGATGTAGTCAGTGTTTTTTAAAAGAAGGTCCAAAGAAAGCAAAGGCTGATATGTCGTCTTGTACAATTGAAATTGCTGAAGAAGTCAATGGAAAGGTAGTAGGATGATGCCCAACGTTTCTCACTGCTTTAGTATTTCATGTCATCTTCTTCTTAGTCATATATTCTGTTAACTAGTTTACACAACATTACTTATATTTTTATTTGCATGTACAACATTTAACCTCACACACCCATGTGGAATATCTGTGTTTCAAACAGTCTGCATTTAAGTACATGCACAACATCATGGAAACATTTCTTTAAAGAAAAAAGTTATACATATGAGAATACTCTCTCATCAAAACATGATAGATTTTAACCAGTAAACAGCGTTTATGTCTTGAAATACAGATTAAAGTCATCACCACTGCCCAGGATCACTCAGTCCTGCCATCAGACACATCGCAAAGGTTTAATGATTAACATTTTTTAGATTATTACAAAAGTCATCTGAATTAGAAGATTCAGTTTCATGATTAAATTAACATCGATGTTCGATTAACATCCACTGCGGGTAACACAGACGTGCGTCTCCAGATAACAGCACCATTCTGAGCAGAGGAAGAGCTGCTCTGCATCAGAGGTGTCGTCTACATGAACGGCCCAGCTTCCACACACACACTTCCACACACCACAATGCAAATCCTCACAAAAAGAAGACCGGGTATTCAAAGATTCCAGGAAAAAAACCGTCAGGAAACAGATCATGACTCACCTGGTCAGGATGTCTCATTCCATCTGCGTAGTGATTTATAATTGTGCAATTTGACATTTCAAAAATAAATTTGCTTAATAGAAACATGCCAATTTTTACAAAAACTCACATTTTTTAATAAAAAGTTTTGCCGCAAGGATGAGGTGTTTTTTTTGTTTGTTTTTTTTACCGCATCAAAATTGTTTTTGCAAACGCTATTTTTGCATCACACGAGTCACATGATCAGCAACCGGATGTCGCCACTGGCGCAAACCATGAAGAAGACGACAGGAAGTGGTGTAATTTACAATGGATATGCAGCTTTATTGATGAGCCTGTGTATCATAAAGTTTTCTCTCAAAGTGTCTTCTCTTTCTCTCTCTTCTTGTATTTTTCCAGAAGTGTGGAAGTCGAGTCATGTGGCTTGGAATCTAGTCAGACACGAGTCACAGATTTAATGACTCAACTGGATGAAATCATAGGATTTTGGACTTGATTCGGATTTACACACCAATGACTTATGACTTCACTTTGACTCAAACCCTTTGACTTCATGATCATGTTGTGTTTTTGTGATGTGCTCAACTTTTACTTCAAACAAACAACATTTCTGAAGAACACTTTTCAAATGTTTCAAACTAGCTTCTGTAATTCCATTGACCATTTACTTGCATAATTTGACATTTTGAAAATAAACTTAAACACCAACTTAGAAAAACCTCTATGTTTTCAATAAAACGTTTTGGCTCTATGATTAAGTGCTTTTTTGGCCATATAAAAATTGGATTCTTTTGCAAAACTGCAATGGAAGCAATTTTTAATTTTAAATTTTTTTTGCATCACACGTCACACAATCAGCAACTGGATGTTGTCCCTGGTACAAACTACAAAGTAGAAGATGACAGGAAGTGGTAGGAGGATGACGGCATGGGATGTTTTTAAAGACTTATCGCTCAAACAAACAAATTTATGTGTGATTTCTAACTTCCTTTCTTATTTAATGGAAACACTTCAAATGCAAAATTTTGTTTTCTGATGTTAGCGGAATATAGACAAAGTTTTGCGCACATTTGTAGTGGACAGCTACTGTTATAATCAGACATTTAGTTGTGACATTTATAACTAAAATGTCAATAAAAAAAGGAAAATTGCTTAAATAATTGGGACTTCTTAAGGTTTTCAAGACAAACAGATGTGAACATAAGCCAAACATCTGGACCGGGTGGAGAAGTGAATGCTTCACATGCATCCAGGCGACATCACTGAAAGTGATTTCAACACTGATAGCAATCGGAGAGCCAACCTACAAAATGAAATGATATTCATACAAGGCAGAGGTAAAAATAGATCTAAATGTTCTCACATCAAATACTTTTAGTGCAGCGTCTCTGTGACAGAACAAACACTGATCGCCTTCTGCTGTCATCAGAATAATGGTAAGTTAAAAATAGTTGATAAAAAAAATCCAGGGAGTGCTTGCTGTCCTAAAGTTTGGCATTTCCAAAAGGAGCAATGGTTTTATCGGAGGGTTTTATCTCAGAATGTCACGTCTGTTTTTTTTGAAATGTGCCTTGACAAAGCTCCGGCCTGTGTTGGTCTTTGAATTGCCGCAGTGCGCTCTTTAAAATCTTCTCCAGTGGTTATTGCTAGCTGGACTCTGCCCAGCGCCATGTGTGCTGATGCTTCATGTTTGAATCAGCTGATCATTAAGTTCAGGGTCCAGACGACCGCTCACAGCAGTTTCCTCAGCAAAAACACACATGGCCAGCATGGCTACCTCTATGAAAGAACGCAAATACATTGAAAAATATATGAATGACATCATACGCATCATTCTGCTTGGTTCCACCTTCAGTTCTTTTTTTTCCAAAGCTAATATGCAGATATTCGACGCTCCAGGCTAACAACTGGACATGTGAAACTTCACACGCCTCCAAATATTAAAAAAAGTTCTTTCCCAAAATAAGCTACATCTCACTGGCAAGGAAGGTTCAAAATATTTTTCCAAATGATTGCACAGTGCATCCAGAAAGTGCTGACAGTGCTTCCTTTTTTCCATATCATGTTATGTTACAGCCTTTTGCCAAATTGTTTTCAATTAATCTCTTTCCTCAAATTTCTACACACAAATACCTCATTATGACCATTTTTCTTTTTGACTTTAGTATTACATTTGGGCAATCCAAATTACTAAAGTTAGCCATATTTCAGTGACTGGTTGATTAGATTACAGCTACAGTTAGAGAAAGCACGTTTAAAACAGTTTTTTCTTGTTTTACACACATGTGTTCTCGTCATTTTCCATGTCAAAAGTCAGCATGTTTCTCATATGGATTCATCTAACTTCAAACTAACTCCATTTTTCAAGTTGAATCACATTTCGACTGGAAAACAACAACCACTCAACTTTGGTTGGAGTCTACTTGGTGATATTTGCACACTCTGCCTAGCAAAAGCTCTCAGAATCTCTTAAAGTGACCAAAATTGCTGTCAGGAAACGCAGAAAGATTTACTTCTTAACTGGATTAGGCCAGCCCAAAACTTTAATTTTCCTCTAGTGAAGGCATTCTATTGTTCATTCAGATGTTCATAGGGATGCTAAAAAATAAATCTGTCTTTTTCTTCGTTATTTCTGCTGTATTTAAGTGACTGTGTTACATAATCATCAGGCGTTAGAGTAATGGAGTCTAGACTAACGTTTTAGGTTTTTAGCTTGTTTCATCTTAAAATACCAATAACAATGAATATGTGTGTAAAACTTGATATGTTTAGTCAAGAAGGTTTTTAAAATGTTTGTTTATGAAGAACAAAAAATAACTAGCACATAACTAGCGATAGAATAATAGAGGACACACTCCACACATTACAATAGGCAGCAAAAACAGAGCTAAATGGTTGCGCCATCACGTTGAAGATTCTTAAGAAAAAACTACAATCCCCACGCGCAGAATAGCGCCAACTGATTGGTGGCAGACAGCTGCAACGTCACGGGCCGCGTTCTATTAAATGCGCGCGCTGAGGCTGCTCGCGCCTGAGGCTTGTGGTGAAACCTAAGAGAGAGGAGCTGAGCAGCATCCGCGGCTTGTTGGAGGTGGGTGTGACAGGCAGGCAGCATCTGTAGCCCAGAAACCCGACAGGAGAGCCGCGTCTGTAGGTAGGAGTATTCACCTCAGCACCGGACGTTACAAATCCTCACTTATTGGGTCAAGTTTCTTTAATCGGCGGAAGGTTTCTTCACCTTAGAGTGAATCGTTTTGTAGTCATTTGTTTGAGTTTACGTAATTTGTGTGAATTACGGCTGGATGTGAGCTAAAGGCTTTAGGAAAACGTGCTCGGCTGTTGTTGTTCTTTGTTTTAGTGGAGACAGGCGGCCGTTGTTCGTGTCGGCGGCCCATTGTACTCGGGGAGACAGCGGCACGGTCGGCTCTGAGGGACATTCAGACCAGTCATTTCTGCCTCTTCAACTCGACTATCTTTGTATTTAAATTTCCTAAAATATTTTAGTGGTCAGTTTATTTTTATATACGCATTTAAAAAAAAACAAAACGTATTTTTCATCCAAGTGTCCAGTCTGAGCTCCCCTTTGTCTGTGGCTGCCCGCCTTGTTGCCGTCAGAATAAAAGCTCCTTTGTTTGCTGCTTTCTCCAAATGGAGCTAATAACACCCATCAAATTGAATTTATACGACTAAGATATAAATTCAATATATCTTCAAAGCTTCAAATACTTGTTAAAGTATTTGAAGCTTTGTTGTCTTGATGAAACGCTAATTGTTGGCCAGTTCTGTCTGTTTGGGCTGTTAAATCTTTATTCTGTTCATATGTACGACTTTTTTTTTCGTGGTTTTTGGCTTTTAAAAAGGGTAAACAAAGAACTTAAGCTAGCTGTTAGCCCAGAGAAATGCCAGGACGGGTTCTGTTTCTGGAATAACTGAACGGTTCTTCAGCCGTCTAATTAACCAGAGAGCCGTTTCATCACAGAACATGGCTGCTGTTATGTCTTTGCTCGTTGTTGGTCACAGTAGAGCAGATATTTTTCCAGCCATTTCTTTGTGGCTTTTGTTCTGTGGGTTCACCCCTCCCTGGCTCCCTCTTGTTCCGAGCACATGGTGGAAGGAACAGGTGCTGCCTGCTGCTGATGTTCCCGTGGATCCCGTGGATCTGCACATTCCTCATTCATCTCGCTTATGTGTCTCTTATGTCGCGTCTAGGCGCCGAACACACCCCACTGGCAGCCTTTTGTTCCAGCAAACTGTGACTGGTCTCATTAACTATTAACACTGTGGCTCTGCTTATCCAGGAGCCCCTCCCTTTGGGTGGAGAGGGGGGGTCGATCGGTCTCTGATCGATCTGAATGCCAATGCTGTTACAATTTGGAACATAAACAATGGCGCGTGCGCGACACGGAGGCTCTGAATGCCGTGTGGGTTGATGGGCGGTGGTTTTATGCAGACATGCAGTGCGCCACCAGATGTCGCTGTTTCTTTTCTTTTTTATTGGCAGCGTGAACAAAGATTTTTCCTCTGTATATGACCGGAGCAGGGGTCAGCGACCTGCGGCTCTTTGGCCCTTTCATAATGAATAACAACTAACTACAACTAATGACTAGTCACTGTAGTTAAAAATGAACCAGTTAAATGGGTTTTAAATATAACAGGTGTTATTTTGAGCAGTTCAGTTTTCCATTGATGTTTTTCCCCACAACAGAATGAAGATGGAACCAGCAACACACACACACACACACACACACACATATATATATATATATTAGATGAGACATCGTCAAAATAATGTTTATACAAAATTTCCCACAAATAAACATCCCATAGAAAGTTTACCTGCACTCCCTGCACATTGGATTTTTTTTTTTTTTTAACTTGCTGCAAATGGCCCTTTGGGTGGTCCAGGCTACAGGCCCCTGCTTTAAATGATGTGATTGCTAAAGGCCAAAAGTGCCATATGTTTCACATTTATGATTTAAATTAATTTAGAAATTCAATCTTTTGTTTTTTTTTTATGAATAAAGCTACAAGCTGCAGTCAAAATCAGTTAAGTTTTCTGTGCTACAATCCATCATGCAATCATGTATTCTCTTTATTAATGATCAGCTTTTATACTGTATGAATACAATCTGCTGTCTTTCAGGTTACCTGTCCTGCACTTGTGTCCAAGATGGCATCAGCTGAAGGTAGTTTTGCATTTAAAGTAAATGTATCTTTTTAAATTGCTGGAATCTCTTGGTGTCTTTACTCTGGTGTTCTTCAGATATCCAGGTCAAGGAGCTTGACAAGCGGGCATCTGGCCAGGCCTTTGAGGTCATCCTGGGTGCTCCAGCCCCTGATGGTAAAGGAGAGTTCCCCTTGTCTCCTCCCAAAAAGAAGGACGTCTCTCTTGAGGAAATTCAGAGAAAGCTGGATGCTGCAGAAGAGAGGCGCAAGGTAAGAAGAGAAGACCACAAACTTGTCAAACCCCTTGAATGGTTTGTCTTCTGCCTTTGTATACAAGTAGTGGAGAGTTTGCTAAAGTGGTCTGAGGCTAACTTCCCTCTCCGCCATCAGAATCATGAAGCCGAGGTTCTGAAGCACTTAGCCGAGAAGCGGGAGCATGAAAAGGAAGTGCTGCAGAAAGCTATGGAGGAGAACAACAACTTCAGCAAGATGGCAGAGGAGAAGCTCAATCAGAAGATGGAGGCCAACAAAGAGAACCGCACAGCCATTATGGCAGCCATGAATGAGAAGTTCAAGGAGAAGGTTGGTGGCGTTTGCCTGGACGTTTGCGTGGAGCGACATGGGGATCCACTGTTACCTTCTCCTTTTGTCTTTACAGGACAAGAAGTTGGAAGAGGTGAGGAAGAATAAGGACAAGGAGCCTGGCTCAGAAGGCGGCTCAGAGGACTGAGGGGGAACCACCGGGAGATTGTATAGGGTTTTTTACGTATCCAAAGATTAATTTATTTTTTGTTCAGCCAGTATTGTTTTTTCACGACCCACCTCTTTTGGAAATACAACTTCTACTTTGTGAAATTTTTCAACTCTCCTGCTATGTCAGTGTAGTTGCGCTCGTTCTACATGTGGATAATTCCTCTGAGTCTGCTGTAATCATCATGTAGCTTGTCCGTGCAGCTTGAGCCCCCTTCCTTTGATATTAGCGGTGTGTGTTTTTTATTCTCTCGGGAAGCATGTTACTATGCATCGGTCTTTTACTACCACCCCTTTCATAGTGGGTTTGAAAACGTCTGTGAACCACACCTGTTCTTGGCACTTACTGTATATTTAAAAAGTAGCACAAGTTTCCATCGAGGTGTTGGCTGTTGGACATGCAGCTTTGCTCCCAGATTCAGCTGACGTTTACCGGCAGGTCATGGGGGTTTTTGCGCCACTGCTGATTCTTGGCTTTTGTAAAAAAAAAAATATGAAAAAAAAATATGGGGTTGACTTAAAGCACACGACTTCTTGCTGTATAGCTGTGAATTAACATGCCCATCATGCAACTGGAGGTCATTTTCAACATCACTGAGCAGATGTCTACACATGGAATGCATAAGAGCAATACACTTCTGGCATTTCATTAGAAAAGTGGCTAGCTGACTTAAACTGTTGTACTAAAACAAATAAAGTGTAAAATTGGTTGCTGTGTAAATGTCTTGTTCTTGTTTTAGAAGAAAGTGTCCATTATAATGTACATCCTCAATGTGAAAGCTGCTGGGTTGGATTATGGCTCCCTCTGCTGGTGAGATTGCGACATACAGTTTAACTAGGACGTTTGAAGCTGGGAGACCTGCACGTATTTAAATGATTAACAGAACTTGGCAAAAACTGAGCAGCGCTAAAGGTTGGCGTTTTAGTGGTGAGGTGCATAAAGTATAGCCAACTAGACTAATTGGAGAACTATTGATGATGATTAATTTCAGAGAAGGTTTCAAAGTGCTAAAAGGCAATGTTGGGTACGTCTGTACAAGGCTTTAGATCAGGGGCTGCAGTCCTGCAGTTTTTAGATGTGCCACAGGTACAAAACACCAGAATGAAATGACTTAATTACCTCCTGCTTGTGTAGATCAGTTCTCCAGAGCCTTAATGACCTAATTATTCTGTTCAGGTGTGGTGCAGCAGAGGCACATCTAAAGTTGCAGGACTGCGGCCCTCGAGGACTGGAGTTTGAGACCCCTGCTTTAGATACTATATGGCTGGATAGTAACTTAGAAAAAAACTTTAAGGTGGATAGAATAGGCAAGTTGCACTTGAGCAGCATTACTTCAAAATACTCAACTAACTTCAGTGCAGGTTACATCATCACTTCTCTAGGGTTGGGTCATGGATGTAGCAGCTTTGTTGGCCTCCATGACCTTAGGCTGCTGCCAGCTCCTCTTGGGGAATCCCAAGGTGTTCACAGGCCGTCAGAGACATCGTCCCTCTGTGTTCTGGGTCTTCTGCTGGTGGGACCTGAACACCTCAGCAGGGAGGCGTCCTAACCAGATGCCTGAGCCACCAGGCTCCCCTCCACATGGAGCTGCAGCAGCTCCACTCCAGGATGGCTGAGCTTCACCCTATCTGTAGGAGAACACAGAGAGAACTCATTTCAGACGTTTGTATCTGATCTTGTTCTTTTAGTCACTACCCAGAGCTTGTGACCGTAGATGAGGGTAGTAGCAGATCAACCACTAAATCAAGATTCATTTTTGGACTTTGCCATCTTCACAACAGACCAATTTGCCTTTTGCTCTCGAGGCCCTTTCTTTATCCCTCATTGATGACCCTGACATACTGGAACTCCTCCACTTGGGACAGAACCGCTTCCCTGACCCGGCAAAGGCCATTCAGCTCTGAACGGCTCCAGTGAGAGCTGTAGACCACAATCTGATGAAGCCAACAAAACCACATCACCAAAAAGCAGAGACCCAATCCAGAGGTCACCTCAACATCTGCCTTGAAGGCAAACCTGCATTCTCACAGAATCTTTGTCTTGGTCAATAAAAATACCAGAATGTGTGCATTTCATAACAAGAGAGTTGAAATAACAGAATCATCTGTGAACTTGCTGAATATGACTTTTTTTTTCTTCTACAGGAGCTACAGACCTGGTCTTTACTTCCACCCCAAGGTGACCAACAACAAAACAGATCCTCCCAGGTCTTCTTGGTGCTTTTTGATGCCAACATTCACTTGTATTGCAGCACACAGTCTGCAGATGGCACTATCTGGTGGATTAGTTGGTTCATCCGGTTAAACTTTTCTGCAAGATATAGGTGCTTGTTTTAAATCATTAATACCTTAATATTGATGAAAACATTATAAGGTAAATTATCTGCTAATCGAAATATTTTTTTCATTAATATTAAGGTATAATTGACTCAAAACAAGCTTCTATTTATTATTTTTTTGCTGAAAAGTTACCTGTAAGCTAGTTTTGTCTTGTTTTGAGTGCACTTAAAATATTTGCACAAGAATCTAGACAAATACTTGGTACAATTTTGTGATTTTGAAATGATGCTGTGTTTTTGCCAGACCGTCTCAGTGAGATGCTGAAAAGAAGAGTGCAGAGACTTACTCCTTTTTAAAGCTTACACGGGAAACTGAAAGCAGAGACAAGAAACAGAAAAGAAAAATATTGATATTAATTATGAAGTATTTCAGTTAGGTATTGCTCATATTTATGTTACTTTAGTTTAAGCCTTCACAGCTGCTGGAAACAGAATTTTTGAGAGTGAAGGTTCAGAGTAGAGATCGACTGATACAGGTTTTTTAAGGTTATGTGCTGCCGATTCTTTTGAGTCTATATTGTTTTTTCTTCCTCCATTTACATGACAAAAAAAATGACACAATAAGATAGTACTGAAACATAGTATTTTAGATGTTAGGAAGGTGGTGATGGACACCAAGACGCCTCCTGGGGTCAGATTTCCAACTGGCCTCCTCTTGTCTTGGCCGACTGAAGCCATGGACCTCTCAGAGATTCCTAAAAATGTCACGAAGATCCCGCAGTGAGTGGTCCACCTCTCCCCTCAAGTGGGAGCAGTCAGGGAGAACCGGGCCCAGAGCTTTATTCTCCAGTAAACGCTCAGCAATGATCCCAGGTGTCCCACAAGTTCTGGATGTGTTTCTGCACCAACAACCTGAATCACTTCCTCAAGCAAGACTCAGGAGACTCAGGAGAACTTGAGTGCAAGCGGACCGTCCAAAGGTGCTTGTGTTCAGGAGAAGCATGGGCCTTTAATTCAGCTTAACTACCAGCACCTGGTTTACCTTAGCTGCTCTTCTTCAGTATGGCCTTACATTTGTGAAACCATTTAACCTTGGGCGACCCGAGAAGGCACAGAAAGGTCAAGACTTTGAGAAACATCATTGCAAAATTTCATGTTGAATTCAAGTTTGCCAATATTATGCCAAATCGGGGAAGCAGAGAGCAAAGCGAGAGGCACCTGCAAGGTTCTGCTAAAATTTCCAGTTTATGTCCAAGGTTTTCTCAGAGCTCCCAAATGCAGTTTTGACTTTAATTCCTCGTTTTGCAACCCATTAACATAAGACGAATAAAAATTAAGAATTTAATTAAAGTTATTTAATTAAATAATGAAATATTTCTTAATATTTAATCTGAAAATATTCAGATTATATTTTTAATTAATTAAAGATGCACCTGATTGCTAACGGTTCATTTGAAGTGGCTTTGGCTACAAGTTTTATTACAGGTTTGAAGCCGAGTCTACAGAGCGTGTACCTCACCGAACAAGGAGCTGGTTCCATCAGAGAGGAGCAAAAATAACTGGTAACACATCAAACAGTATCTACAAATTAAAGTCCAGCTTTTCTGTGCTGTCTATGAGATCGCTCACTAAACAGCTCTGAAATGTACTAACTGGGCTACTATTTATCCCTCACCTCATTTTTTAATAAGACTGTTCTGTGATATATGAAACCATTTTCAAATGGTTAGACAGACATGAGAAAAACGTGAAGGGATTTTAGCAGTTCGTTCAACTTAGATACCAGTTAATATTGGTGATTTCTTCATGACGCCACCAGAGGGCAATGTTGCACCTTTAGTCTTCCTTGTGCCTCCTGCAGCCTCTCGAAGTTCATATTGGGAAAAAACCCCAAAACATTTTCGTGTTTTTTTTTTTCTTCCAAACTGCTATATATGATGGATCTGTTTCTCCAGCAGCCTGCTGCTCCTGTCCAGACCTGCTGCATATTCAGAGCTCCTCACTGAGCTAAATCAACTCTGTTCTGGGGCAAATTCGACCAACTCTGTGTGACTAACTGCATTTTCACTACAGGAACCATTCCCATGGACCAGTGTAGTTTCCTGGGGTCTTTATTACCCCTCACGCGCGTCTCCAAAGCATTTATCTGGTTTAAAACAATTTCCCAGGGGTAGAGATGGATCCCAGAAGCTCCTGGTACAGAGAGTAGGGTTGTTTTTTATGACAGGATTATTTTCAGATAAAATTTTGTCAAGAAAAACTTCAAAAAAAATTTTTTATTACCATTGTGAATAGTCTATAGATTATATTTTCTATCATCTTTAACTGTAATGCAGGTTAAATAACTAATTTATGTTTATGACATGAGACATAAGGAAGCTACGTCTTAGTGAAAGTCATATTTTATGGCTTCCAGAAATTTTTTTATGGTAATCCGAGGCACAGGTGTATAAAAAAACACATTACAACCCCCCTGGATCATTAACAGATTTTTAATAAGCTGGATGCTAATTCTGCTGTACGGTTGCTGTTGCCAGATTGTGCAAGAGAGAAGAAGAGATCAGGTCTCAAGACCCCCCCAAAAAAGCGACCCCTCCCCTTCTCCCCCCAAGCCACCACAGCCTCATAACGTGTTAATGAATATTTTTTAATCCGTATCTAAAATATTTCCCCTGATGTTTTCTCCAAATTACAAGCTTCAGTTTCTCTATCAGGAGATCAGCTATGTCTGAGAGAAACTTGGTGACAGCGGAGTATTAAAAAAAAAAAAAAACTGCAAAAGATTGTTGTTGAATATTTAACTGAACTGTCTAGAGGACTATTCATCCAAGGGTTCAGCAATATGGGTGAAAAAACGTATCACCATATAAGCATTTTATATCAGCCGATGATTATTGATAAATTTTTGTTTGTTTGTTTTCAGTATCCAAAGTACTGCTGAACTGTGGCGGGACCATTCCTCTTGTGTCTGTAATTTCTTCTTGAGCTTCTCTACTCATTTCCTCCTTTCATTTCACCGCGATCGGCTTAACATACGAGGACGTGGAGGCCAAACACGACACTGCTCCTATACTCAGGTGTACTGTGTGTATTCAGAGGGCACCACACTTTCCGCAGACAGTTGAAATTTCATAGCCAAGCGTACCGATGTATCGTATCAACCTTCCAGACCTCTCAGGTCTTCTGGGTCTGGTTCTGCTCTGCATCCCCAGCTCCTGAACTAAACATGAAGCAGCATTCAGCTTCTATGCACCTCAAATCTGGAACAAACCTCCTGGATACTGCAAAACAGACGGGACAGGAGTGGCAAAAGCAAATAAGGTGGATTAGCAGAGCTGCTAACAACTGATGGCACCATGTAGGAGATGTTTCTGTGGAATATCATCTCTGCTGCCAGGATATTGAGCTGTTAGCTTTCCAGTCCCAAATCAGTCATGAGAGCATCATACAGCAACAGTCTTCAGTCAGAGGCCTCTTCAGATTCATTGCAAGACTGACTGCTAGTGGAGATCCTTCCTGCCCACAGCATCACGACGACTCTTTGAAGATACTTGGATGATGTGAGTTATGACACTTAATTTTTTTTTAAATTAAAAAAATAATCATTGAATTAAGTTTGCATAGATAATAAATTCTCAAAATTAGGAAGTACATACAGTGTATAAGTTCATTCTAGCCTTGATACATCAGCAGCTGTGTGATGTACACACCTTCGCTAGTCAGTCAGTATCTTCTTCCACTATAGTAACAACAGCCTTGCTTAACGTGATATTTTTATAGTGTAGTATTGCACTTTGCATTAGTGTCAGCTTCAAATTAAAACCATCTTATTTGTTGCTTTAAAGGAACAGCGTCATTAAAACACTTATTGTTTTCATTCCTGGCATGGTGAGCATCCATTTTTGTCAGTCAGTGTTTGCGCTGAAAATCAATTTAGTAGCTGCCGGTGTTCTAGAGAGCAGCGGGGAGAGGCCAAAGCTCCAGCTCATACATGGATGCCCTCCTGATGGATGCTGCAATTTAAAATATTTAGCATAAACCTATAGTGCATGAAAACTTAAATAAGCCTAAGCAAACAACTCTTTCTAAACAAGCTAAAAAGAAAAGCGCCTCCAAAAAGCAATTATCCATATTTTCAATCAAAATTACAGAGAAACCTCAAAGCTGCTATAAGGTGGTTTATGCTGCTTTGCCTCGTGTCTCTCAGGTATTAATAGTTAAATATCATTAAATGTTATACACTTCCTCTGACTGATTCTGATTTAGTTTTACAGTGTAAGTGTCATAAAATGATTACAGGTTATGGCTAGAACAGTTGTTCCTGTCCATGGACTTTTTAGTGACTCTAAGGATTTTTACCCTCCTGATGGTCCGGCAGACTCAGGGGGGTAAAAGTTAAAAAGTTAAAACCTCTGTTCCATCTTCAGCTGCCACGGTTCTCTTTCTCTCACTGCACTGCGTCAAACAAACCAAACACTTTGAAACACACCTGTTCCCCTCCTGACCTGCGGGGGCGCTGCACCAAGAAGCACTTAAGGAAATGACACAAAAACCTCTGAAGTGCCACTTCCTTCTTCATGAAATGGAAATAGAAATGGAGTATTGTCAGATTTTAGCAGTTGGAGGGTTTCTCTTTAGTCTGTGGGAAAAAAAACTGCGAGCCATTTCTCCCGCTAATGCTAGACTGTTGCGTTTGTTTTGGTTGTAACCACCCAGAATGCCTTGCGCTGTAGTCCAATTCCTGCTTTTAAAGCGGTCTCCAGTCCGTTTAGCGTTACATGTGCATTCGAACGAGTTCACTTTCATCGAACAGAGACCGAGGTTTGTAGACGGACCTGGGCTCACTTTTTGGTCCGCATCAGAGTTTGATGATGCATTCACATCTCCCCAAACACACCGGACTTTCTAAGCAAACAGTTCTATTAAAGAGGGCTAAGCAGGGTTGGTGTAAATGCAGCATAAGTTTTATTGTGTAGCAAAGATACGATCATTTTGGGATTGGTTGGCACTTCTTCCTAGCAGTCGCACTGTTTCACCTGCTGTTATATTCATGAAAGTTTTGTCCTTTTTTCAAAGTTTGATTATATTTTTTGTATAAAGCTTCATAAAGTGAAGTCTATAACTTGTTCTGTATTTAAGCAAACTAAACAGATTTATGTTATATATTTTATTCACTCATTTCTGTCTACATGGCTACATGTTTACTATTTTCCTCTGCTGTGGGTATTGATCATGGCTGCACAGAGACAGGCTGTAACAGCTCTAGTGTCCTGGCATGCTGCTGGTTCAGGTTCACATGCTTTAATAAGATGCTAAAGCTTTAGCTCCAGAGTCAGCTGCTGCACAAACGCAGCTCTCCTCCCTTAGTTACTGGGCCGTTCTCTTGGTCTCTCCTACAGATATCTGTTCTTTACAACAAAGCCTGCTGAACTGTTTAGGTTTGTCATTACAGACAAACCTAAAGTATGGTGAAATGTCAGAGCACCATGTCTGCAGAGCAGCTCGCTGACAAGCTAATTAACTAATTAAAATCAGCTTGTTAAACTGTCAGTGCTGCTCTCTAAAGAGCAGGAAATTATAGAAATTATAATTGTTTTTAATAGACACGTTCACTGAAAAACGTCTGCTACTTTCATCAAGTATTTATTCCATATTTTCAGTCTTCAGTCGTGGTTTGAGTCTCAGCCTGGGGTCTGTGCATGTTTAGAGGTTCTCCCTGTTCATGTCTGGGTTCTCTCTGGGGACTCCGGCTTCCTCCCACAGTCCAAAAAACATGTCAGGTTAAATGTTCTCTATATTGTGTGACCAGGTACTTAAGAGCTTTACATCATCCTGTAATGTTAGGCTTTCATCTAAAAGATACATGGAGTATTGATTTGATTATTTCATGCGTGAAATTAGGAAGTCAAACTATATATTTTACATATATAGCATTTTTTTTAACAACTGAAGGTAATATAGTTAATTGATTGTGCCATGAAATGGCACCATATGCCTGGAAAATGCATAAAATTGTTTAATAGAGTATAAGGACTTTTTTCCTAACAAATACTATGTTGTGGGGACCAACTGCTTCCTATAAGGAACAAAGACCTGAAGTTGATTAATCAACTTCTGTACACTAAAATACTTGAATGAAAATAAAAGGCTGATGAAGAAAGAGAACCAGACCAAACAAAAGGCAGAAGTTTTGGTGAGACCGGAGAGAACTAGCGCCACTTAAAGGTCTGGAGGAGGTAAAAAAAAAAGCTTTTTGGGGCATTCCCTGTTTCAATGTGGGAAAATAGATGAAATATATAAATGACAGTATATGATGATAGCATATACGAGACTACAGGAAGAGCGTATAAAGCCTTTTTATAGAACTATAAGGTCTTTTGCAACCTAGGCTACTTTCTACGACACACCTTTGAGTTTCTACTGTGATTGTCTGAATTATTTGAACTATCAGCAGCTTGAGGAAACAGGCCAAATCCAGAAGTAAAACTGAAACCACAATGTTCCCTCAAACCTCGAGCCCCTTTTTTATTCATCATCAAAACAATACCTGATGGAACACGGGCTGTGCTTAGCAATTAGCTTAACAATTAGCATGTCACCATCAAACTTTGAGGCTGTCAGCAATTTCCTGTAATTACTTGGAAACATAAAAGAAGTGCACTAGAAATCTCAGCTGTTAAATATTCTTGAACTGCTTCCGTGATTTGGTTCTACTTTGACACGGGCCAGAACAAGAACAGAGGAAGCTACAGTGATTGGACAATACTTTAGAGAAAGTTTCCTCACTAATCAAACTGCTTAAATAATTTCTCTGTAATACGGCAGACAGGCACCGTCTGGACCTAAGAGCCCCGTGATTACAATTATCCAGATTTGTGACGTCAGCTTGAACAAGCCAAGATGTGTGTGTGTACCAGAGTTTGGTGTGTGTGTGTACCAGAGTTTGGTGTGTGTGTGTACCAGCCTTTCTGTGTTTCCTGGGATGCGCAGCGTGAAAGATCAGCTCCTAACACCATCAGCCCTGCGTAGTTTGGATAAAAGCTCCTTTAATTGGCAGAGTGCTGCAGGCCCTGCTTGATGAACATGAAGACGATGTTGGAGACAGAAACGCTCATTATGACCAATTACTTATTGAACTCACCCTAAAAGGAACCAACCAGTTGCTCTGATAAACTTCAGTTTGTAATTATTTTTGCTTTTAGAGAGAAGGGCTCTTTCCACTGGCGCAGTTTGATATTTTACTTTTCTTATAACAGGTGATGTATTTCCAGAGCTACTTTAACTAAAGTGACCTACCGCAGACATCTGATGTCATTTTATCTGTGGGTTCACTTTGATGTTAACTTTGTTGGTGCAAGAAATGTAATAACTTGTAAGGTTTCTGTGTAATCTGAACAGAAAACACAACCAACCATCAAAGGAAAGGTGTTCAAATTTTACACTGAATAAGTAAGGAAATTTTCCAGCTTGAGTCTCTCAGGTCAGAGGTCGTCGTTGGCTGTGCACAGTGTCACCCACAGGACCAGAGACAAGCAGGAGGAAGGTTTCAGTGAACCAGGAAGTATCCCACCACAAACAGATTGATCTGAGCTCGTTTAGAAACTTTACCTACTCTCATGTGAAAAGAAAGATGGAGTTAGATAAACAAAAAAACTATTTTATTGCCTTATGAATATATATACTTATTCATAGGAACAAATCATTTTTATTTGAGATTTAACTGGAAATTATCCAGTTAAAGATTTGTTACTCCTCTGTAAATGTCAGCAACAACTGCTCTTTTTGTCATCATAAGGTCAAAAGCACTGAACGTTTATTTGTGGAGTTTTCTCTTGCTGCAATATTTTGGTCGGATTCGCAAAATGCTCTTTACAGAAAAAGTTGGACAGAACATTGTGTAATTAAAGTTGCAAATATTGCTCATCTTTAACAATTCAGCCTTTTGTTTAGATGAAATATGTAAAGTAAAATAATTATTATTCCTGCAAAATATGATGTCCACAAGATGAAATGGAGTGAAACAAAATCCCCACATTGAATAATTTTAAAAAACTGAGTTAAAAACTTATGTTGGCTCTGTCGAAAAACTTAATTTAAATAATAATAAACTTGTAAAAACTATAACTCTTAAGAAATCCAGCTTTCTCTCATAAGCAGATCCCTTTGTTATCTATATTTTTTACTTTTGTTTTCCTTTTTGCTGTAACAGACTCTTTATTACATCTATTTACAGGAATTTGTTAATAGTACAGTATTTGGAAGTTTAGAAAAAAGTGTACATATTGTTTTATTTTAACTATTAATGTATCAATTTATTTCACTTTGTTTACTTTATTTAAAGATTGATGCTTTAGATTGGGAGACCTTAACACCAATACTGCCAAGTTTGTGGTTATTTTATATTATTTAAATAACATTATTATTCCGTTTATATTAATTTTAATGCAATCTATTACTTATTGTGTTGAAGATCTTTCGTTTTTTTATGTAATGTTATTTGTTTGAAGTAAAGTAAATTTTTAGAAAAAAAAAATTGCGTTCAATGTTAAGATTGTTGGAAAAACTAGGGATTAATACGTTCACTTAATCATCAGAAGTCTGTCCATTCTGCTCTGTCACGGCAGAGAGCAGAATGTTCCAGAACCCATAAGACAATACAAACAATAAAGAAAGTTTTCATAGACCAACAACTAAAGAACATTTTCTTGACATTTTCAAACATTTAACTGCTGCCACCAACCGTTTTGGAGGGGAACTGCAGTGGTGACCAATGACTGAGCACATATACAGTACAGCTGTGTTGCACTCAACACAAGTGTTTCTTAAAGTTTAGCTCCTTCCTGCACAGATTTTATAACTCTGCTCCATAAATACAAAAGGGCAATTAAAGAACTACTTCCTTTCTTGCTTCAAAATAAGAGTCTGAGCCCCAAACTTAAAGCCCTCACATTAATTCAAAACAAAGTTCACTTAATTAGAAACTTTGGTGTTTTAATACTCCGAGATCTCCTGCAAAATGTCATGAAGTCACTGGAATGTGACTTTTTAAATGAACTCATGTCTGCTTTGCATTAGACTCTGACCTGAACCCTGATTTTTACCCTGCTGAGCAGTTATACTGCTGAGTGATTAACATTTATTTTGTAGCCCAAAGGTCAGAAAAGAAGTTTTAGTTCATTGTTCAGTTGCATTAAGCCAAATGTCCAAACCCTCATTAGTGACCAGATATTGCACAGGGTTCATGTTCATGTCTTATACTCCTGCATTTGGTTTGTTTTCCACCCATATAACTTCTATCAAAGGAATCCACATTGAAACTGCAGAAAAAGATTTCTGGTGTGAATTGCCTCACTAAACACTTTTAGAATGAGTTATGTCTATCCTGACATCATCTTAATTGAAACGTCTCCAGGTAGACAATAAATGCCACTCCGTTCATTCCTGCTGAGGTTAGAACAGTTTTTGAACTCCTAATGTTCACTTGTGTTTAGTGGCAGAAGACGTTCAACAAACTGAAAGACTTGGATTGTTCAAGTAAATACAAAGTGCAGCTTTTATTTGACTCTTTTATTAACATTTTTTTATTGCATCCTTAATTAAATCACAAAATATCTGTAATTCACCATAAGTTTGGGAAATTATAGTTTAATTTTTAATTTTTACTGCTAAAACACAAAATTTTACTGGGTGTTTTTGTCGAGTTTCTAGTGAAAATATCTTAGTTCACTTGAAATAAGACAAAATTAACTTTACAAGTAACTGTTTTAGAAAGATACAGGAGATTGTTTTAAGTAATTAATTTCTCAACATTAGTTGTGTTTCCATTAAAATTGCATGGAAATTTTTGTCCATATTCTGCTAATGTTGAGGAAAAACAATTTGGCCCTTGAGATGTTTCTGGTAGCTCCAGCAGGAGAAAAACCTCGTAGAGTTTTACCAGAGACGAGACAAATCCTACAGCTGCTAAAATCTGACACCACTCATTTTTTTAAACATTATATTTATTGAATTTTATAACATACAACAAGTGGCAGCGATACATTTGAAATAAGAATCACATTAAACAGCTTAGTCCAAAACGTAAACAAATATAAATAATAAAGAAACAACAGCAAAAAACAAAACAAACGAATCAACAGTACGTATATCAGAAAACAAAAACAGAGGAATACATTTTTTTAAAAGCACAGAAAGACTCAGCATTCTGCACTGTTCTCTTCATTTCCTTCAGTGTTTCAGAAAGTCGGTCAACGGTGACCATGTTTCTTCAAAATTCACTCCCTTTCCTCTGACTATATAAGTGAGTGGCTCCAGATGATGTCATCTCCTTGAAGGTATGTCCATTTCTTTCCCAGTGTAGAGATATTAATCTCCTGGCCTGCAGGAGTCCAAAGTCAATCAGTTTTAACTGCCTGGAGCTAAAAACACAGTTCTCTGGATAAAAACCTAAAACACACATTTTAGCCTCAGCTGTGTGATTCACTCCAACAATCTTTGACAAAGTTCGTATAACTGAGTTCCCATTTTTGTTTAAATTTTGTGAAGTAGGAAGTTGCGCTCAACTTCTTCTTTAGAGGTTTTCTTGTTGTTTCCTTCAGTGGTTCTTGGCGCAGCGCCACCACAGGTGAGAAGGGGAACTGGTTTTTTAAAGTGTTTGGTTTGTTTGACAGCGCAGACAACCACAGCAGCTGAAAATGGAACAAATGTGGCAACTTTGGTCCCAAATCGACCCGAGTCTACCGGACTATTAGGTGTGAAAGCAGCCTAAGGTGATGGAGCACGACACTACGCATGAAAAGTCTTCATCGCTGCTGCAGTGCTACCCTTGGCAACAGGGGATTTAGGAAGCAGATACTTTTTCATTTTAACCCAGATTGGCTTTGATACTTTGTTTTTCCCCTTAAGAAACAAAGCCACACTGAAGTCATCTAAACCAGTGTTCCATAAATATACTGACTATTTCTAGTGAAGAAGAACAGACGCAGGTTTGCAGCAGAGATTCAGGAGTCGACCATTAGGGCTATTAAACGTGGACCAGCAGAAGCGCAGACCATGACTGAGAGGAGGCCAGGATGGAGTGAATGATAATGATGATCCTCTCAGATGTGAAAATGCTATTACACAGCTTACCGAACCTTTAATGGAGCAAAGTGATATTGTAATATTAAAAGCAGCAGGTGGCTGATCATTCAAAGTAAAAAAAAAACAAAAACTGAGCATGTAAGACTCCTATGAGATATGTCAGTGTTTGACATAAGTCAGCTTTGTAAAGGCAGACACTGCCACTCTAGAGAAACACTAGAGAAGAGTAATGTCTGTTTTATCGTCATGGTTCCCTGATGTTTCTTTGTTCTGAGTTTGCCAATGTTGGTATCAAGAACCACTTTTAAAGAATGGAGATATGTTTAGCATATAGTACAAAGTAAAGGTTTTGAGTAGGACTGAAAAACTAGTCCATGCATTTGTTACTTTAAGGCTGGACTACGGTAACACTTAAGGAAGATCAGAAAATGGAGTTAAAAGCCTTCAGCTGATCCAAGACGCTGCAGTAAAACTCCATCATCCATCAGAGATCTGATTGGTCCATGTGTTCCCAACAGAGCGCGTTGCTCTCAGACTGCATCACTTTTTTCACATTTTTGCCATGTTCCAGCCTGATTCCAAATGGTACAAAATTCATGTTTAAAAATTGTAGTCAGATCCTCCAGAAATACTGCAACTAAGTGGGAAACAAGTGTCAGAAATGCTTCTGGATCCTTCCCTAGACTGGTGCCTCAGAAACTGCTCTGTCTCTAACTGCGTTTCCATCCATCATAGAATTGTAAAAAACCAAAATTCCAAAAATAAATTTGCATAATGGAAATGATTTTAAAAACCCCCAAAAAACAAAACAAGAATGTTTTTGTGCCAGGATGAGATCGGTTGTCAGCCGTATTGAAACAGGTGTATTTGTACAAAACACGTGACAGAAGTTGCACGATCAACAGCTGAATGTTACTACTGATGGAAACAACAAAAAGACAACAGGAAGTAGTAGGAGAATAACTCTGTTTCTTGTTTGTTTGTTTTTTTAGACAGTGTACAGCAGGCTCCAGGAAAGCTCTCAGCATCACAGTTCATAAAAAGTTGTGTCATTCCAGCGTGTTGAATCCTTATGTCTTCTGTAAAATCCAGGACTAGAATTTCTCCTAGACGCTGCATGGCACATGTAGCTGCGATAACGCTCTAAAAACGCGCCGAGCTGTCATCCTACCACTTCCTGTCTTCTTTGCCTTTTCTGTCAGTAGTAACATCTAGTTGTTGATAATGTGACTCCTGTGACGTGAAAAAAAGTGTTTGCATTGCAGTTTTGTGAAATACATCTATTTCAATAAGGCTGAAAAACCACCTCATCCTAACACCAAAACTTTTTACTGAAAAACAATAAAAAGTTGTTTTGTTTTGTTTTTTGTTTTTTTTTTTCAAAATTTGCCTTGTTTCCATTAAGCAAATTTATTTTCATAATTCCAACTTGAGCAATGTTTCTGTCGGTGTAAACGCAGCCGGTGATGGTGCTGACGGGTCGGGTCGAGCTCAGGCTGCCTAAAGTTTGAGGTTGAGGGAAAAAGTCCACCCGTTTCATATCGACTCCAAACTGACACTTAATCTCTCAAAAACCATTTTGTTCTCATCCGCCACACGTTAAAAACGTTTTTATGAGTGTTAAACGAGCAGAGTGAAGCAGAGGCGGATACAGAACTCTAATATCTTCTTGGTGTGTAGGTGTCAGCTAGCCTAGTTGCTCACTTAAACCTGCAGAGCTCATATTGATCAGGAGTTTATGGTGAGAGACCAGCACTGTGTGTACTTCTACAGTCCTAAAGAGATGAGCATCATTCACATACACCCATATTTCAGTATGAAAACACAGCAGCAGCTAATCCAGCTGCCCCTGTGGTCACAGGAGATGATCCCCGCCACGCAGACGCCATCTCTCCACAGCGCTGCCCTTGTTCTCTGCTATTGTAAAGCACAATAACTGATTGTTGGATTTCCTGTAGGTTTAGAGTCCATGATGCCTGCCATCCTCTCTTTAGGGATCCTTTTCCAGCTCTGATTTATGCAAATCCTCCATGGATAAGTCAAGTAAATCCTGCCTGGTGACTTGGGGGGTGGAGGAGGAAGAGGTGACGCTGCGCGGTGTAGCCGGTCTGAGAAGAGACGCAGATAAACACACAAAACAAGAGGAAGGCAGAAACACAGCTTGATGTTGTTTTTTTTTCTCTTTTTGCCTAAAAGTGAAGTTTCTTTGAAACAGTAAAGAAGAGAGAGTATGCGTGTTGCAGTTGCTCGGGTAACCTGATTAAACTGGAAGAATGCCTAATTACATCAAACATGATTTGCTTGGGTGAATGTTTGCATATGCAAATACACTCAGGCTACATCTGTGAGCTTTAGATAAAGATTTATCTGAAGGAATATGAAAGGTAAATGTGAGTCCAATTATCACGAGGAAGTGAGTGGTTCTTTTTTTTTTTTTGCATTAACTGTAGTTTGCCACTTCCAGACAGTCTGTATGTGGCGTTATAACAGCCAACACACGTAGTAACTTTGTGCTAACGTGTCCAGATGCCTCAGCTCTCACTCTATACAGTTCTGCTTATTATTCTTCACCACGTCTCCAGCTTTGCAGCAGAAGCAAACAAAAGTAACACTGTACACACAGTTACGAACCTTTTAGTTTCATCCTCCTGAACACAAATTAAAACGTCTGCAGAACCTTCCATGTCTGTATGCAAGGATCCTCCAGGCCTCCTGAATGCGTACTTACCCAACACTTTTGTTTGTAAAATTACGAGAGTAAAGTTATGACATTCCACGAATGACGTTGGAAAATTAACTGAATGAAGTTTTAATATTATGACTTTATTCTCGTATATTTTTTAAAACTTTATTCTTGTAATTTCTCTTTTCTTCGCGTGGCCCTAACGCCTCGCAGTAGAAATGAAATATTGTACTAACTCATTGTAATTTTTCTTTAAACAGTTATTGTTTAGGCTGATGGCTGTAGGCAGGAAGGACCTCCTGTAGCAGTCTGCATTACAGAAACCCTAAAGAAGCCTCTGGCCGAAGACTCTCTGTTGTTGTAAAGAATGCTCTTCATGAGCATCCGCCATAAATTTATGCCCAGATTTGGAATGTTCAAAGCCTTTGGTCAGATAATAAGCAGAATGTTTGAATTCAGATGTAGTTCTCTGTAATCTCTTGTTCCTGGTTCTTCCACTCACAACCTAGTGGATGATTAGGTAACTCAGGCTTTTTCTATGCTTTAGCTTTCTACCTCATAGATCCTGTTCTTCATTTGTGGTGAAACAAAACGTGGAAAGTAAATGTTGTCATTTGTCATGCACTCTGAACTTGCTCTGTGTGTGATGTGACGTTATGCTAAGTGTTAATCTGTACGGCTGCAGTTGCATCTTCCGCGGTGGAAAGCCCCGAATAAAAATTGACACATCAAACTGACATGGTGGGTGACAGACTGTCACTTTCAGGCTGGAAAAGCGGCTTCACACCAAAAGCTCACTGTTTCTATATAAAGAAGAAACCATATAAAAACATATCTTGTGTAAAAAGACACAAAGTTTTTAGTCTGCCTGCGAACCATGAAATAAATAGTAGAATTAGCAAAACTTTTTATATTTGTTAAAAAGGCCACAAGATCATTTTAAAGGGGCAGCATTATGCGCTTTACAGGCATATGGTGCTATTTTATGGCATAAAAAAAAGAAGTTATTTTCAGTTGTTATAACATTTCCATCTATCAAATTAAGAGAAATTTGGCTTTGGAACTGCAGATGGGTCTAAAGCATCTTTGCTGGAAAGAAATAAAATGGATTTGGACATTATTTGTCAGAAATAAAGATTTAAAAAAAAAAAAAAGCTCCTCAAAACTGTTGTTAAAAAGAAAATAGGATGATGTTCTCAGGTGTTTTCCTCCAAATACAGTACAGGGTCTTTCTGGCTAAATAACATCAGTTTTAGTTCTAATAGTAGCAATATTTTTTATTACCCTTCCATCAATCTGTACTTCCTATTATCCTCCATTTGATGGACACTTTCCTCTCCAAAAATGTGTAATTCCTTTGGACACAGAACTCATCATTGAGCCATGAAACTGAACTGTTTTATGGCCGAGCTGTTCGTGCTGCTGCTACTGAGAAGCTGATGCCGTCTTTAGTTTTCAGCCTCATTCGCAACAAAACCAGCAGGTTTTAGTCACATGACCTCAGGGGCCAGCTGGTATGTACAGGTTTTCAGAGGGCTGTTGGCTCGAGGTTTAAGTTACTTTCTAAGGAAGTAAAGAAAAAAAAAGTGCTGACATTTTAATGGGACTTTGTCTTCAGTGCTAACAGATCATTTATACTCAAGGCTGTGTGTGTTGGGTTAGACATGGGATGCTTAACTCTAGCACTAGTTCAGAACCAGGCAAAGACTTATCAAATACTTTCACCAGTGTTTTGGAGTGATTTGCTCACTGAGAGGAATTATGTTATATTTTGCCACTTCTGTCCTCTAAGAAACGGCTACAAGACTCAACTCACTCAAAACTCACTACGGTTGCATCAAATTCATTTTTCATGTGTTGTGTAATCTGGTCACCTTTACATGAGAAGGCAGGATGCTTTTTCACCACTTAGCATGTGACAGTGAAAGGCAAATTAGTCTGTGTTTGGAAGTTATTTTCAGTTGTTATAACATTTCCATCTATCAAATGTGACTTTGGCTTTGGAACTGCAGATGGGTCTAAAGCATCTTTGCTGGAAAGAAATAAAATGGATTTGCTGGAAAGAAATAAAATGATGGACACTTTCCATGCTTTCCTCTCCAAAAATGAAAATGCTTTAGACCCACCGTAGATATGAAAATATCCACCATAGATATTTATCTTAGATCTGGTAATTTACAGGAGAAATAAAGATGAGGTGTCGGTAAGGAATTACGGTTCTCCTGATTGTTTTCATCCTTAGTCTGTGATTCCTTCTAGAGATAATTTGGTGACTCGGCATTAGCTATCAAAACATTTGCTAGAAACTCTAAAATTGTGGGATTAATCTCACAAAATTTTCTAGAAAAAAAAATGGTGAAATTTCCAAGCTCCAAAAGTTGAACATTTTCCAATTTTATACATTTTCTGAGTTTCGAAAGTCAAAGATTTCTGACTTCTGAAGCTCATAGATAGATAGATAGATAGATAGATAGATAGATAGATAGATAGATAGATAGATAAATCTTTATTGTCATTGTCACAAGAACAAAATTTTAAAAGTGCCATCAGTCAGTGCATATGCTGATATGCTGATGATTGACTCAACCTCAATGTTTTCTTTTTGTGTTTAGAAAATTTCTAGATTAAACTCAAAATTTCTCAGGTTTTTAAAATCTGAAATTCACTCCTTTTTATCCTGTATACCAGTGGTTCTCAAACTTTTTTCAGTGATGTACCCCCTTAAAAATATATTTTGAGTCAAGTACCCCCTGACACGGGCAAAACATTTTTGGAATTAAAAAGAGGTACAGTGCTGTAAAATCACTGTCTGATTTATTAAAGCCAAACAACTTATATCAGTGAACCTGACAAATACATCCATATTGCAAACATTACATGGTTAAACAAAAAAGAAAAACAGAAGACGGTGACCACCAGGAAGGTATAAAACCAGTCAAACCGTTTTATTTTAAAGGATATTGAAACTAAATACTGAATATAAAATTCAGTGCATGAACACACATTTATATTTTATCGAACTTTTCACAAAATAATTTTTCCCAAGACTTATTATGAGGAGCCTACTGATTTTTTAAAGATATTTTGAAAAGCTTCATGTACCCCCTGCAGTACCTCCACGTACCCCCAGGGGTACACGTACCCCCATTTGAGAACCACTGCTGTATACGATCGTAATACTTAACGTTAAGAATCAGATGCTTCTTCTATGCTGAAATATTGGCAGTTTTCAGTCTGCAAACGTTGCAGGAAAGGCCTTCCGGAGAAGAACGGTCCGGTCTCCTGGGGACGTTCCGGGTTTCCCCTGCATGGGGAAAATGGCCGACACTAGGAACGTGAAGAGGTGTCACCTGGGAAGGTCGAACTCGGCCGCCAGCTCCGCCTCCCGCCTCATCTAGGAGGTTAATGAACAAGCTGTGGTTTGACGCTCGTGACACACCGCACAGGTGGAGCTCCTGGGAGAGCGAAAAGCGCGCGCTGCGTTCCCTGAATGTAAAGTCAGCTGAGTTATCACGCGCCGCCATCGGCGCAGATGTTTTATCAGCGAGGCTCTTGGCTCATGATAAACAGAATGTCCGTTCTCCAGCAGCAAGCTGTACGTTATGCTAATACATGACATGCAGCATATGGCGCAGCCGGCTCTGCAGTGCCTCCTACTTCACTCTGCAGGCTCTCTAGCGACACGTTTAACTTTAAATCACCAGGCCGGCTGTCTTCCTGTTCGCCTTTTTATATTCTCACCATAAACTTTTTGGGGTTGTGAAAAATTGATAGGGTTGCTGCAAAAAAAAAAAAAGAGAAAGGCTTTTATGGCGCTATAAGTTACTACAGGCGAAAGCCTTAAAAACAATAGGCCATTAGCATACGCCAGTCCATCCATCACCAGACAGAGGCGGCCCCTGGGAGCCATCCATCACACCGGAGCCGGCAGGGCCTCGGGGCCCCTCTGCTCCGCCTCTGGAGACGACACCAACACGGTGAGCTAATATAGTAACTAATAGAAACCACTTCAGCTGTGACCAGAAAGATGAACCCCAGGAGAAACAGTGACATGGTAGTTTGAAAAAAAAAAAAAAAAAACGTTATTAAATGTGTTCAATCCTTTAAATTTGTTCACATTTTTGTCATGTTACAGCGAGACACTGAGAAGGGTTTTATTGGAATTGTTTATGATGCCCTCAGTGAAGTGGAAGGAGAATTATATGCAGTTGAAACCATTTTATACACTGAATAAAATGACATGTACACATTTTGTTTTACACTGTCTGAAGTTAAACCAGATCAAACTTCTCTTGCAGTTTGAATTATTGTTCCTCATCTGAAGACACATTTGGACGTGAGCTTTAACTTCCTGGCTTCAGATGTTGCTTCAGTATTTCTACATAATGTTCTTTCCTCATGATGATGTTTATGTTGTGGAGCGCACCGGTTCCTCCTGCAGCAGCATGCTACTGCCTCCACCATACTTTCTCCAAACCTAACAACAGTCATAATATCCAAACAGTTCAACTTTAGTTTCACCAGAACACTGGACATGTCTCCTGAAATGAAGATCTTTGTCCCTGTGTGTATCTGAAAACGCAATCGGGGTTTTTTGTTTCTTTTGAAGTCATGGCTTCCTCCTCACTGACTGACCTTCCAGTCCATGTCGATACAGGATCACTGTGGATGGTGAATCTGTCTTACCAGCTTCAGCAGCGTCTTCCTGAGGTATTTGTTTTTTGTTCTGGGTTCGATTTACAGATTTTGGGCCAGAACCCGTCTTCTCGCTGAGCGCCATGATGGTTGGGCATTCCCATCACGTCTATACTTGGTATAATCCAGTGGCGGGCCGTGCATTTCACACCGAGGCCTTCAGTAGTGCTCCGTCTGAATCAATCCAACCCTCAATAACTATTTTATGGCTATAAAACTTCTACTGCAGGTACAGCTGCGACACACATAAAAAAAGCATCAAAAATAAACTGATAAAATTGCAATATTATTTAGGAATATAGCAACATTTTACTCACCAAAAATCCTGATTATTTGTACACAAAATCCATCCTCCTTTCTTTCCTCAAGAAGATTTCAATTACTCTGTTGTGCAGATTATCTGTGCGTTTCAGTTCCATGAAGAAGTCCTTTTCTATCGCCGTCGAAGCTAATGCTGAAAGTCCAGCCTGCCCTGTCCTATTTCTGGCATAAGTTTTAATTCACTTAAGGGCTGAGAATGTCCGTTCAACAGAAGCAGTAGACACGGGGATGGTCACCGCCAAACACACAAATGTGTATAGCTGCCTCATGCTCTCATTCAGATTTTTCTGCTGAAGGAAGTCAAGGAGATCAGTAGCAAATAACAAGCACTCCCAGCAATACAATTTGCAGCATTTCTTGGAGCCTGTGAGCCAGGAGTACCGCTCGTAGTTAGTAGACTGAAAGTGGTGGACAAATCCTTTTCCCGGTTGTGACAGGCTTGCTAGCTCCGGAGTTGCCCGAACTTGCTTACCAATGTCCAGCTTTTCTTGAAGAGTCCGTCTTGAAAATGGCTTTGACAGTAAATCTCCAACCAAATCCATTTCTTCTTCTCCTTCACCCATTGTGGGTTGACAAACCAGCTATTAAATCAACACAACAATATCTTTGCTTGTGCAGCTCACTACAGATGCAGTTTGCTAGCTCTGGCTAGTACACTCTTTGACTATCCAATCAGAGCGTGAATACGCTGACGTTTCCGTACGCCTGCTAGAGGGCCTTGGTGTCGCCAACTCAAAATCTGACTGGTTGAAGCAACTTGGACATTTATTTTATGCTGCAGAACTGATTGTGAAGGCCTCCAGGCAGATTACTTTGCCCCTGGCAACAAATAGTGTCTGAAATGTGATTGGCTTAATGCTTAAATATGAAAATACACGTCTGGAAGCAGCAACCAGGGGGCTAGCAATGACAGGAAGCAGACAGACCATTTGGAATTATTTAATACGTATTCATGGACAAAATATAATTAACATCAGTCTGTGATTCAGATATTTTTAGGCCAGCAGAGAAGGCCTTGCAGGCCCTGACGGCCCACCACTGGTAAAATTGTTTGACCAGTTGAACACAAATGAACGTACATCCAACGGAAGAATCGGCTCCTGATGCTCTTCCTGGTATCTGGGCTGATTTCTGCTGACCTTTCCATGATATTAAAGAAATGAGTTCCAGGTGAGACCTTCAGATACATTCCAATGAACTCACATGTCTCAGTTACCCTGTCAGGAAGTCTCCTACAATCGCTGCCAGTCGACTGGTGTAGTGATGTGAGGACAGGAAACAGAAACAAACAGATTTATATTTAGGTAAATAGAACCACTGAGCCTCAGAGCTTTAAATGAGACCCAGAGAACAGCAGCAGTAATGGGAAATAATTTCATGAACTGTGGCGCTGTAGGATGCTAAAAGGCTTAAGAAGGTCATATGTATAGTGTTCTCATCCAGGTTGAATTATTACATGCTATTTGGTGCAGATTGACTTCCTGTCAGAGATGCGTGTGTGTGTGTGTTGGAGCTCCATCGGGGCTTGAACTTTGAGTCGACAGCTGCTTGAGCTCCCGTCGTTAACTCCAGCTGTGGGATTTAACTCTGAGTCTTTATGGACTCGTTCCTCTCCAAGAACAAACCAGAGCACTGCGGCACCGCTCACACTCTACAACGGCGTACTGGCAGAAAAATGAAAGAAGGAGGAGGACATTAACGCCAAAATGCGGAAATCTCATAAAATTTCCAACACTTTTTTGGTAGGAACTTTTTGAGATTCATCTCAAAATGTCTGACTTTTTTTGACAGAAATTTACTGCTCCCTTCTTTTCTATCTCCAATTTTCTGTCCACACCGATGTACACGTTGTGACCAGAGTGACTGCAGTTTTCTGGCTGATCGCTGATTACCGATCATTAAAAAGCCTGAGCTGCTGATTCCGATTTTGGCTAAAATGCGATTTCTGATGTTTTCTTGTCCGAAATGTTGCTAAATGTAGCAAGAAAGTAACTGAGTTGTCAACAATGGAATGGCTATTATTAACTGTGAACATGCAGACATGACCTGGTGGCCTGTCTGTCAGTCAAACCTCTGTAGTAGGAGAGCAGAAGAGGACAGTGGCTGATTTTTAGACCTTTGCTGCGTTAGATAAGATAAGTGGATAAGATCGACTTCACACACAAGTTACTGATCTCCCAAAATTAAAGAACTCGGCACCGATATATCGGTGCCCTAATTGTGAATCGTAAGCTATTCTTCCTATTTTAGCTGCAGTCTCCCCTCCTTTACCGACCTCACTTTTCGACACATCACTCGATTTCCATCTCTACAAATGCCAATTAACGCACATTTAAAACCAATTATAGACACTTGGCGCTTAGTAAATCTGGTTATTAAAAGCCGTGTACACCTTCAGCGCATGCAGCCGCCGCCGCCGCCATGCAGCGGACTCCAGCACCGGCGGTCTCTGTCTGCCAGGCGCCGCTCCGCTAACCCCGCTGCGCTGCTCCGTCTAATCTGCCTATAATGACATTTATGGAAGGCAATGAACAGTTTGGTACCTTGCTTTCTCAAAACTCCACCACCCACCGCACACATCGCAGATGTTTTTATGACTCCTCCGAGTAATATTCCTCTCATTTGCATAATGATGTCCCCTGTTTACTATAAACCTGTGCATCTATCTCACTAAGGCCCATTGAACAGGCAGTGGATTTGTACATAAATTGGAATGCAAATGGAATGTAATACTGTTGCATTACCAGCGATGGGCTAAATAAACTACCTGACCTCCTTTCCGCCCCTTTTCCTCGGGACATGGGACTAATATGCAGGGCAGTTATGCTCCCAGAGAGCAGAAATATCATCCATCAACCTGCTGGGAGAAAGTTTTCCAGATAAGAAACTCCATTTGACATTCAGAATGTTTCAATCAGCCGCTCAGGATGAATCGTTGCTGGAACGATTGGAGTGTTGCAAACCTCTGCCCGCCTCACTTTCAGGTCTAAACTCCATGAATCCTCGTCTGTTATTGTTTGATCAATAGATAAATGAATTATGTGAATGAGTAATCCATCCTCTCGTTAAGTCTCTACCTCGGAGGGCCTCTGAAGCCCCCTGACTGTCCAAGGGCGTCTCTCTTTGTGCCAGGGATCATCATCGACTCCCAGAGCACAGCGGCATGTTAGACTCACACACTACTTAGACGCCGGAGTTTTTCCACGAGGCTGCATCAAATGAAGAGCGCCTTTGATTACACAAAGAAAACTGCCTGACCTCATGAAATATTAATACCCGTGTCCTCTCTGTGTCCCCTTTCTGCTGGGTCTGAATATCAACTTTAAAAAAAAAAAAAAAATAAAATTATTTATTTTTTATTTCATTTTTTTGGCACTTGGGCCACGACGGTAGGCGCACCACAGGGCCCTCGTTCTCCTCCCGTCGCATTTAAATTAGATTACCGGGCGAGATAAATTCAAGCGAGTCTGTGACTAAATGCGCTGTGACAAACGCTGACTCAGGTGGCCCAAAGCAAATCAAGACAAAAATCCCCATTCCGGTTGAAGCCCCCACACTCCATTTTTTATTGTGAATTTTATTCTCCCCGTGTCAGCCCAGCTTCTTGTGGGAATGGGGGCCATCTTGATCAGATTGAGATTGACGAAACGCCTAGGTCATTTCACAGCCTGACTATCTGGGAACGCCTGGGGCGATCCTCTGCCTCTCCGAGGCGAGGAGTGGCTTATCGCGTAAGTGTTGGTGTATTGCACTTAGATAAACATTCCTCATAAAGCAATGCTGTGTGATTAAAATCAGAGGTGTTCTCTGCAGGGATGTTCTGCTGCTTTATGGTGAAATGTATCAACTGCGGTTATAACCTAAAGATTTGCAGCAGGGGAAAGGATTCAATTTCAAGCATGGGGCCATCTATTTAGATACGTCTTACGAGATGCAGAGTTCTATAAAGCGAAGACGCATGGTCGGTTAAATGGATTGAAGCAACCTGCCTCCAGGGTGGGATTGACAGACCGATTCAATGAAACAGAGTATGCGTTTTGATGAAGGTCGTTTGTCAAATAAGACTGTTTTCACACCATATAGTCCGGTAGACTCGGTTCGATTTGGGACCAAAGTGACAACATTTGTTCCATCTTCAGCTCCTATTAGACTGAAGATGGAACATGTCTGTGGTTCTCTTTCAAACTGCACTGTGTCAAACAGACCAAACCCTTTGAGCAACCTGTTCCCCTTCTCGCCTGTGGTGGCGCTGCACCAAGAACCAGTTAAAGAAACCACACAAAAACCTCTGAAGAAGACGGTGACAGCAACTTCCATCCTCACAAAGATG
Source organism: Xiphophorus couchianus (assembly GCF_001444195.1). NCBI lineage: Eukaryota > Metazoa > Chordata > Actinopteri > Cyprinodontiformes > Poeciliidae > Xiphophorus > Xiphophorus couchianus. Next base: position 29,188,729 of record NC_040240.1, on the reverse strand, counting down.
GACTGGCATCGGATTCCAGTGGTAGTAGAGTTTCTCCTTTGTCTTTGACTAAAGACCACAAGCTGTATTTACCCAGAATGCCCTGCGCAAGGGCTGTAGCTAGTAGCACTGTTGCCCTGCAGAAAGAAGGTTCTCCCTGTTCTGGTCTGGGTACTCCAGTTTCCTCCCACAGTCCAAAAACCTGACTGCAAGGTTAATTAATCTCCTTCAGTTGTCCTTAGGTGTGTGTGTGTGTGTGTGTGTGTGGGTGGGGGGGGGGGGGGGGGGGGGGGGTTCACGTGTGCATGATTATTTGTCTTGTTTGTCTCTGTGTTGCTCGGCGACAAACGGGTGACCTGTCCAGTGTGTAAGCCTGTTTGGATAATGGATGTATGGATGAACGCCGTGTGCTGGAGACCACTTCCTGTTTCTGGAGCGGTCTCGGTCTGCTTGGCGTTTACATATTGATTAGAACTGAAACCAGGGTTTGATTCTTTGGTTCTATTACACCTTCACACATTCTAAAACCAAACTGGACTTTATAGGAAAACAAACTGGGGTTGGATGAAAGATTAAAGCCGACTGAACAGGGCTGGTGTAAATGCACTCTGATTTGATGAATGAATTGGGCTTCACTGCGCTGCTTGACTTGGACATGTCTTGGACACTCGGGTGAAGAGAGGTGCGGAGCTGTCCACTGACCACTACCTGGTGGTGAGTTGGCTCCGGTGGCGGGGGCGAAAGCCGGTCAGACCTGGCAGGCCCAAACGTGTTGTGAGGGTCTGCTGGGAACGTCTGGCGGAATCCCCTGTGAGACGGAGCTTTAACTCCCATCTCCGGCAAAACTTCGAACACGTCCCGGGGGAGGTGGGGGACATGGAGTCTGAGTGGACCGTGTTCCGTGCCTCCGTTGTCGAGGCGGCCGATCGGAGCTGTGGCCGCAAGGTTGTCGGTGCCTGTCGCGGCGGCAACCCTCGAACCCGTTGGTGGACACCTTCGGTGAGGGATGCCGTCAGGCTGAAGAAGGAGTCCTATCGAGCCTTTTTGGCCTGTGGGACTCCGGAAGCAGCTGATGGGTACCGGCGGGCGAAGCGGCATGCGGCTCGGGCGGTTGCTGAGGCAAAAACTCGGGTGTGGGAGGAGTTTGGAGAGGCCATGGAGAAAGACTTCCGCACGGCTTCGAGGCGATTCTGGTCCACCATCCGGCGTCTCAGGGGGGGGAAGCGGTGCAGCACCAACACTGTTTATAGTGGGGATGGTGTGCTGCTGACCTCTACTCGGGACGTTGTGGGCCGGTGGGCAGAGTACTTCGAAGACCTCCTCAATCCCACCAACATGCCTTCCACTGAGGAAGCGGAGCCTGGGGACTCTGGGTTGGGCTCTCCAATCTCTGGGGGCGAGGTCGCCGAGGTGGTTAAAAAGCTCCGCGGTGGCAAGGCCCCGGGGGTGGATGAGATCCGCCCGGAGTTCCTTAAGGCTCTGGATGTTGTAGGGTTGTGTTGGTTGACGCGACTCTGCAATATCGCATGGACATCGGGGGCAGTTCCCCTGGATTGGCAGACTGGGGTGGTGGTCCCCCTGTTCAAAAAGGGGGACCGGAGGGTGTGCTCCAATTATAGAGGGGTCACACTCTTAAGCCTCCCTGGCAAGGTCTATTCAGGGGTCCTGGAGAGGAGGGTCCGTCGGATAGTCGAACCTCGGATTCAGGAAGAGCAGTGTGGTTTTCGTCCTGGTCGTGGAACACTGGACCAGCTCTACACCCTCAGCAGGGTCCTGGAGGGTGCATGGGAGTTCGCCCAACCAGTCTACATGTGTTTTGTGGACTTGGAGAAGGCGTTCGACCGTGTCCCTCGGGGAGCCCTGTGGGGGGTTCTCCGGGAGTATGGGGTACCGGGCCCTTTGATACGGGCTGTCAGGTCCCTGTATGACCGGTGTCAGAGTCTGGTCCGCATTGCCGGCAGTAAGTCGGGCTCGTTTCCGGTGAGAGTTGGACTCCGCCAGGGCTGCCCTTTGTCACCGATTCTGTTCATCACTTTCATGGACAGAATTTCTAGGCGCAGCCAAGGTGTTGAGGGGATCCGATTTGGTGGCCTCAGGATCTCATCTCTGCTTTTCGCAGACGATGTGGTCCTTTTGGCTTCATCAGATCGTGATCTGCAGCTCTCGCTGGATCGGTTCGCAGCCGAGTGTGAAGCGGCCGGGATGGGGATCAGTGCCTCCAAATCCGAGGCCATGGTCTTGAGCCGGAAAAGGGTAGAGTGCCTTCTCCGGGTCAGGGGGGGTGTCCTGCCCCAAGTGGAGGAGTTTAAGTATCTCGGGATCTTGTTCACGAATGGGGGAAGAAGGGAGCGGGAGATCGACAGGCGGATTGGCGCAGCGTCTGCTGTCAAGCGGGCGCTGTACCGGTCCGTCGTGGTGAAGAGAGAGCTGAGCCAAAAAGCGAAGCTCTCGATTTACCGGTCGATCTACGTTCCCACCCTCATCTATGGTCATGAGCTTTGGGTCATGACCGAAAGAACGAGATCGCGGATACAAGCGGCCGAAATGGGTTTTCTCCGTAGGGTGGCTGGGCTCTCCCTTAGAGATAGGGTGAGAAGCTCAGTCATCCGGGAGGGACTCAGAGTAGAGCCGCTGCTCCTTCACATCGAGAGGAGCCAGTTGAGGTGGCTTGGGCATCTGGTCAGGATGCCTCCTGGACGCCTCCCTGGTGAGGTGTTCCGGGCACGTCCCACCGGGAGGAGGCCCCGGGGAAGACCCAGGACACGCTGGAGGGACTATGTCTCTCGGCTGGCCTGGGAACGCCTCGGGATTCCCCCGGAAGAGCTGGAAGAAGTGGCCGGGGAGAGGGAAGTCTGGGCCTCCCTTCTGAAGCTGCTACCCCCGCGACCCGACCTCGGATAAGCGGAAGAAGATGGATGGATGGATGGATGGATGCGCTGCTTGATCACTTTTAGATTTACAACAAAAAGCATCACCACAGCATGATGCTGCCACCACCATGTCTCACCTTGAAATTGTCTGAAATACACATGGACTAATTATTTTACTCACCAGGTGATGGTAGAGACAGAGAGAGAGAGATATTAGAAAGTTTAGTTGACAAAGTCTTTGGCGCTCGGCCCCAAGAGGAAGACGTTGCGCTGGCAACCACTGTCAGAGAGAATGAGCCGCTGTGTATGAAGATTAGAGACGTCTTCCCCCCCTTGGGCCCGGACACTGGTGGCGGAGAGGATGCAGAAGACTGAATGGATATTGAAGAAGCCACAAGCCGAAGGTGGAGGAAGGTTGAAGCTCAGCCAACGAGCGGAAGCAGATGAACAGCTTGAGCTTATCAAGGGAGCGACGCTTGATGACTGGAGGAGGAGATCATCACCGATAGGTCGGAATCGAGGAGCATGACGACATGTTTGGCTGAGACGGTGAGATGACTAGAGTCTTCCAGTTTGAATTTTTGCCTGGGATTCATTTGGTTTACAGTTGTCTAGGTGAACAATTTGAATATTAATGGATGCCATTATTTTTTGATTTTTATTCATAAAAATAAAAATTATTTTTTCATTTCATTCAGTTTATCCATGTAAAGCCAATTTACAACATGCCATCTGTAAGAACTAAATCATACAAAATATGAACATTTAGTTTACATGCTTCACTCCACAGGACCGACTCTTTCAGGAATTAGAACAAACTTGGAATCCAGAGGAACTCACCTCACTACCTTAGACCAACATGATCAGAACAAGAATCCAGATACTAGTTCATAAATTATGGACTACTTATTCTTAAAAATTGGGAACTAACATGTAGTTTTATACTTTTTCATCTTTTGCTTTCCTTTGGCTTGTTGTTTTTGTTGTATTTACTTTTAATTCATGTAATTGCCTTTGAATTGCCTTGTTGCGGAAAATGTGCTATATATATAAAATGACCTTACCTTACCTTATATTACCCATTCTGTCGGTCTGTCACATAGAACTCCAATAAAATACATAGAGATTTGTAGTTATGTGAAAACCTTAGAGAGTATTAACAATTTTTCAAACATCTGTAGTTTGTGTAACACTACATTTGTAAAACTCCAAAAATGTGCAAAAACAAAACCAAATTTCTCTAACATGATGTAATTGCAAAAAATTCCACGTGGATGCTGTAGGGGGCAGTAGGTGGGCATGAACAAATTGAGTCCAGCACACACTCAACTGTCTGATCAGGTTCAACATCTCATCATCCTTCACATGTAAGCTGCTGCTGCTGCTGCTCGTTTCCACGTCACATGCCCACAGAGGGGTCGGTCTATACACCCCCCAAAAAAGATGATTTGTGTGTTTGGTTCATTCAAACAGCATGTTGTCCTCCTCCTGAAGACCAGGAGGAGGACAACAGGGAGGCTTTTGAAGGCTGTTGCCGTGGCTTCAGAAAGGTGATTTCCTACTAAGTAAATTAGCCACAAACAGCTTCAGTGGCCTTTCAGTGAGCGGAAGGAGAGCGTGTTGGACGTAGCGGTTGGGGTTTTATGTTTTGGGATGAAGGCATGAGTCGGTGTGTCACATCGCGTCTTAAAGAACAGTCACTAGCTGAAATGATCTCACTCCTCACACACGCCAGTATCCACTGGTGGCAACCGGTGGAAATAATCACCCAAATTGCTCTGCTGCTGTTTTACAGTTCAGTGGCCTTTGTCCCACGATGAGCTCGTTCAACACCAAGCCTCCGCTGGGTTGGCTCGCTAAGCTTATTAGAGGATTTTCTGCAACTTTGTGACCGATCAAACGGCCTTGGTTTGATCCTCCGCCTCGCTCTGATGTGTTTGTGTTTCTGCTTTTTGCTGGATGTTTCGCCTCCCACGTTTCCCTCCCAGTTATTCATTTGTTGTTGTTTTTTTGGGGGGGGGCTGTGGGTTTATTTGGGAGGAAGCTCAGTCTGTGTTTTGAGATGTGTCTTAACTCTGGGGTGAAGAACGCTGCTGCCCGCCCCGCCCCGCCCACTGAGCTGGAACCTGGAGAACTCAGGGGAGCTCATCCTATCAGTCATCTTGTAACCGCGGCGCTGCCATCCCATCATGAGACTCCCAGCTCTGCTCCATGCTTGGCTCCCCCAGCAATATAAAGTTGCCCATGTAGAAACGTCTACTGATGGAGGAGACTTGCTGCGCGACGTCTGATTTCTGATTTATTACCCTGTTGTGTATAAGCAATATGAGCTCAACAGGAACACAGGCTGCCGGTTCCCCTCATCCCCACCCAACAGGATCTGCTTTTGTATTCTCCTTCACCTCCTCAGGATCAGATCATTTTTAGATTGTATTTGTTGTGGATTTTCTCCACTGCAGGGTCAAAACTACAGGCTGACGTTATATTCATATAGTGCTGTGAAAATAAGCGCTCACTACCGTACGGATTCTGCTGTTGTTGCTTTTTTTGTGTCGCATGTTTTAGTTTAGCAAATGTCTTACTTGGGGGTCTGTGCGCAGCATACCCATCAGGTTGAAACGCAGACATTGACTAGACCACTTCAAAACCACACCGCAAAAATAAACAAGCACTAAAAACAAGCATCTAGTTTTTAGTGCAATCAAACCCAAATTAGTACATTTCTGACTTGAATGATATTTTTTTTTTGTTCAACTAACTTTATTTCTAACTTTCTAGAAATTAAAATTGTTTGAATTGAACTAATTTTATCTGTGTTTACAGCATATGTCATCTGTAAGCAATAAATTGTCCTAAAAACAACATGTACAATGATTCCCCACTCTGTTGGTTTATCACATAGAATTCCAATAAAATACATTGAGGTTTATTATGTGAAAAAGTTTAAGGCTTGAAAAATATCAGCATAAGTTCTAATATAAATTCTAAAAGACATATAATCTGAGTCAGCAGTTTACTAATGGTTGTTTCATGGATATAACAATACAAATTATTGCTGAAACAGAGCACTGCCTCTTATGCCAGCGACCGATTCACGTTACATGCTGCCGCCATGGAAACAGTGAAGATCTAAAGTCAATTAGCAGCTTTGCTATGGTTTTCACATGGATTCCTCTCTTAACTAAAGCACTTGTGAATATTTAAAAGGCCCGGAGAGGTTCTGGGGAGGGAAGTCATCACACGGCAACGCGCTTGTCAAGCTTGTCACATCTATTTTACAGGCAGTTGAGTCCAAATATTCCACGTTTCTATCTCATTAAGGCTAAAATGAATGTTTAGTTTAGACATTTGACTACATTTACCTTCCATTTGGATTTTTAATTTGGGTTTCATCACAGGTTGAAACTGTGTGCTGAGAAGCCAGAGAACATTGGCAAGTCATAAGCAGGACTCTGGGCCCGACGCTCCTCCATGGCTCTGAGTGAAGGGAGGGGACGACGTCCAGGGGCATGTTGTGGACGTCAGGCGACTGAGCACTTAAGCTCCAAGAAAGAGAGAATCAGACGGTACAGAAGTCACAGGGAGCCAACAGTTCATTGGCAGAGACTTTATATCACCAATTTAATCACCAGAGAAACCCAAAGAAATGTTCTGACGTGCTGTAGTCTTTAGAGAGCAAAGAGGTGGAGAAATACAGAAAGCTTACACGGGTTTTTTTAAGGTGCCGAGGAGAAAGGAGAAAATTATGAGTTGAAGATAAACAACAGAAATACACAAATTGATACTTGATATCATTTGAACATATATAATTTCACTTCAGGTATTCAGGTATGCTCATATGTTAATGTTTATTTATGAGTCTTTATGCAAATAAATATTTCCCCCCCAGGCTGTTTAAATATATTTCAAAAGGTAGCAGCTGTAATTAAAATACTGTGAATCAAAGAGCAGAGATAGGGACTCCGGTACCGTCGCCCGCGGCACCGGTAGAGCACGCCTGTTTCTGTCACACCGGCTGTAGCGACTTCTGGGCACAAAACCTTCAGTCAAGGAGAAAATCAAACTGCAGCCACTCTGGCATAAAACTCATCTATAATTTCATCTGCCACCTGAAAACTCCTCCAGAAAAGTTGTCTGCTAATATCAAGGGTTGATGTTAGCATCTATGCTACAACAAGCTGTAGAAGCTAGTGTAATTACTGCATTAGCATCAATCAGATGTGAAGTAAGTTAGCTTCTTGTTGACTGGAGATCTTTAAATGAGGAATGTAATGTGACTTTCTGATTGTTCTCTATATTCAGAAAAAAGAAGAAGTTATAAAGTCCAGTATTCTTAAGCTTTTCATGCCTTACTAACTTGTTGGTCCAGGCTCATTTTGGTACATATTAAAAACTATATGTAATATGCTATAATCAAGAAACCTAAGTAGTATGCCACATAAATATCCATCTTCATCGACAGGTTTTCTGAATGAAGCAAAGCAAAGCAAAGTGGCAGACAGAGCATCGAGTCTGTTCTGTCTCACACAAAAGAATTGCAAGTTTACAGCCAGATATAAAGCCATTACTGAATCAATAGTACAGGACCTTATTTTTTCATGCAACCTCCCCATCTCTGATTGACAGGACCTGATTTATGAACTTTGTGGCAGAGAAGTACTGCCCACTAAGTTGCAGAACAGTAACCAGGAATCTAAGGCTGTTTTCACACCTGATATTCCCCTAGACTCAGTTGAGCAAAATGTAAACATTTGTTACATTCCCAGCTTCTGTGGTTCGCTTTCAAACAAACCCTTTGAAAAACCTGTCCCCTCTCCTCGCCTGTGGTGGCGCTGCACCAAGAACCACTGAAGGAAACGTAACAAAAACATCTGAAGAAGACGCAGAGCGCAAGTTCCTTCTTCGCCAAACAAAAACAAGAATGGAGTGGCAGATTTCTAGGTTACCTTTGGTAAAAACCACAAGTCATTTCTCACGGTAGAGTCGCGTGTTTGCTTTGTTTGGGATTTTTTTACCCAGAATGCCCTGGAATATAGTCCACTTCCTGCATTTGGAGCGGTCTCCAGTCCGCTTGGCGTTCACATATGCATTCAAGCCACGCCAGAATTCAGTTCAACTGAACCCAGTCGAGGTTTGTAGACAGACCAGGGTTTGATTTTTTTTGGTTTGTTTGGTGACACATTCACACCTCCCTAAGTAAAGCAAACTAACTGTCCTAACGGTTCGTTCAGCTCTGTGATGAACACAGAAATCTGCTCGCCTTCTTCAAGTTTTCTTTTTCACATTATCAGTCCAGGACTTCTGGAAATATTCCCTAACAAACACTGTCTCTGAAGAGCTTTCTATTCAGCTTACGTAATCCACTTGATGAATTAAAGCGGATTTTCTCCCACATTTTAAAGTGGCAGCAGCCAGAACCGGCGTCGGTGATCAGTACGTGTTGTTGTGAGTCGCGCAGGAGCCAGTAGGCTGAGAGAAGTGGATTAACTTCACGGTGGAGAGGAGAAGTACTTGTCATTTCAGGATGGCACAGGGATATCTCTATTTGCTCTGCTAAGCTCTCAGCGAAATGTTGAATTGCGAAAACATTACACCTTCCTGAATAACTCTGGTATTTCTGGTGCCATGCCTTGTCACACACTCAGCTCGGAGGTCAAACCGCCATAAACCATTCTGCCCACGCAGCGTCCAAGGACGAGGCTGATTATGTTCTACAGATTGATGGGGTTTGATTGACACCCTTAATTAATTGACACTTTCATTCAGAGACCAACAGTCTTACACACACTGTGTTAGGAATTGTGGGCGTGCGTGTGGGGGTGTGTATGACGCTAAAAAGGAGAAACAGATTCAAAAAAATAATATAGCAGTTATGGACCGACTGCAAGAACCTTCATTCAAATTCAATTCAAGTCCCAGAGGGAAATGAAATGTTGCTGCCTGTATTACAGCAACTCAGACCAAACCTCTGACTGAAGACACTTGCTGTTGTCATGAAGAGGACCAACAGCACACTTCATAAAAAATGTTATGAGTGCTCGACTTAGTTTCACTAGTGATTACATGAGAGGCAAAACGCTAATCAAGTCTCAAACCTTTAAAGGTGCAGCAGGTAGCTTTTAAAAATCTATGTTGTTTTTTTTTTTTTTACATATTTGTTAGAACTGTCACCATGTTTCACCTCTTCCCTTCATTCTTCCTATATGAAGAAATGCAACAAATAGTAAAGGTAATTTTATTTATATTGCTATTTCCATTGTCGTGGAAAAAATACTATTTCCAAGCACTGTTCAGGTGAAATCACTCAATCAGGTTTATTCATCTATTGTGCACAATACAGAGAGCTTGTAGGACAATGAGTAATGAAGCAGGTCTGGATGAAAAGCTCTGTCAGGCAGAGAAACACATGAGTTTTATACCAAGGATAAAGAATTAACAACAAAGGCGAGACAGTCTGGTTCTGTAGAAAACAATTTTCCATCCTGTGTTTTGTACTGTGAAGTATTTATTTCTCATTTAGCTTAACCAATTTTGATTATTTTTTCTTCAAAATTGCTGAATTTTTGCATTTTCCCATTCAAATGCTCAGAAGAGCAGCAGCTGAGCCTCACCTTGGATTGACCAACCTCTCTCTAACTGCACTGCTCCTCCTGTCTGTACGTCACCAATAAAATGGTTAAAAACCTTCTAATATATGAACTGATTTTCCATCATTTAGCTTACATAATATAATGTACATGCCAATGGTGCCAACCAATCAGGCTTTGCTAGCTGCAGAGCAGTAGGGATGAGCAGCAGCACATAGAGGGGTGATTGACAACGCTAATGAATGCGTCACCTGAATGCAGATGAGTTTGATTTGTTCACAGATTATCTGTCCCACGACATAGCGATAGTGTCAACACATATGTTAAAAAACATTTTTTATAAAAGTGACATACTTCTGGTTTACCTTCTGGTGTCAATAAATTACAGCTCGATTTTAAGCGTCAATGCAAGGGCTGTGAATACTTATTTAAATGTGATTTCTTGGTTCGGTTTACTATTTTTTTAACAGTTTGCAAAAATCTCAAACTAAAAAACACATTATATTCTAATGGGGTCTTCACATGTAATTTTGTGGGGAAAAGAATTTAATTTGGAATAAAACCGGAACACAACAAAATGTGGAAAAGCAAAGCGTTGTGAATACTTTCCAGCTTGCTCTCTCTGTCTGTGCTTCTTAACATATAAGGCTTGCAAAGAGAGCAAATGCAAACACATACAATAGACGGACAATCATGAATAGAGCCTCTGTGCTTGTCAGAAAACTATTTACTCTAAGGCTCAACACATCATTTGCCATTTCCTCCCAGCTGGAAAGAATGCGTGCATGTAATGGATCTAATTACCGTCATCAGCGTCACCCGCAGTTCATTTACCTAAGTGCTAATGTATCCGAATTGCTGTCACACATTCGCCATAGCTAGTTTTTGCGTTGTGGTTCACTCCTCTGTGGGGGGGGTTGGCGGCTCATTGAGTACCATAACGAGCTGATGGGAGAGCGGGAAATGAGGAACAACTCGCGGGCCGCCGCTAGCCCCTCTCTCTCGGCCTGACCTTCACAGTTTGCGCTCGCCGGCCTCCAACAGGTTGGTGCGCCGCATCAATCAGGAGGCTAAAGGTTGTAGATGAAGTAGAGCGCCGCGGCGGCGGCACTTTGGTGGCAGGAGCCGGGTCATTGAGTATACAGGATTTCTGCCAACAAACTCAGCTGAGGCTAAAAAGGCTTGGCAGGGGCAGCAATCACTCTGAGCTGTCCACTACCTCCGCTGTACATTCTAAACACTCTCTATTTTTTCTTTCGTCAGCCTCACCAATGGTCCCAAAGGTCCAGAGTCTTTATATCATAGTGTTTTTTGTTGTAGAGTGCCCTGGTGAAGACCGCAGCCTCTAGGGGGTCAAAGGTTTTTACTAATTTCCTGCATGGCTTTCAGAAGCCTTTACACTAAGGATCAGGAGATTTTCAGCCCTGCACCTCTAAATAAACGGTGTTTTCCTGAAGCCCGTTGGCCTCTGAAGGTTTATGGAACTTGTTTTGAAGTCATAGATCAGTAGATTGGTGTTACAGAAAACAGCTCTGGTCCGCAGCACGAACTTGTCCCCTGTGGAGACTTTGCTTTATCCTTTCCAGCAAATGAAAAACCGCACCTCCCAAGCCAATGTGCCCACGCTACTGTCAATGTCTTCCCCCTGTGCGACATATGATCTCTGCCGTTCATCGTTTCAACATATGTTAAAGCAAAACCGAGGCAGCGCACCGCTGGGTTTGGTATAATTTGAACCTCGGGGAAGGAGAGGCAGTACAGATGCTATCCTGATGTCACGAACTAATGCCTCCCACGGCGTTGTCTTACGACGCTCACTGAGCCTCATTTTACAAAACTAATGTACAAAAGAATAAAAGAAGCAGATGATTGTCTGAGCTGAAACTGCAACCCAGGTCAAACCGGAGCGACTCGCCAGAAAGCTCGGTTCTTTTTGTATTCCTGTGCGCTACCCTGCAGCGCAGACCGGGACGCTGCTGGCAAATGCAATCCTAGATGACCAGCCCTATTAATCACCTCCTCCTGAGGAAGGGTTCATTAGGAAGAGATTCTGTTAATGGAGCCTGGAATGGGCCACGGTTTAAGTGCTGCAGCGTTAGGGCGAGACGGCCCTAATCTATCCACTGGGTGTCAGGTTTGACCAGGAGCAAAGGAGCCATTTCTGCCACTCCTGCAAAGTGACATTATCTATAGGTGGAGAGAACACTCACATAAATAACCCCGAAGCGGGAAAAAAAAGAGAGAAAGTCCCTCGCCCTCTACCATGCTGCAGCGCACAAATTAGATAAGCTATAGGAAGGAAAAATATTCCCAAGTAACATGACAAATTAATCTTCTTGGGTAATGCGAGTGTCTTGCTTGACAAATGGCGGCAGAACACCTGAGCTGGGACACTAATTTAACCCAAATGAACTTGTCAGAGCTTGTAGGAAGAATATCGGCTGAGATAGGATCATCTTTACACGACTTGTTTCTGGGAGGATGATGGCTCTCGGCCAGAAGACAAACGAGTTCCTGCACCACTGCAACATGGACAAAATGATAATATGTGGCCTCTGCTGCTGCATGGTGTTCTCTTGTGCCACTTGGTCCTGAAAACCATTTCAGATGACAGTTATGACTAAGTTAAAAAAAAGAAAAACCACAAAAACAAAAACACGGCATTCTTGAAATGATGGGGAGCGCAGGAAAAGATTTGATCTTTCTCTTAAGCAGGTGGGAAGATAGAAGTTGAACCTCTGACATTTTCTTTGTGGCGAACAAATAACTCTTGATAGAAGTTTACATACAGCGAATAAAAAAAACATCTATCTTTTTTTTTTCACTGTCTGAAGTTAAATCTGACCAAACATCTCCTGTTCTTGGTTAGTCAACCTTACCAAAATTATTTCTATTTGATAAAAGCCACACTCATGAAGAAGAAATGTGTCAGTCTTTTTTTCTCCCATTGCTGTGGCATTTTATTAATATTTTCAAAGTCCGACATTTACATCCAGAATGACTACTGTCTCTTTAAACTGAGATAAAGCCCAGGTCATGATGTCATAGCTTTGGAAACTTCTGATAAGATAACTATTGTGAGGCAATAGGAGGCTCACTTGTGGATGTATTTGAAGGCCTCACCTGGAACACACAGTGTCCTGGTCCGACACTGAAAAGTGTCCTGTATCAACATGGAGCGAGGAAGAAGCCATTACACCAACAGAAACATGAAAAGCCAGATTGCAGATTGCAAATGTCCAAATTGTTGGAGACATGTCCTGTGGTCTGATGAAACTAAAGGGGAACTGCTTGGACATTATGGCCGTCGTTACATTTGGAGGACAAATGGGGACGTTTGTTCCATCCTAACTGTGAAGTACGGTGGAGGCAGCATCATGTTGTGGGGCTGTTTTGTTGCAGGAGGAACTGGTGCACTTCATTAAATAGACAACATCATGAGGAAAAAATAATGTAGAAATACTGAAGCAACATCTGAAGACTTCAGCCAGGACGCTAAAGCTCATGACAACAAAGTCAATATTCTGGTGTGGCCGCCACAAGTTTGTGGCAGATATGAAAAGCAGTTCAAAAACTGTACATTTTGAAGAAATGTATGTCAACTTCTGATCTTGGAGACATTAATAAATAAATCTCTGGTGTATAGTTTCTCTCATGGTTGTGGCATTCAGCATGTAGAAGTATTTTAATTAATCCTATCAGACCTAAAACAAGAGAAGTTTGGTCTGAATTAACTTCAGACGATGAGGAAAAGTGTGTATGTTTCTTTCTTTTTGGTGTATGCAAACGTCTGGTGTCAACTGTAAATCACCCTCAAAGTATGAATGTTTTTGGATATAAGCCAGTCTGTTTGATAGACTGCAGATTTAAAGTGACGCTAAAGAAGTCAAAGGCAAATAACTTAAAAACGATTCTGTAACAACTACTTCAATGATTTACTTTGAAGAATACAAACTGTAACTTATTAATATCCAATATTGCTTTTTTAAAACAACAATACCACTTTCATTTTATTAGACGTTGTGTCTCAGATGGAACAGGTCCCAGGGGAAAACTGTAGTTTCTTTTGAGCAACACTTTGAAACAGGAATCTAGACATGTTCTACATTTCTTGATGTTTGCTTTACAAAAGCTTGGTTAAAGTTCGCTCACTTCTGTTCCTCCCCCTGAGTCTGTCTGTCTGATTGTCTGGCAAAGAGACATTTCCCAGGAGAGCCTGAAGCATTCCAAGGCAAAATATTATATATAGTTCCAGCGAGTCCTCGTCTGTCCCAGGACTGTGCAAAGCGAACTGGCTCTGATTCTACGACTTAGTGAGGCCAGTGTTTCAGGGGGAATAAAGCACCAGCTTGGCTTGGTAGGTGAATGCCAGGTGGGTATACGTTAACTCCTGGGGTTTGGAAACCTGAAAAAAGCTTCACACAAAAAACGTCTGGATTCTATATTTAATGCTGTTGGGGAAGTGGATGTATAGTCATAAATTATTTTCATCACCCTAATTAAGTGTCACATAAAGTTAAAGTAGGGTGCATTCACACCAGCCCTGTTTAGACTTAGACTGACTTTATTGTCATTTTGCATGCACAGGGTGAATACAGAACGAAATTTCGTTGCATATGGCTCAGGACAATGTTTTGAGCTTTCAATGTTGTGAGGTTACTCCAGAATAAAATAAAATACAGTATAAAATATGAATATAAATATGAATATAAAATATAAAGAGCAGGACTGACAGTAAAAAGGAAGTTATTTAGCTCTGTACATGTGCAAGGTATGAAGTGGAGACCAGATTTTAAGTGCAGTCCAGTTAAGAGTTCAGCAGTCTGATGGCAAGTGGGAAAAAGCTGTTTCAGAACCTGGTGGACCTGCACTGGATGCTGCGGAACCTCTTTCCAGAGGGCAGCAGGGAGAACAGTCCATGGTGGGGGTGTGAGGGGTCACTGATGATGTTTCGGCCTCGGGACACGCAGCGCTGGGATGAAATGTCCTGGATGGAGGGAAGCGAGGCCCCGATGATCCTCTCTGCTGTCCGCACCACTCTCCTCACGTTCTTCCAGTCGGAGGCGCTGCAGCTTCCACACCACACAGAGAGGCAGCTGGTCAGAATGCTCTCTATGGTGCTTCTGTAGAACGTCTTGAGGATGGGCGGGGGCGAGTGTGCTCTTCTCATCCTCCGCAGGAAATACAAACGTTTCTGTGCCCTCTTGACCAGAGACGTGGTGTTCACAGTCCAGGTGAGGTCGTTAGTGATGTGCACCCCCAGGAATTTGGTGCTGCTGACCACCTCCACAGCCGAGCTGTTGATGAGCAGTGGAGCGTGGCTGAGCCGGTTCTTCCTGAAGTCGACGATCATCTCCTTCGTCTTGTCAACGTTCAGGATCAGGCTGTTGTCTCTGCACCAGTCCACCAGCTGCTCCACCTCCTCTCTGTAGTCCAGGTCGTTGTCGTCTCTGATGAGGCCCACCACCGTTGTGTCGTCCGCGAACTTCACGATGTGGTTGGTGGCGAACCTGGGGACGCAGTCGTGTGTCATCAGAGTGAACAGCAGAGGGCTCAGGACGCAGCCCTGAGGGGAGCCTGTGTTGAGGGTGATGACATCGGAGGTGTGTTGTCCGATCCGGACTGACTGAGGTCTGTCGGTGAGGAAGTCTAGCAGCCAGTTGTGCAGGGGGGTGCTGAAGCCCAGGTGTTCCAGTTTTCCTGCCAGATGCTGTGGGATGATTGTGTTGAACGCTGAGCTGAAGTCCAGGAACAACATCCGCACATGAGTGTTCTTCTCCTCCAGGTGAGCCAGGCTCAGGTGTAGGGCAGAGGAGATGGCGTCCTCAGTGGAGCGTTTTCGGCGGTAGGCAAACTGGAACGGGTCGAATGTGGAGGGGAGTCTGGAGATGATGTGTTCTTTTACCAGCCTTTCAAAGCACTTCATCATGATGGGAGTCAGTGCCACAGGCCGGTAATCGTTGAGAGAGGTGACTTGAGGTTTCTTTGGCACCGGAATGATGGAGGCAGTTTTGAGACAGGCTGGCACTGTGGCTTGGTCCAGTGAGGTGTTAAAAATGTCTGTTAGGACACCAGCCAGCTGACCTGCGCATTCCCTGAACACCCGCCCAGGTATGTTGTCGGGGCCTGGGGCCTTCCGTGGTTTGACTCTTTTCAGGGTCTTCAACACATCGGCTGTGTCCAGGCAGAGTGCCTCCTCTTCCTGGTGGGGAACAGTTTTCTTTGCCGGAGTACTGTTCAGTGCCTCGAACCTCCCAAAGAAGTTATTGAGTCCATTTAGAAAGTCGGCATCAACTTCACCCACTGGGGGGGAGGATGGATTGTAATCTGTGATCGCCTTTATGCCTTGCCACATACTTCTGGTGTTGCTGGTGTCGTGGAAGAACTCCTGTATTTTTCGACTGTGGGTTCGCTTTGCTAACCTGATAGCACGGTTCAAGTTGGCTCTCGCTGTCCTCAGTGCCTCCTTGTTGCCAGACTTGAAGGCTGAGTTCCATGCTTTTAGCATTTCACGTACCTCCTTAGTCATCCAGGGTTTTTGGTTGGCCCGGGTGATAATGTTCTTATAATGTTCTTACCATAGAGAGTCTGCTTTAATCTAACTCCAGTTCGTTTCTTCTGGTTCAGTCGGAGAGGTGTGAATAAAACAGATGTGGACCAAAAAGCAAACTCTGGTTTACCTAAAAAGTAGGACTCAGGTGAGTTGAGTTGAACTCCAGTGCGGTTCGAGTACAAGCTCTCTAGACCAGCCAAAACCAACTCACTTAACGTTAGCTTTGACTGCTAGTGCTTTGTTTACTGGCTCACGTTCACTACTTGAGAACTGTTGCCTCAATGTTTGAGCATTTTTAATTAACTCTAAATATTAGACTAGCACCCAGAAACACGTAAAAGAAAATGATTAACAAAAAAGAGAATGTGCAAGGTGATCGGGAGCTTCTACTCAGGGTTTGCTTTCTGGTCAGGCTCTGCACAACACACAGAAAGGTGAGTGGCAACGTAAGCATACTAGGAATATTAATGGACTACTCGGCACAGGTGGTTTTCCAGGAACACCTTTACAACAAACTCTGTAGCACAGGAGGTGCAACTTTAGAAAACAGATTGTCCATCAACGGGGGATTGGTTCACCCACAGGACCATGTAGAGAGGGTGACTCTACACACCGGAAACTGGAAACAATGACATCACGGAGTGAGAAAACCCTGGCAGACTAACTGATCCTGTTCATACTGTGAGGCAGTAATCAGGGTCCAGGTACATGAAGTGAGGGTCAAAACCAAAATTAGAGTTTCTCACAGTGTTAACATGCAAATACAACCTGGCCAAAGGATTTGATACAGTTAATAATTCTATTCTCTCAAACAAACAAGCTGAAGTTGTTATACATAATGCCTCTTTCAGAAAGAACTCAATATCTAAAATCAGACTTTGTTGTTTCTCAACCTTTCCTTGTCACCATGGTGTGCCTCGGGGATCCAGTCAAGGACCTACTCTATTGTTTGTTTCTATAAATCAGTTATTAATATCAGCCATGGGCTCATCCATTCACCTTTATGCAGACAACACAATCTTTTACGCATTGACCCATCCCCAGAGGCAGCAGCAGCATCAGTTCAAGAGAGTTTCAGTACACTCATGCAGTCTTTGTCTTCTTGACATTTGTATTGAACACCAACAAAACCAAAGAACTAGCACCCAGAAGCAGAGGTAATTTATAATCAAAACATTACCACCTAATATGGTACAATTATTGAGCAAGTTTCTGAATCCAAATATTTGGGTATCTGGCAGGGTAGATGTCTCTCTTTCACATTAATAAGTTGCAAGCAAAAATGAAGCCGAAACTGAACTCTCCTTATTGTATGAGCTTACTATATTTAATTTCTTTCACTTCAGAAAAACATTGGAGCTGATCTATATACTGTATAAGATCACCATCACCAAACACGGTCATGTTGATGATGACCATGTTTGATTTGAACCAAAATTCTAAACTAATGCCTCTTTTCACGCACGTCACTGTAGTGTGTAGTCAAAATCTGAGGTGTGGCCACGCCCCTAAATCACACAATGACAGAGTATTGATAACTTTAGATCCCCCATGCCCTACATAGCAATGTGTGTTTGTACCTGCGTCACCTGCTGGGTTTGCAGTCATTTGCCCACTGTTCTGTTTTAAAAGTTATTCATCTGATCAGCTTAAACACTTTCACTTTACCC
Source organism: Xiphophorus couchianus (assembly GCF_001444195.1). Taxonomy (NCBI): domain Eukaryota; kingdom Metazoa; phylum Chordata; class Actinopteri; order Cyprinodontiformes; family Poeciliidae; genus Xiphophorus; species Xiphophorus couchianus. The sequence continues at coordinate 29,171,070 of NC_040240.1, read as the reverse complement.
ATAGGCTATTATAAAGGACTGGACATCCAATGCTAGTCACCTCAAAACATGATCAATACTGGCAAATAATATGGATGTGTTCCTCGTAGGGATTCACTGACACAGAAAGAAAAAAAACAAACCCTAAAAGCACTGAAGCAAGAGCTGACTGAGGCTGCACAGTACAGACAGACTCTCTGTACTTCTGAAACGCTGAAGGCTTACTTTGTCGGTGTCCTCTACTCTGTCAGTAACCTCATCAGGCTGAATAATTGTTACCTGCAGGTAAGAATGCCCTTTCCATCTTCTTTCACATTTGTCTTCACTCCGGCTGGGCATCCTATTCCAATAAGCAACATTTTATATTTATGTGGACATGTTACATTTTATAAAAAAAATAAAAAAAGGGAAAATGCAATAGCACAAAAACCTTGACAAGGTTCTGCCTGTAGTAGAAGTACAGGAAGATAATCAAATCCAGAGGACTCCAAAGCAATTCATGCTACATTCAGACATTGAAGTGTTCACCCATTCACATGGCTACACTGTAGCCACAGTTGCCCTAGTGTGTACTGACAGAAGTGAGGCTGCCGTGAACTGGCACCACTGGACCCTCTGACCAACAGCAGGCATGGAAGATGAAGCGTCTTGCCCAAGGACACAACATCTGAGTCGTGATTGGAATCAGCAACCCACTGGTTACAGGATAAACTACCTCCTTGCCATGTTAAGCTAACTCATGATCTTCTACTTTCTCTAAGCTAGCTATTTTCACCAGACAGTGAGCTATGAAATCTGGTGTCTCTCTCAGGGAGCCGACTCATCTTCAGGATGAATTCACATGTTTGGTCCGGTTTCATCAAACTCCAGTTTGTTTTCCTGTAAGGTTCAGGGTCAGGATGTCCATCAGAGGGCTAAGTAGGGAGGAGCAGGTTTTGGCACGTAAATACGGTTGATGAATCAAATACACAGATGGGAAGTATCTTAAACCCAGCTTTAATATCATCTTTCATTTTTCTTAATCCATTGTAATTGGAGTTACATGGACAAACATAAACACACAATTAATGGATTGATTTTTCTACCAGTTTCTGCTCTAAAGAGTTCATTTATAAACATGTCTTCACCGAGGCTCTAAAGGTGAACATCTATCACTATGACTGTGTACAAAACAGACCGGGGTGTTTTTGCACATTTATTGCGAGGGAATGCAATACGTTTAGGAGGTAACACAAAATAAAAAATGTCCCCTTCTGGCCTCTGTAGAAACCTACTTCTTAGTTGAATAAAAATAATTAGAAAGTAAAATTTGCCAGAAGTACAGATAATGTTGGGATGCACTGATGTCTGTCTGTCCTTCCATCCAATATCCATCCATTTAGCGTCCGTCTGTCCCACCTTTTCCTGACATACACTCAATTAACTTTCCTATCCACCTTGGGTAACCTTACCCCTTTGCTACCTTGGAGCTCATCCACTAATCTCTCTGTCTGCTTCTCTAATTTTGTTCAGACATCATCCGTGGGTGTGGGGAGGGTGAAAAGGGTCCACGGTCATATAGGGTCAACTGTCCCCAGAGACACATTCACCACCATCAGTCTCTTTCTCTCACGTCTTTAATTACAATCCGTCCCAAATTAGTCTCAGCAGAGTACCGTCACATTCTTACAAGCTGTCACTCTTCCACGCTTCTTACAGTCTAACTAATTCTTAAACTAGGGACCTGAAATTGTTGTGCCGTGTGGTTTTGCAAAGGAAACGATATGCAATTACACCATATTACATTATTTTGTGCAAGAGCCATTCTTTTTCCATTTCCATGAGAACCACTGGTTTAATCCTAGACTCAGATTTACTTACCCACATCACAGTGTCCTTTCCAGCACATCAATTGCAAGGAATTATTGGTTTTGCAGAAGTTGTCATGGAAACTCTTAACATGTTTTCCTTGCCCTTGTTGCTCCTTGCCTCAGTCCACAACAAAGAAACTCGAAAGAAGTTTGAAATCAATAGCAGCACCAGCCACAGTTGCGCTGCTTCAGGCTGCCTGTTGCAATGGTTGAAAATCACCAGCAGATTCATCACTGCAGTTAAAAAAAACAACAAAGAATAATGGGAATGAAGGGAATGAAGGGAATGAAGGGAATGAAGGGCGCGCCGATCAGACCAACGTGGAAGAAAATGGGGAGCAAAAAGAGAGCAGTGTGAGGCAGTGGTTGTTTTCTGCGGATGCTAACGGGGGGTTAGCGTTTTACTGAGGGTGTTACGAAGGACCATTTCTTCCAGTTCTCAACACACACAGAAGCAAAAACAGACCAGAACTCAGACACATAGAGTCAGTTTAGGGCTGGACGATATAAGCAATAGAGTCAGTCAATATCAATAATTATTGATTAGTTTTTTGTTTTGAAACATCTGGAAAAAATATATTAAACATTTATCCAGACATATTGTTTGAAATATCAGGATTCCAAACTGGTGAAGTGATCTTTCTGGTTTTCCCACAGTTTCCTCCTGAGCTGCTGATTCCATCTGGGTTGTAGAAAACAAACTTTTATTAGCATTACTCGCTCTTTTCAACTGTTTCTGGGAAAGTTCATTTCCTGAAACCAGATGGGATTTTTGTTTTACTCAATATATGATTATTGATTGCTTTTTAAAACTTATTTGTGTTTACTGAGTAAAGTATCATAGAAACCACATATTAAAGAATATTAACACAGATTACAAAAAAAGAAAATAATAATTTGACTTCTTGGGGGTGTTATGCCTTCTTCACACTGTAAAACAAAACATTCTGTAAAATAAAAGATTTCAAGTGAACATAATTTATATAACATGACTTTTTGTTTGTACTCATCTTTAAAAAGATTACTGACAGATTAAGGGAGCAAATGACAATCACAGTTTTCTATATTTTCAGTAAAAGTTTGAGTAGGAAACAGAAAACAGAAGTTTCATCCAAAACATTTTCTATTTATAGAAGTAGTATCAAGTGAGAAAAAAGCCTTCAGAAAGCTTTAGAAACAATTAAGCTTTGTGTGTTTAAATGCTTACAAGATACCAATTTAACTTTAATTATGCTCACTAAAATTGCACAAGTTAATGTTGCTAAATCAGTTAATTTATTGAAAACTAAAAGGTTTGGAGGCAACAAGTTTGCATATATTTTTTAAGTAAGGAGAACTAATTAGGTGTCACAGTAGAGGTAGGTTCTGTGAACTATTATGTCATTACAAGTTAGTCGAGTTATGGAAACTTAAGATGTAGAGCTTGCAAGTACTAACATTTTTTATTCCGAAAACTTGATTCTTTTGAGGCAACGAGTCTACATAAATCTTTTAAGTGATGTCCACTACTTGCGTTTTAAAGTGCAGGCGGAGCTATAGCGCCCCCTACCGCCACCCTGGTCAGGCATGCAGAGGACAAACACTGCATCAGTTTTGCTCCTGAGCTGTTTGTGAGTCACTGAGGAGGACGAATCCTCTGCACCTCTATTTAACGGTTAACACTCTTAATGGCCGCCTCCATTGGATCTCACATTTCTGCTTCATTTTCTCAAACTTTATCAAGAGAGCACTTGCAATCTCAGCCAAAAGCCCATGACTGTATCCCATTGTGTTCAAGTTATCTACAATGCACGCTTTGAACTCTTGATTGGATCTTCAGGGACTCTCAGTGTTTTTCACTCCAGGTGTTCAATCACAAGTCTGATTGGTGATGTTAGCCCCGGTGACATTACGAGGATAGACGCTACGCTGTGATGTGTGGGTGGCCTGACGCTGCCCTCTGCACAAAGTAAAGTTTCAAGAAGCTGCCCAGAGGACTTTAAAGAGGCAGGCTTGCGCTCTGTGATAGCTCCGTTAAACACATTAATGGCTCCCACACACTCTCTGACAACAGCACACTATCACCAATTTGTTCCTCTGGGTCCTTTAGTGGGAATATGCCCATGCATGCCGGACGTATGAGCAGCCAAGGAGAATATTTTCCATCCAAAATGGCAAATGTAAAAAAAAAATAAAATAGAGGAGTCAGATCACTTCTGATACCGATGTTTTCCTTCTTAGGCTCTGTAGGTGGCTGAAGCCTATTTCAGATCCCAGTAGGAGGGAAGGAGTAGGTACATTTTCTACACCACTAAATGTGTCCGAGGCTCTTCGAGGCACAGAAACAGAGGCACATAATCTGTCGGGGGTGTACCCTAAAATTAATAGGCCATTTTTTTGGTTAAATTAATTGATTTGTGATCAACATCCTACAGATTTCTACTTGGCAAATTGGTTTGCTTTCCATACACAACATCTGAGCTCTACCATGCATCCTCTCAGTCCACTTACCAAAATATCTCAAAAATACATGCATGAGGAAATTAAAGCAGCATTCCAGGTATGTTTTTGACAAGGGAACAACGCTGTAATGTAATATGAAGCTCAAACAGTCAATTTGACATAAAGTGTAGCCTGGGGGCCTCCATCCCTAATTTAAGAACCAGAAAAATTCAAAACGTCTGATGATCCCAAAATTTGGAAATTGTCTGTTTTTATTCTCTTCTTTATGTTTTGGATCTTTAGGGATTATAGATTTCATTTAAAAAATCATTATTGAGCAGGTAAAACCAAAATATAAAAATAATTAAAAATTAAGCTTAGTTTTGCATTTAAAATTAAATAAACATTTGGCCTGGTCAGAAGTTTAAATTTGCTGTTTTTGACCCTAAAGGGGGAAAATAAAAAGGACATCACTGGTGCAAGTTGTGTCTTGAAACATTAATAATAATTCTGTCTTATGCTGGACACTTTGTCGTGTTGCCCTCAGAAATGATGCCTTATGAAAGTATTCGCACCCTCTGAATATTTATCATTGTTTTTTTTCTCAAAATACTTTTATTAGAGCAAATCAAACAGATTGAGCACCTACTGACACACTTAATATAATACTATTATTGCTTTTAATTAGGAAGTGGAACCACATGGTTGGGACATATTGTATCAAATAACACATTAGTAAATTGCACCCTCTGATAGCTTCAGGTAATTTGTTACTGTATTTATGGATTATCAAACCAAGAAACTTCTCACTCCTAAAAAAGGAAAGAAAAATTGCATGTGTGACCCAGAAAAACAAAGCCTGATCTCAGCTATGCTAATTCTCCCAAGGCTTCGAACGCTACGTTTAGATTCTGACAACGCTCGACTATGTGGAGGCAATCTGTAGTCTTTAAACCTTCCAAGTTACTGTTTTTTTTTGTTGTTTTTTTTACTTTGGCACACTGGTCCCATGATACCAATTAATGTTAATCTGAACACAGCCCAAAGAAACGTTTCCAAAATCTAGTGAATCGACCCAAAACCGTGGCTGTTTCTGAGGACCCTGGGGAGGCTTGGCATAGTGTACGTTTCTAACAAAGTTCTGCTAAAGCCGTGTACTATTTTCAGCAAAACTGAATTTGAAGTCAATCTGATGAGAAGCCGAAAACAGAATGTCTCAATAAATATTCAATTTCTTATTGCTTACAGCACCTTGGAGATTTAGAGGGAGAGGGAAAAAAAGAGCTTTTAGATCTTTTTCAAACTATAACAAGTCATTCACAATCACAGAGAGGAAATTAACTGCCTCACCATCTGGATAAAGGCTTGAAGGATCGCCTGCTATGGATAATCCATCTTGGAGGTAGCATCATTTTAAACTTATTCCAATTAATCTTGCTACAATAATGAGATTTCAACAGTATGTGTTCTTTATTACCCCAGCTTGGCTGGTTGTGTTATGAATTGGCCTTTAAAATTTGGTCTTTCTGCAGAGGAAGAAACAGCTTCCACAGATTTAACTTTTAACATCAGGTTCAGTGCAGTAAATTAATAAGATTTGGAGCCGTGTCATGCACCATACTCACTCATCTCTACTATGAAATGGAAAACACAGTGGGTCTCTTTATACATAGCAAACTGCCAGAACCAGTTTGCTATGTTAACTTTATTAACAAGGAAAGGAGAGTGAAAAAGGTGATAAGTCACCTCAGCTTCTTACTTTTCTTTTGTACAATATCTGCAAGTAAAATGGTTGCGTTAGTAGCAGAAGTAGCAATAGCTTAAAAATGATAATGTGTTGCTCCCCTAAAGCTGAGTTATAGTCACACTTTTGAAAGTTTGCATCAGAGACACACAAGCCATGTCAGGTATGTAGCTTTCATACCTGACACATACAGTACCTTGGTGCAGTATTTTCCCAAAACTCCAAACTTAGATCCATGGCTTGGAACTTAAGATGAAAATTTGTGCTTTTGTCTCCACACGACTGTTTACTGTAATGGACTAACTGTGTCTTCCTCGTCTTCTTTCAGTCCAAAACTCAGCTGTGCGATTACAGAGTTGTTCAAACGGAAGAACTCATAGGACCTCTGCTAAAGATGCTGCAGTGGCCACTCAGTCAGACGTTTTATTTTAAAACTTTGGTCCTAACCTTTGGAGCTTTACGTTGTCAGGCTCCTTCTTATATCTCTGATTTAGATAGACTTCCCCCCGCAGTTTCAGGTTGTCAAATTAAAACCTGTTAGTGGTCTCCCGCTTCAGAACTCCAGATCGATCTTTCCAAGCTGTTGCACCCAGAATGCAGAACGCTTTGCCCTCTTTCCTACCAAACCTGGACTCTGTGGATGACACAATTTTATTTCAGGAAGCTTTCAGTTAGACTTGAGCTTTTATGATATACATCTGTGATTGCTATTTGATACATTTGGTATTGTATGTTATATTATTGTGAAGCACTTTGTGACCTCCCGTATGTGAAAATGTGCTATATGTATAAAACGTTTTCAGCAAAAGGAAGGTTAAGTGAATATGTTGGTAAACTGTTAGGAACAATGAAGGTAAACATATGTATGTTTAAAGAAATACTTGCTGCTAGGCAACACTGTTATCAACTGCACCTCTGTGCAGCCAGACTGCAGAATTATTACTGTTAACCAAGGTGACTGCTAATAAAGATGCTACAGCTTAAAATGAGATCTCAGTTACTGTCTTTTCTTAAAAATATAAGCAAAAACTACTTTTCAGTGATAGCTGTCTCTTAAAATCATCATCATAGCATCTCCACTCCCATTTTAATTCCTGACTGGCCATGGCAGAAAGTCAAAAAGTTATTTTGAACGCTGTTCTGTCATGTGAAAAAAAATAGGGGAACCAATTAACCATTCAGTTCAGGATTATTTACATAATGTCCATATTTTTTTCTGGGTGATTTATTTGTCCTTAAATGACTAAATTTGTGTTATAAGCACAATTTTGGAGCATATATAAATATATAAATACTTCATGACCATGAAGTATTTAGGGATTTAGCATTGTTTTGCTGTGGGGAGAGAAGCTAACACTAGTTAGCTTAATAGCCTCATCAGCAATGCAGAAAATTCATCTCATTAGTTACCACATCTATCTAATTATCATTTAAACCCTCAGATTTCACTGAGGTTTAAATGACTGAAATAATATAACCTTGGCTCCACGAGATATAACACAACAAGGTGGTTTATTAAACCTAAAACTATTGTGCATCTAGCCGTAGCTACTTTCTTGTCGCATGAGGCTATCTCTATTTCGAAGCTAGATACTGGTCTGATTAATGATAGACCAACACCAGTAACTGAGCGGCTGACATTGGTAAATGAGAAGGAAAACGCTATGTTATGTTAGCTTTGCGAGTTAGTGACTAGCATATGTAGGCTGGTCACCGACTGGAATTCCTTCTTCCTCTGCTGGGCATTAGCACAGATAGGCTAGCAGGGGTGTCAAACTCCAGTCCTGGAGGGCCGCAGTCCTGCAACTTTTAGATGTGTCTCTGCTGCACCACCTGAATAATTAGGTCATTAGCAAGACTCTGGAGAACTGATCTACACAAGGAGGAGGTAATTAAGCCATTTCATTCCAGTGGTTTGTACTTGTGGCACATCTAAAAACTGCAGGACTGCAGCCCTTGAGGACTGGAGTTTGAGACCTGTGGGCTAGCGTTAGCATTGGATTTGCTGGTTACCATGTCTAGGCTTGTCGCCCGCGGCTCATGCTTTCTTCTTTAAAGGAAACTTTTTAAATTATTAATGTCTAAGACAGTATGTTTACACCCTACTGTCTTAAACGGAGCCAAAGGTTCCGTCTTAAACGGAACCTTTTGGCTCCGTCTTCTCTATGTTTTCAATTAGGAATTAAAAATGTGTATTTCTTGATAAAGATCCAGCGTGTCTATTCTGTGGGTATTTATCATCTACTCAATAAATGCATGTCAATTCACCAGCAGTAAAGCAGTGAATTTCATCCCTGATATAAAAGGATGTTGTAAAGTAGTAGCTTTTTTGTTGTCGTTGTTTTTCTTTACAATAATCATTAATCACTGATCTTTATCTGACAGTTGATTCATCTGAGAACAGGGGGACAGGTGTTAAAAATAATTTATTGCCCTTAGCTTAAGATTCTGTGACTATCCATCATGTTTTATGTCTACAGTTTTATTTCTGTAGATAAGAGGATGTGAAAACAGACCCACACACACCTCTGCACACATCCGGCCGGGCGGTTAATGAGGGCCTGTGAGGGAGCTGTAGGACTGTCTGAGCTCATTATTCCTGTGCATTGCAGCCTCCTTGGTGATTAAAAAACAAATCTGCATTTTATATTTAATTCTTGAAACGTGTAAAGAAGATAATGTGACTGTATCTCCGTTTAGGTATAAGCTGCCTCAATTTTTTTATTTTTTGTAATGTGAAAACGGTGGGATTCCAAATTGCACCGTCTCAGACTGATGCACTTATAAAACCCAGACTGATTCATCAAGCAAATGTTTTTGATTATTTATTTCTATCATCACTGCACTAATTAGAAGTCCCACACCATCTGCCTGTGGCTGCACGCTTGCTTGTTCAGATTGTGCCGCAATGCACCACCCAAACAACAACACGATTTCCTGCAGAAACTTCCCCATTTGTTGGCAATGCTGTTTAACAACCATGGCACCAGCGATGTCACTGCCTGAGCTGGTATTACATAGATGTATCAGTTAGAGTTCTAAACTGATAGCACATGTATTCATATTTTAACAGTTAACAAAAGCATTTCCATTGTTGCACGGTATAAAATAAGGGTTTTTTTGTTGACATTTGGTAGGAAGGGCTGGTCTGTTTCCCCCAACGACAACAGATGGTGTGAAAAATAATGAATGGAGGGCAGTCCTTAAATAGGACCCAAACCCAACCCTTAAACACTTCACCCAGTTTCTAACATCCAATATGTGAAATCAACAATTCTTTCCAACAAAATGTTGAGGCATAATACATCTCTCTGGTTATTGGTAAACCTGTAAAGGAAAAGTAAGCTTGTAGGATTTCTCTTTTGTCTTTGGTAAAAGACGGTGAGCCATTTCTCCTGCTAGGGCTAGATTAGACTAGCATGTTTGTTTTGGTTGTATTTTCAAACGGCACCAGAGCTAACTTCAACCAAACCCAGACCTAGGTTTTTAGATGGACCAGAGTTTGATTACACATTCACACTAGACAAACAGACTACAGTTGGATTAAAGTGGACTAAACAGGGCTGGTGTGGATGCAGCCTAAAGAGGAGTTGGCTCCCTGAGAGAGGTGCCAGATTGTAAAGCTGACGAGTGCCAGTCAGGGCCTGAACTCTCCTTATTCTTTGCAGTCCTGATATAAACCTGCCTTGTCTTCATCAGAAAGGATTACTATGTTGATGTCAGAGCTGTGGACTCTGTATGCTGCTCCTTACCCGGGACTCCTTACCTCATCCATCGCTCCACATACCCGCCTGTCCACTATCTAATGGATTGCTGTTTTTCTTCTACCTGGAAAGAAAAAACAAAAAGTCACCAAACAACCATGGGGAGAGCCTTGAAGACTTCTTCCTCTGTGTGGAGATTCCTTTAGTGTCTACTGTATCTGGAAATTAAGAAAGGTCGAAAGTCCTGCAAAATGCATTTCTCTATGTTAGAAGTTGACAAGAAAGAATAAAAAATCTAAACTTGGATAACTTGAAGTGAATGGCTGAGAAAGGGGATAGACTCATGGAAAATGTCAAAGGTAAAGTTAGCCTATTTGGCAAGTATTGTAAGTTGTGAACTTTAAATTTCAGAGATAACTCATCCTTCAGGTGATCACCAAGATGACAAGCGTTAGACTACCAACTCTGTGAATCATTTTGGAGCTAAAATCCTTTTTTTTTCATATCAGACTGGTGTCTCTGTTTTACCAAGTCGAGAAAAAACAAAGAACAAGCTTTTCGTGGCAAGCTAGTGGACAGAATATCCACCAATGTCTTGTCATGGTCACTTGAGTCAGCTAGCATCACAATACTTACAGAGAAATTAAGAACATAATAAACAATGCCTTTTTTTTAGTTTTTAGAACTTTTCAATGCTTTTTTCAAAGCATTTATTCATGTAGAAAGTTCACAGCCTGAACTTAGGTCCTTTACGTCAGCTACACTAACCCCAGCTCATCAGGCAGCCTGGAGTTACGTTCTGTTGCTTGGCAACGACATGAAAATGGAAGATTCATAGGCTGATGGATGTACTGTTCTATGTTTTAGTAAACTAAGACCTCAGTACCATGTAAAACCCTTACAGTTCAGCAAAAAGAAGAAGTGGGACTTTGATAAACCAGATGATCTGAGGAGGATTAGAAGTCAGCAGTCCCAGGGCCTCACCGGTAGCAAAGTCTGTCAGCCTGCAAGCTTTGATGCACATCCCACAGAAACAGCACTGCGGGGGCATGAAGCGTGTGAAGATACTGCTGGAACCTCCAACTCATTGGTGGAGCTGATTTAATAACCTACAGTTTTATAAAACAAGAAAATGTACTAGGAGTTGGTAAGTTGATAACTAAGTGTTGCTATTTAGGTTTCTGTCTGGTGACCTATGTTACTACTATATTGCTCATATTCTGTACATATTCTGCTTAACCAGTGGGACTGACGGCTGCTGCAAATTAGCTATGGCTAAATACTGGACTGTGTTTCCATTAACCATGGAAATCCCGAAAATCAGTTTGCTTAATGGAGACGCGGCAATTTCGGAAAGAAAAAGGAAAAAAAAAAGGTTTTGGATGAGGTGGTTTTTCAGCCATGTTTTATTGAAACAGATGTTTCAATAAAAGCTGCGATGGAAAGAAAATTTTTTTCGCCTCACACTAATCACGTGATCAACACAAGTCATGTGACCAACAGCCAGATGCTGGTCACATCAAAGAAAAGGACAGGAGGTAGTAGGAGGATGATGGTTCGTTTTTGTTGTTTGTCAGACACTCTGCAGCTGGCTCCAGCAGAGCTCTCACAGCATCACAGTTCATAAAAAGTTGATCCATAACTCTTCTTTATAATCACCGACAACAATTTCCCCAAAACGCCGCATACAAAGCGGATCCCATTTGTAATGGAAACGCAGCTTCTGTTCCTTCTGCCTGCTCCTATCAACTGAACAAAAATAAAGGCTCAAAGTCAGTACATACAAATTAGCAATACACACTTTAAATGTACATGCCAGGTGCCGCCCTTTTTAAAAATGATTACCTGTTCAGGTAGTAAAAAATAACCTGCTCAGAAAACAAGTCAGAATGTTAGCGGCATCTAGATCTCTCCATTTACCAAGCGACTCTGCTGCACTGAGCCTCTTTGGGGGGATATGAGGATTTTGGGTTGTGGAAATAAATTCAGCTTTTGGTTTTCCACAGCCTCCGAAATGTTAAGATTTACTCTGAGAGTCTGTTTGCAAATAAACAGGGTAATCAGAAAAAGAGGAGAGTCTGAACAGCAGGTGATATTTCCATTGGAGCAATCTAATATACAGATTAAAATACTTAGCTTGTTACCATCTTGCATGTTTATTTTCATATCCTGTCGGTGTCTGAGTTACAGCTCGAGTTTCAGGACTTTCTAGCTTCCCTCTATCTGATCAGAACTGGGCTAAGAGCTTCATGATAAAACCCTCTACTGGAGGATTCAATTCAAATTCAAAAATACTTTATCGAGCGGTGGAGTGGTTGTAGTTGTCCGTTTTTGCCAAGACGAGAAATAAAGTTCGACAAGTTCTTCATCTGCCTCCTCCTTGTTTTGCCGCCAGCAGAGCAGAACCTATGAGCTTGTTACCAGCAAACGAGCCGAAATAGAGACCAGCCTGTTCTGGACTTACCAACAATAACAACTGGAACCTTCAATACCTAGCAAGTTGTTTTTGCAATTTACCATCTGTTAAAAGAATGCCGGTCAGATTAATTTCACTCCCTGCTTCGGTGGGGTGAAATTACCGTAATAACTCGATATTGGCTGGGAAGCACAACGTCGCCCCTTTCAGAAACCGTTGGAATTTTTCAGATAGTGCAAAGTGTGGCAGAATTACGGTACTACAGATTTGGCCGGATCACCGGCACTCCATTCGGTCTGGAAGAGTAGTTGGGGCATTTTCTGCTGCAACTTCATTAGGCGGCGTCATGACAACCACAACTGGCTACTGCTTGTGAGATAGTCGCCTGAATGAGAAATATTGCGATGTTTCCATATGGTACGGCCAGAACTTGCTACACCCTTACCAGTTACACAAGAAGACTAGCATTAGCATAGAAAAGAAAAACAAACATTTGGTGCAGCAAGGCTAGACTGTTCAAGGTTCTGCCTTCGAAACTCGAGCTCCACCATCAGATCTTTTCACATCATCCTGGCTCTCTGGTTTACTGTAGCTGTTAGAGATTCTAAAAGTACAACAGGAAGCACAGCTTACAGTTATCAGGTTAAACCCTGCGTACTTTTAAGACTAAGTCAAAACTTTCCATTTTGATAAAGCTTATCTTTCGAGTAGCTCAGCTTATCCTGAGCACATGTGCTCTGTTGAATCTGTTTTTATAGAAAACAAGTTGATGTCACAGAACTCATGTAGCCGTCAGCTGGGCTTCTTTTCTCGACAGTAAGCCTTTCTATTCACCAGGGCGGGTTCTCCTGGTTCGCTCTGACAGGTGTTTACATCCCATCACAAGACTGCATCTCAGAGGCTGAAAAGCAGCTCAGTAACCAAACAACAAGATACAGAGAAGAAAAAAACAAATCAGAATCCCTCGACGTCATTCATTCGGATTTCAACTAGAGGTTAGATGGGGTCCAAACAATCCAATCCAATCCGCCCGAGCCCACAGACAGTGTGTCGAGCCTGAGCTAACATGACTAATTAACTCTAACTAGAGGCTCCACATATTATTTTCTGGAATAATATGTAACTATTATTAGTTGAAATAATAATAGTAAACATTTTTTAGACACCATTGGTCATTTTGGACCAACATTCAAAGTTTTAAGCAAATAAGTTTGACATGACGGTTTATAGAAACCATCATGAAAAAGGAAGATATTAGATTTAGTGATTTTCATTAGTCAGTGCACACAGACCAGACATTACAGACTACACTGATATCCATCTATAATTAGGCAAGGAGACCAAACAACAAAAAATGAAACCAAAAAAAAAGTTTGAAACAAAGAAAACAGAACATAACCAAGTGGTGTCACAGAAAATAGAGCTGTTTATCAAATGTGGGTTAGGATACATTTTTCCTTTTTTCTTAGTGGTTATTTTCTGATTTTTTATATGATTCATTTTTTCCTAATATTCCTTGTTTAATTAATCAAGATTTGCACAGATATTTTGGATAGAAGTGGGAGAGAGAGGAAAAACCAGGCAGAACAAAGAATAAATAAGTAAATAAATTAAATATTACTAAGGCTTCCTCTCATAACTAAAGAAAATGTTTTGTGATCTTATTAGAAGGTTCTCCCATTTGTCCTTCTCTGATTCTGCAGTGGTGTTCACTCACCAGAATGGATTAATATACAAAACAAACAGGTTATTTAACCAACTCTAAAGATAGGTTGTTATACAAATAAAAATAAATTCAGAACAACGTTAACATCTTCCAGCTCCATTTTGTAGCTCGTTGTAAACACGGTGAGTCACGTGCAAATTTTCTGGGAAGTGTGACTGCGCCGCGCTTGTTACGGTCCGATTAACTTTCCTTCTTTCTTCAACGGGGTGAACTATTTAGATAATAATAAGTAGATGAACACAACTTTATATTGTGCATTCTAATTCAGTTTCCTCTGGATTGGATGTATTGGTTTATTAAGAACATGCCACAGACCTGACTCAGCATCATCACAGCACCATGAGACCCAGACGTCTCCTTTAAGCCCATGGGGAGTTAATGGAGACGTCTGGGGAGTAGAGGGTGAAAGTGAACGGTGCCGGCACAGATCCCTGCTGGACTCCCGTACGGCAGACCAGCCTGTAGGAGTTCATGTGTTCTCACATACCAAGGTCACCAGAAGGGCAGCGAACATCTCTGCAGACCATCCGATCCAAAGTACATCCGGATGGCTCAGAACAAGAGAGAGAGTTTGACCTTCATCCCAGCTGACCTTGAACGGGACAGACAGACACGTTGAAAACGTCTGAATTATAACAACTCTGCATCGAGGAGTGGACTAAACGTACAAATGTACAAACACTGACTTCTCGTTATCGTGCACTTGAAGGCAGTGGTGGCACAGTCATTAATCACATTTCTAAACCAGGGGACAGGAAAGTAAATTTGTAATTATTGCCATTAATTGCTGTGACAATGATAATATGCTAATATTATGAGCTATCATAAGTCTTTTTTTTACTCTTTGTTTTCATATTTCGTACCTTGTTTCTTCCCGCTCCAAGCGGTAATTTGCTCAAAAGACCTTTTTTCAGATTGTTTTGACCGATGTTACACCGCGCCGTTATCTCAGGCCTGCAATATGGTGCAGATGAAAGCAGGTATCAGTAAACACTGGAAAGAGATGTAAGGTGAGTAATGCTTGCGCGAAGCGTTGCGCTTCTCCACGAAGCCATTGATCATTCGCGCATGAGTTTCAATGCAAATCCGTCCCGGGGGATGATTAAATACAACTGCTTTGCTTTCCTGCAAACCCAAAGTATACGTGCAAGCTAAACGAGCCAACAGGCAATGGGAGCTGGCAGCATGAATGATGGTCATTGCTCTCAGTGCCGAAGCTGCAAATTCCTCATTCTGGGAAGGAGCCGTATGGTGAGCATCCTTAATGAGCGTTCAGGAGCTCAAATTCATATATTTACTCACTGTGTGATTAAACTGCAGTTCTGGCACAGCATTAAGGAAAGCGGTTGTTTACCTAACAATACATTATCCTATACACAGACAATCACTCTACCTCGTCTCTAACATTTTCCCCGTTGTTGTTGGCTTTGCGTGGGATTTGCGAGGCACCTCTCCGAGATCAGCTGAATGAGCTGGAACACTTCAGAGGAGTCCAACGGATTATACATGAATGTAATTTTGCATTTCCCATTGAGGTGATTTTTCAGCTCACTATATTTGTTTTTTTGTGAAAAAATAAATTGATGTTGGAAAGGCAATAAAGCAGAGTTGTATTTTTTTTCTTTTCATGTCCAGGCGGTTTCTACCAGAGTGGAACTGACAGGAGACTGGAGGGATGCTGGCTGCTTGCTGCAAAAGCCTCGGCTGCAAATGTACATAATGTTAAATATGAAACATTCACCTTTCAGACATAATATTATGACACCTTGCTCATGGATTGCACTAGAACCTTGAAGGTGTGATGTGGAGTCTGACTCCAAGATGGATACAAAAGATAATTTTGGCTCGTTAAAGGGGCACCGTTATGTTTTCTAGTCATAAAGTGTCGCTTTATAGCACAAACAGCTCTGTCTGTCTGTCTGTCTGTCTGTCTATCTATCTATCTAATATGTTCTGTGTTTCCAAGTAACAGTTGTGCAGATAGAAAAACTCTCAGACGATTGACAGGCGTATGTCTCTTTAATTGACGTTGCTTTCAATGCCAAAAGAGTGAAACTACAAATAAAGATGAAAAACATTAATTAGAATACCACAGTAGTCAAATCATGCAAATAGTAAAGGCACAAATGCTTAATACTGTGTAAATAACATGTCACAATCAGCCTTACAAACATCATCCTTTTACAACATAAATGCCCACTAATAAAGCTCAATGTTGTCTCAGATGTAATAAAATAACACAAAATACTCACAAGCAGTGCTCTCTCAAAACAACAAAACAGGATGAAGAATGATTAAATGAAGACTGATAAACTCCCTCTGTCAGCCATTATACATGTGTTTCTGAACTCATTCTACTGTTCAATAACAAACTTAACATGAAAAACACCACCACCTGCTGGCTGGGAAGAATTACTGCCAGCACAATATATATTTTAGGAATGCACCGATCTGTTGGTACCGATTTTCTTAATTTTGCAAGATTGGTGATGGGCCGATTTTTACATGTGACGCCGATCTTATCCACTGATGTTATCAACCTCGGCAAAGGTCCAAAAATCAACCAATGTGCTTCCCTGTTCTCCCGTGAGAGAGGTCTGACTGACAAACTGGCAGATCACATCATGTCTGCACAGTTAACAATAGTCACCCCAGTGTTGCCAATTCAGCAACTTTCCTGTTGTATTGAGCAACATTTAAAAAAAATAAATTAAAATGGTATCAGCCAAAATCAGAATTGGTGAGTCAGGCTTTTTAAAAGATCGGTAATCGGCCAGAAAACTGCAATCAGTGCAGCCCTAATATTTATATAAAATATTACTGAAATTTGATTTTGTAATTTAACATCTTGAAATTATGCCTCTGTGTCTTTAAAAACCCCGGCTCTTTCTAAAACTCCGCCCTCAGGAAGTCATCACAACATGGCTCCTCTATTAACCTTCTGGAACAGGAAGTGAACGCTCAGCCAAGCAGACACTACAGACCAGGGTTGGATGGGCTCCTCACTGTGCAGCAGTGGGGCAGCGCGCCCCTGTTTAACTGCATCTTACTCATTCATACTGCCCCACACAAACACAGCATGTACTTTTACCAATTTGAATAATAAACTGAACCTGACTGCATTGTTTGATAACCGGGATCAATCTGGAATGGATGTAATAGACTTTGAATTCTGCAGATTGCTTTGAGGATGAAATGTGTTGTGAATTGGCGCTGTATAAATAAACTGAAAGGAACTGAAAAATCGTGACAGAAGTACACTCTCACAATAGCGGTGGGGATCTGTGCTGATTTTTTCGATCTTATTTATTACATTTTATGTCTTTTTTTTTTGTGTTTTTGGACAGCTCTGAATTCCAAAGTGACACGCTGCCTAACCTCCAACATCTGCGCCAGTACAAAAACAGACAGTGCCTCCCTGAAGAGAGGACCTTGAGGCCAGGCTGAACAAATGTTGTTGTAGATATTCTACACTGAAATGATTATTTGGAAGGTTTGAACCAGAGGTCATGGAAGTCAGTCCAGTGCAGAGATGTGGCACCAAAAACACCCAGAGCTAAGAGGAAGATGTTTCAGGCTGTTTGTGGGCATCACAACCTCTGGTTCATTATTCATATTTTTTTTCCCCAAACTTTCTCAAAAGTTAAGCCAAGTATTTAGAAATCAAATTATGCATGAGACGCTTGAGTTTACGTTTTCATAGAGACAGTGAGAAACAGTGTGATCAGATGAACTCCTTATTAGCCAAAGAAAATCTGCACATTCAAGCTCCAACTCTTTAAGAACTCTCTTTGATGCCGTTTCATGTTTGTCTTGTTAGTTGATCAGTATATTAGTGTGGTAACTTATAGTTTCATAAATGAATTTTTCAGTAGCTAGAATCAATATCTTTTTTTTTCCAACTGAAGTGTCAAGATCATAATTCTTGGAAAAGACATGTAGCTAAAACCAGAAGTTTACATAATAAACTAATAAAGACAATGTCCAACTTCTTCTGTCTGACTGAAGCTAAATCAGACCAAACTTCTTTAGGTTAGCTAGAATTACCAACATTATTTCTATTTAAAACCCACAACAGTGAAAGAAATAATTTGTCAGAGATTTATTTGATAATAAAGTTCACTGGCATTTTCTCAGTATCAGTGTCTCTGAATTGTTTGACTTGGATTTCCTTCCTCAAGCTTCTCTCAATAGTTTCTAGTCCAGGTATGAACAGGTCTCACTGTGGACAATGACTCTGTCTCTGCAGCTTCACAAGGTCTTTGGCTGCTGCACGTTTTGAACCTTTCAGAACAAAGAGAAGTAAAGAAATGTGTGTTGTGGACCACAGTTAAAGTATTTTCTTCCGGTTCTTATTAATTAAAAGGCCTTTACTGAAGGATGTGTTGCAGCAGTTTTGTTCCAAACCCAAAATGCTACTCTATAATCCAGCCGAACATCCCAGCTGAACAGGACCGGGTGAACGCTCTCTAAGTTTTTATCTGTGTAAACATCCATGATTACAGAGAAATATTAGAAAATCAGGGTAACGCCTCAGAGCAGGGTGAGATTTATCTTCCTCCCATCCATTTCCTTGTGTACTTGTTGAGGGAAACTCCTCCGTTCACAAATCCGTGGCCCTTCCCCTTGTTTGACCTCTCTGTGACCTCTGCTGGCTGTGAACTGAAGCACCTGCATCCCATGGTAATTCAGAAGCAAGAGTTGGTAATAATTCGCTTATTTTAAATAATAATAATAATAAAAAAAGAGTTGACCTTTAAAACATTATCAACCGTTAATTTGTTCTTGTAAAAAGCTCAGGTAATTTACATTTGAGTACACTGTAAATACTGTTACTTTAAGTTGAAACTGTTGGTCTTAAACCTAGTGCACTTTTCATAACTGAGTCTCCTAATGAATGAGGATTTATGAAACATGCATGAACGCAGTGCATTTTGACCTGGGGGGTATTTCAGAAAGGAGGTTCAAGCAAAGGAGAGCTCCGTTAGCGACAGGCGGCTGCATATGCAATGCACAAGAGAAACTGTAGTTTGTTCCTCCAGCAGCTGTTGAACTGCAGAACCATCCCTGTTCCCAACAAACCCGATAACTTGTTCAGAGTCCTGCTATTTGCCCAGGTTTTCATATTGTTGTACAAAGTCTTTTTTGTTCAGATATACAATGGTTCAGTTGGTCTTATTGCAGTGGAGAATTTCAGAGACAGATTAAAAACTGCCTTTATAGCCATTGCTTTCAAACATGCACTCTCTCTCTCTCGCACTCTATATATATATATATATATATATATATATATATATAGTATACACTGTATATGTATATTTATATATATATATATTTATATATATATATATATTTATATATATATATATATATTTATATATATATATATATATATAAATATATATATATATATATATAGTATACACTGTATATGTATATTTATATATATATATATTTATATATATATATATTTATATATATATATATATATATATATATATAAATAATATATTATATATATATATATAGTATACACTGTATATGTATATTTATATATATATATATTTATATATATATATATTTATATATATATATATATAGATATAGACTGTATATCTACATATACAGTATATACTATATACTATATAGATAGTCTATATCTATATATATATATATATATATCTATATATATATATAGTATATACTGTGTATATATATACTGTATATACTACCGATTCTACTGGTAGAGTGATGTATTATAAGACAAAGTTAATTAAGTAGAAAATCCTTTCTAGTCATTTCAAATATTGGAATAATGCAGAAATATAGTTTTATTTCCTCTCTGCTGGCTCTTTAACATGTATCCATGTGTGCCTCCCTTCATGTTTACTTGTTCTTTTGGATTTTAGTGCCAGATCAGAATTATGAAGCTCTGTGGATGAATCTGATTCATCTCTGTGACTCAGATTGCTTTACTTTGACTTTGTGTTTTTATGATGTAAAGTAAATTTTTTTTCTCCCCTCCAGAAGGTCTTTTTGTGGGCTCCAGTGTCCCTTATATGATAGTAGGCTGATAGGAAATGGGGAAGGAGAGAAGACATACAGCAAATATTGTCGGGTCCGAGAGTCGAACCCTCGACAGCCGTGTCGAGAACTCAAGGCCTCCAAACGTGGGTCACACTAACCCCTACACCACCACAGCACGCCCGATGTAAAGTAATTTGAACAGACTTGTTGCTATACAAATAAGCTTGACTGATTGATTGATTGATTGATTGATTGATTGATTGATTCTGCTCCTTTCCATGGCTGAAGTCTGTCAGACTGGACAGATCGTTGAGTGTTTCTCCTGGACTCATGGTGTTTCTTAGCTCATCTGTATATCAGTCAACTGAAGTTAAATGTTTCATCTGTTGGGTTTTGCTCATACACATTACAGTTTCATGTTGTACTTGTGTTAGTAACATTTTTGAAGTGCAGCAGACTAATTCTGTCCCTTGCCTGACCTGCAGGAGCTGCCTGCTCCGCGGGCCGGTACCAGAACCGTCCACGTAGGTGCGAACGGTCACAAACGTTCCTGTCGGTCAGCCCGGCAGGGAGAACGCTCAGATCAAAGGGTTTAGCGGCAAAAGCAACGACAGCAGCCTGGTTCGAAACATGTCAGGTGGAAATGGTCGCCATGGCGGCGCTAACATGTCTATCCCAGCAGTGAAGCTGATCAGAAACAAACGGCAGACGTTTGGTGTTGTTCTCCTGACGCTCGGAAACAAGCAGCCTGACCTCCAGCACTCCTTCATGACCGCTGATTCCTGTCACAGTTTCTCTTTCAGTTTCTCTTTCCTCCTCTGACTTTCATGCTGGAGGTTTTCTAATGGAAATCAGTGTTGATCATTTTCAAGCCTGGAATTATCACCCTGATATTGCCTCTCCAGCCCCCTGCTGTGCACAGTAATGTTCTGAGCCAAATAAAGCTTTACATTCACATAATCTGCTCACTGCAGGGGTAAAGATCCAATATAGTGCACCAACAGACACTTCTATATATAATGAGCTAATGTAGAGTGACGATGCAAACTCCTCGGTTAATTATACAAAAGGTTTATTTTTCTTTTATGGACATTAATCTATAATCGAGAGGGAAAATAAATATTATTGGATTAGGAGATCAGCAAGGTCAGTTCAGACAATAGAAAAACAATTTATGTGGCCAGGCAGGAGTCTAAATTTATAGATTAATTGGACATATTTACTCAAAGAGTAGTAAATTCTCAACTTCTGGTGGTGAGGACGCGCCGTAAACACCTGGGATGGTTTCCAGATTCACAGACAGAGAGGGAGGAGCTGCAGCCTAGAGATCAGGTCCAGATCTACCACTTACACTCTGGAAAATACAACGGTGAGTTAGGGCTGCTGCAGACAGAAAAAAAAGGGGAGGAGAGAATTTCTGCAGAAAAAACTCAAAAATATTTTGATTAATTTTGAGAAAAAACTGAGTTTCTAAAGTCACAGATTTTCAAATTTTGAAACTCATAAAAAAGTCAATTCAATAACTGGACTTTGATGACAACTTTTTTCTGAGTTTGTTTTTGTTTTCCTGCAAATTTTAGGCCTTTGGAGCTCAGAAATTGTCTTGTTTTTTTTCTGATAGGAATTTACACCCAGATGTGCATCTTGTAAATGTATCATTTCTTATCAAAAATTCCTAACTTTATAATCTTCGAAAACTTCTGAGTTTTTTTTTTGGACAAATTTCAAACTTTTCTCTGACACTTTATAATGTCAGAGAAAATCTTAGTATTAACATCATAACTGTTAATATGTCACCAGGAGAGAAGATCTCAGAACAGCACGGCTTTAAGGTGCATCCGCAGCTTGGTCTTTAACATTTTTAAAGTATTTTTTAATCTTCTAACATATCCTACAGAGTCCCAGTCACATTCCTTTGAACCGGAGTACACAACAAAGAATAACTGCATGGGTTTTATTTTGAAAGTTTTCCCCACCCTACTTTTATTTTTATTGTTTATTTTGTATTTCTCTATATATTTTACATCCTTTGCTTTGATCATCAGTCATTTTGCTGCAGTTGAACCAGAATTTCCCTCCATTGTGCGACACTAAAAACATTTCTATTCTATATTGATAATATTCAGGTGACTTTTGAAAATGTTTCATTTGGACTGACTAATTACACAGTTGTTGACATATCTTATAAAAGTTCAATGTTTACTTAGAATACAAATCTTCATGAATGAAGCTCGTTTTCATTTTTCAGCGGCCAGTTTTTTGTTACGTCACACTCAAGAGGACAGAAGTTTTCTTTCCATTTGTTTTGCAGCTTTTATTTCGGAATAATAAAGTTTTAGCCTTTACCTTCCCCATCTGGAACAGTTATGAAAACAAATATCCATCTCTTTCCTCCCTGACATTTATTTTTGAAGATGCTGAATATTGAGTCACGTCCTCCATTCACAAGCGTCACCTCTGCACAGAAAGTCCTCAGGCATGTTATAAAAGTTTGTTTTTTCCCCCAATGCAATATTCAGTCGGTTGATGTAGCAGGCGTGAGGAAATGGTAAGATAAAATCCTCTCCAAATGTGAAATATGTTTTTCATAAAAATGCCTCTCTTCGTTGGGTCTGGAGTGTCATTGAAATAACAGGTATTAGTCTCTGCTTTCTGCTGCAATCTTAGAAAAGTATGACCTACCCTTATCTGCCCCTCTAATGCACTGCCGTGTTGCAGCAGCTGCATGACAAAAGATGGCAGAAAAATCTTCCACATCAATAAATGCTGAGAATGCCAGAAGCAGAGCCACACTCTGCTACAGCGCTGGAGGTGAGCCATATGGCGTACTGTGGATTTGATCCGGGGCCACTGTCACTGATACCGATCCTGATACTAATACTGATATCAATGCTGATTCCCCCATTCAGCTCCTTCAGACTAGCCAGCAGCAAGTAGCAAACGCCTGCCAGAACTGAGCATCTGCTGAGCTGATTATAAGAGTTACTGTACTTCTCAGTGTAGAGCTGGTAAAAACATTCAGTTTATTGTTCAAATTGGTAAAAGGACATGCTGTAATGTGTGGAGCAGTACGAATGAGTAAGATGCAGTTAAACAGGGGCGCGCAGAAACGGAAACAAAAAACTACTACAAACTGCAATCCCCCCACCAAGCTGAATCCTGTAACCTAAAACAAAACACCCAGAAACAACAGATAACATCTTTTTTGTTTTTCCCCTCACCCCAGATTTTGAGTGTTATCACAAACACAAGAAAGTGAACTGCAAAGTCCTGTCGTATTACCATTTATAATCTCTGTGCTTTCTGAGTTGGTAGTTAAGAGCCACTGCAGTAGACCATTTTTATCTGAATGATGTGCCACATTCCCACAGCTGCACAGGCAAAGCAGACTCTGGAGCCTGGAAGACCTCACCTGGTGACCGGAAAGGCAAACAGGTTTTATGTTTCCCTGAGTGGCTTTGCATCACGCCGTACAGATGAAACAAACTCCACGATTATGCACGACGGCTCGGAGAAGCTTTATGCTTGTGAAAAATGCTTCCAGGAAATCAAAAAGTCACGTGAAAATTTCATCCTGTTTCCATTTTGTCGCCCATCAGCCAGCATGCGTAGCGCCTGAGCTCTCCCCCTCTGGGAGGAAAAAGAAAAAGAAAAAAAAAAATCACTTTCTACATTTTTTATACATTAATTTGCAATTGAAGTGGAGCGCCCTGCAGGAGAGCTGAATGAATTTCATTTCAGGGTGAGGGCTTTCTTCATTCATCCTCTGGAAAGCTGCCACATCACACACACATGCACGCCCACACACACGCACGCACCCGCACAGCAACGCTCCACCCGGCTCCCAACATGCACTGAGACTCCTTGGAAGCAATAACTGCGGGAAACAAATGTTCTTTCTGATAAGGATCAAAGGATTTTTCACACACATCCAGGTGCTAAAGACAAAACCCCAGGGACGGCCATGACAAGCGAATTAGCATTTAACCCATCAACAGCCAGTATGTTTACATGACTGAATACATTAATACATTAAAATTCTGTAAAAACCCTCCAAGAAGTGTTTTGAGTGCTTATATTAATCAGACATGATTAGCAGCGACACTATTTAGATTTTTCACCGTCAGAATTTTTCAACTAATTTATTCACTTTTTGCATCATCAGATTAAAAGAAACCCCTCAGAGTAGGGATGTGGTGATATGAAAATTTGCGCTGATGTTGACATGAAATTGCTGGCCAGTTACCGATATGTACAGATCTTATATATACAGTATATTTTGACAACTTTTGACACCTTGAAATGAACCACCACTATGATGTCTTCCCCGCTGTTCCTCTGCTTCAGTTAAATTTCCCACAATCCTTTGCTGCATCATGATCACTGTCACATGAGCAAATAAACATCACATGATCAATCTCCTCTCCTCCCCATCCAGACACAAAAGACAAGATGGTTATTATGGGTTTTTAATATCGGCCGAGTTTTATTTATCGGATTGATAAACCAGAGTTATCGGCCGATACCGATGTTAGTGCCGATACATCCTGCATACTTACCTCATGCTCAAGATTTTAACCACCCAACAAATCCAGATTTACATCTAAAGTGCAAAATAAAATATTTTTAGCTGTCTGAAAGTAAATAAGAGTAGATCTGTAACTAATGATTATTTTGGTCATGGGTGAATCCACCAATACTTTCACTAATTAGTAATCATGAAAAAACTATATATACACCCTTCTGTCAAAATTTAATCGGGGAGTGATTTATGACCCTAATCATTAATTGCTTTTAATTTCCGGTTCCCCATCCCCCATCCACCCCTCCCCCACATCCGGTGTCAAATGACCCCCCCCACACACACACCTGTTACAACATCTGTTATTCCTACACCTTCTGACCTCCAAGTTTTAAGAAAACATACACGTAAAGTATGAAAAACAATACGTGTTAGATAATTGAGAATAATATATATATAATATAGTATATATAAAGGGATGTTGTAGTTACCTCTGGTTTTAAACAGAATATCTTCCAGAGACACTGCATGAAGCGGGAGAGGGTCCTGCCATCTGTGTGAGGCGGGTTAAAAAACCCTAGTTAGACGATTCTCCTGACCTCTGGTCACCACACGTGGCATGTACAAAACTCTATGTCTCTGGAAAACTCATTTCCAGACTGAACAAAGATCCGGTAGGTACAATTTAAAGCAGCACAGGTTCATCCTCGTAGTCTCCTGCTAAAGCATCACAAGATCCAATAATGACCGATGCTGACCGTTAATGTGGTGCTGTCACATTGGCCTCTTCTGTTTGTGTGTGTGTTTTTTAATCAGACCTGGAAAAGGCATTGCAGTTATTGGTTTATTTAACACCATGTGTTGTTTGTGGAGAGGAATTTCCATTTGTGTGAACGTAGAGCGAATGTTTCTACATCAGCAAAATAGTTTTGTTTGCTCAACAGCTAAAAACGTTGGTCTACTCAGGCAAGGTGTGGCTTTCACAAGTGATTGTATGCCCTACTTCAATGGTGAGAAGCCTGATTACTCGTTAAAAAAGTTTTTTTTTTTGTTTTTTTATGTTTTGCAAAATGTGCAATATTTAATCGACTGCTACTCCAGAAACAACACGACTATGAACAGAGCAGTGTTTCCTTTGATTAAAGGATTGCTTCATTCAGGTGTGTGTCTAATCTGAAGGAACCCAGTTAATAATATGCTTACTTATTGATTTAATTTTGACTTTAAATGGCTTTCTATATATGTATAAATACAACTGCTATTAAATCCATTTTCCCAGGGATATGTGTTCAGCCCATTTCCTCATTCATTTCTGTGCAATTCCACTCATTTCCTTTCCATCGGCTCACAGCCTCACGTTTCAGCATTTGCAGATTTTTCTGCTGTAGAGCAAAAATGTGGAAGACTTTAGATGCTAGTCCTCTGTGTGCATTAGTTATTATTAACACATATTTGGTGTTTGAAGTATTAAAGTAGAGTCTCGGGTATGTGAAGATTTTAGCTAATCGCCAGCTGCTGACCCCAGCAAATACCACTGTGGTCCACTGCACTTTGGGGACATTAATGTCTTCATCACGTAGTTTATATTTTTCTTTTTCATTTCTCCACTTTACTATTAATTGATCGATGCTTAAAAACTACTAACCTATGTATGTTTGTGGATGTATATCTTTATTTTAGTAAAAAGATGTTGACTAAACTAAAAACTTTTTTAGTGATTTAAAGCTTTATTAATTAGATTTAATTCAACAAACATTACTGAAGGACGAATGATACAGACTGTTTGCTTTAATGTTTTTCTGCCTTCAGTCTCCATGGGAAAATATCATTTCAAAAATTTGTTCTCTTAATTTACAGCTCAGTACTAAACGCGCGGTAAGCGCACAAGGCCACTGCAAGGTTGTTTCTTGTGTCTCTGCCCCAACAAGCTCATTCAACTCAATTACAAAATGCTTTCCCCGGGTCATCTCTGCCGCCGCGTCAGACCCAAAGCACAGAAACAGTCATTTTACAAGAATAAAGAGAAGGATTACAAGGATGTAAATTCTCCTCTCATTATCAGCAACTAAATGTGTGAAAAGCTCAGGTGATGTAAGTCTTAAAAAGACCGCACAGAACTGAATACAAAAATCATAAAAACCGTAAAATTAGGTTAAAAAATCTTCAGTAGAGGAGTACGCTCTACATTCCCAGCTTCTGTATGTAGCTGACACGAACAAGGGACTGGGCCAAAATATATTCAGGTTTACATCTTATGCTTTTCTGTCAGCTTCTGTATCACTAAGATTTTTATTATGTTTTGACCCGTAACACATAATGAAATCATTAATTTTATGAAAAGTTCTGTAAAAACTCAAACATAACTTTTAACTTTTAAAATAGCAGAATGAAAACTAGGTGCCGATGTGTGGAAGTAACAATATGTGAACATTCCTAAGAACACAGACATAACACGACATGACAATTAATGGAGATTAATAAAGTCAAAATATATTAGCTTCTATTCAAATTCTGCTACCAGAAAGCAGAAAATGTTATTAATAGCTGAACATTTTGGAGATTTGCAGTCTGCAGCTGTGGACTCTCATGCGTGGCCCATTCCAAGCATGAACAGGTGTTTTAACCTTAACATTTTTAAGAGATGGGGAATGCTTAGAAGCAGCATTTTATGAACTGACATGAAAAAGGTTCTGACGTAGATTTACTGTCTGAACGTATGTTGGCCTGTCTTCTGCACATGACTGCACTAAATTTTGCAAACAAAATAAAATAGAAAAAAGAAAAGAAAAACCATCTCGTTTCTCTAGCTTAAACTGGTTCTACAGGCTAAAATCCAGAAGTCTAAGCAAGATCATATTTAGTGATTGTTACTATCTTCAAAAACTTTACATGCCTTTCCTTAGTGTTTGCTAGATTTGTCTTTTAAACAGTGTGACGTGGGTAAAACATTTCTGTTTTCCTTTCACAAGGTCATTGGAATTACTTAGGGTCAAGTTGGAATTTCAACATGGCGACACTCTTAGACTGCTTAGTACTGCTTATAAGAATCAATTTAAGCTTTCCTTTCCAACACCCATTAATTTGTTCAGAGTTGCAGTTTCTACCTAACATTGATTTTAATCTGGGGTTCTCAGCGTTAATGCATGCGATTAATTTCAAAAGTTTAATGCATTAATATCAGATGATGCAGATTAATCGCATTACCTATTTTGCCCTAAAAGCCACTCTCTTCTGCTCAGGGTTACATAGTTCACAGTGCTGCGTTCCACGCTCTTGTACTGCAATCAAACATGCAGAGCCACAAATGTGAGTGAAAAAGTGACTGAGGAAAATCAGACATAGCCATATAGTTACAAAATAATTAGCAATAAATCATTTTTATCGCCACATTTATTGTTATCACAATAGTCCCTGAAAATATTGTGATGAAACCTTCAGTCCATATCGCCGACTACCTACTGGGGTTAGTAAAAAACAGCTTTTTGGGGAAAAGAGATCTTTATCATTTTGCAAATAAAAATGGTAATCCTGAAAGAGCTGAAAATGCACAGTTTTAGAACTACTATGATCATATTAGGGTCATTCAAAAAATGCTTATTAACACATGACATTGTGTTTTAGTTTTGTGAGAGCAGATACCTCTAAAAGTGATTACATATTAATATTCACTGGCAAAATGCTAAAATTCCACAACTAACAGGCAGCATGAATACCAAAGCAGCAGCTGATAATAGCCTAATCTGAATAAGATTGCCACTTAACTCCCCCTTGATGCAAACCTGTACTTTACAGAAGGTCTCTGCTGAAATGTTTGGCAACAGTATGAAGGCCGTGTTTTGGCAGGTAGCCTGGCAATAAAGCCAAGTTCTGTTTTCATACGCGCTGCTGTGGCAATTGGGGGTCGTATTTCTCCTCATTACCCAACAAGAAAGGAGCACAACTCTTTATTTTCTATTTTGTTGCCCTTAAAACACCGGGAAAATGGCAAGATGAGAGGCGCAGGGAGGTTTTTGTGACAGAGACCCAGAGCAGAGCTAATGGCCCATTAAGTGGGAAAGTCTGCTTTTGAAGTGACTGAAAAGGAGGAGGAGAGAAACACGCAGAGCAGGGCGAGAAGGAAAGGTGAAACCAATCCCTAAGGAATCACTTTTTCAACATCATCTGCTTACGCATCGGCGTCTGTGGTGACGCTTTATGAAATATTGTTTCATATAGTTTCCATACGGTTTCACTGAGATCATGGAGGATTTCAGTAGCATCAGTCCTGCAATAGCAGCTGTTCAAGCTCTGTCTCCATCAGTAAGAAGCATGTGGTAGTCATGGCAGCCATGTTCACACCGTTGGTCACAGCTGGTTCAGCGGAGCATAATTTAAAACCAATGAAGGAAGTCAACGAAGTTACATTCAATGTTCAGGTTTAAATGATGCCTTTGCCACATTCATTTCATTTGCTTTGCAAAATTATTCAGACTTTTTATTTTACATAACATCCACAATTGTGTTTTTTTTAGTGTTTAATTATAGATGTTTTATTGGTGAATGTTTAATCTCATTATTATCATCTGTGTTTCTTAGACTGACAGGAACAGAAGAAAGGAAATCTGGAAAGAAAAGACGTGAGCAGAAGGCTTCAGGATTCCCAAATATGATAAGACCACAGCCAGTCAAAGTTACTTCTGAGTACTGAGTTGACAGATTTTTGTTTTACTCTCTCATGCCCCTACATGGCATCTTTCCTCAATGATACAACAAAGAACGAAGACATTTCTGAAAGCAAAAAAAGGGCCCAACCCGGTACCAGCAAGATGCATCTAATACAGTTGAGTGTAGCTGCAGCATCTCTTTTTTTCACATTTCTGCCCCTCTTTCCATGTTTTACAGACGCAGAAGCACAGAGACTGACAACAAATGTGATTACTTGTGGGACAAAATGACAAAAAGGGCAGAGGGTAGGAAGAAGATATTTTGAACAGAATGCAGAGAGAAGTGCAAAGGGCTTCACCACTGACAGGAAAGAAAGACATGTCTGATTGAACATAAGAAGATAATGAGGGATGAAATATTGTTCAAAAAATGTCATCTCTCTGACAGTGGTCTGGGGAGGTTTGCTGCCATTTCACTCAGACTATTACCACAAATGAATTCCACCTACAAAGGCATCAGTTCTTCAGTTGCAGCGTTTCCTGGATTTTGTGGCGATACTGGCAGGCTTTGAAAAGCCAGCTTTGAAACTGAGTGTCAACCCCAATGATTCCGCCCCGGCATCAAGATAAAGGCTCGAAGGGAAAAGTTCATGTGTGTGAATCCTCAGATCAAGACTGTTTGCTATGAACATTTTTCATTAGTGTGGGTATTTGGATTGCAAAGAGGGGGAAAAACATCACTGTGGATTGCTATCTTGCGCTGCAGCGGCTTGTATTGAGGCTTCAGCATAACTGGGTGTTTGAACTGGGATAACTTCTCTGTGAGATAACAGTAGGTACCAGCTACTTTCCTGGGCTTGTCAGCCAAAAACCAAATGTCCATGCAATGTTCTAGATAATGTCACTCCTAAGTTAGCCATCTGAAAGGTCTTGAAGCCAACGTGTTAGTTAAAAGATGCCAAATCACCTTTTTCATCACACAATACAAGAACCCTAAACATAGTTTTCATCACATGTACAGCATGGATCTGAGCTATGTTTGTGCAGAAAGACCCAGGTAATCCCAAAGGTGGTAGAGAAGGAGCATTGAGATCCTGTGGGACTGTCAGAACCACAATGACGAACAGATGATCGCTGCCAAACAGCATGTGAGCGCACAATGCATCAAAATGTAATGTAAAAAGGTGAAAACATTCAGTCAATGGAAAGCAAAACACAATCTGAACTCCCTTCAGCAACTCAAGAAATACAACCTACTTATTGCAGCTGGCCATGTAGAAGATGACCAGCTGCTGGTCATCTTCTACATGGCCATGTTTCAGTCTGTCTTGTGTTCGCCCATCAGTGTGTGGTTTTGGTCAATTTTGCAATAGACAATCAGGTTGGTTGAGAGGGTCATCAGGGCTGACCTTCAGTCCAGCCAGGACTTGTTCAGGTCTAGGGTCACTAGAAGGAAAGCTAACATCTCTGCAGACCCTACACACAATCTAGATATTAATGCCAGGGCTGCAAGGAAGAATCAGAGTCAATGTTGTAGGCTAATATTGTGTCACAATCAAGGAAACTCTCTGTGGTGACTGGTTTTTACAAGTAGCCCGCTGTAGTACCACCTGAATGTAAAAGTTTAAACACTTTGTGTCCAGGATGTGTAGGGTCTGCAGAGATGTTAGCTTTCCTTCTAGTGACCCTAGACCTGAACAAGTCCTGGCTGGACTGAAGGTCAGCCCTGATGACCCTCTCAACCAACCTGATTGTCTATTGCAAAATTGACCAAAACCACACACTGATGGGCGAACACAAGACAGACTGAAACATGGCCATGTAGAAGATGACCAGCAGCTGGTCATCTTCTACATGGCCAGCTGCAATAAGTAGGTTGTATTTCTTGAGTTGCTGAAGGGAGTTCAGTTCCTGCTGGGCCTTCTTCTGAACAGTGTCTAAGTGTGAGGACTTTCTCAGGTCCTGAGATAAGATGGTTCTGGAAGTGATCCATGTCAGACACAGTGTAGTTGAGCAGGTTTAGCTCCAGGTGGATCTGGCTGGTCACAGGGACAGCACCCTAAGCAGAGAGACCCAGACTTCCCTTTTCCAAGCTAGTTGGGCCAGCAGTGAGACATAGTCCCTCCATGGTGTCCTGGGTCTTCCTCTGGGTCTTCTCCCAGTGGGATGTGTCAGGAATATCTCACCAGGGAGGCATCCAGATAGCATCCACCTCAAATTGCTCCTTTCAACATGAAGAAGCAGAGTCTCTACTCTGAGTCCCTCCCGGATGACCAAGATTCTCATCATATCAGGAGAGGGAAATAGGGAGAACCCAGACATCCTGTGGATGAAAGTCATTTTGGCCAGTTCCATCTGTGATCTTGTTCTTTAAGTTACGATCCAAAACCATCAGTGTGTGGTTTTGGTCAATTTTGCAACAATCAGGTCAGTTGAGAGGGTCATCAGGGTTGACCTTCAGTCCAGCCAGGACTTGTTCAGGTCTAGGGTCACTAGAAGGAAAGCTAACATCTCTGCAGACCCTACACATCCTGGACACAAAGTGTTTAGACTTTTACATTCAGGTGGTACTACAGCGGGCTACTTGTAAAAACCAGTCACCACAGAGAGTTTCCTTGATTGTGACACATTGATGGACGGCAAAATTGAGAGCTTCACCTTTTGACTTAACTCTCTCTACACCTATAGATTCAGTGCTGGCTTCACCAATCCTACTATTGATCTCCCACTCTGTTTATCTCTTATTTGTGAACAAGGCCTGTCCAGAAAAGCATGAACACCAGACTAAAGTTTGTAAAAGGAAAAGCAGTCAAAAGACAGGAGCTCTGGAATATTATGATTTGGACAGATGAATCTGAACCACAGGAGAGGTAGTGTTTGGTGTGAACAACAATCCAGGAAAAGACACGACTACCAACTGTGACGAATGGAGAAAGAAATGTCATGATTTGAGGATTCCTTGCTGCAACAGGACCTGGTCAGCCCTCCACTATAGAATCCTCCATGAATCCTGCCACGTATTGGAGGATGCTCAAGGAAAATGTGACACTCTTTAAAACACACCGAGCTGCATGAGGAGGACCCAAAACAACAGCAAATCCACCAAGGACTGGCAGAAACGTTCATAAAAAAGTAAAAGTATGTTAAATGTATTTTCGTATACAGTGAGCCCTCGCTATAACGCGGTTCAGCTTTCATGGTCTTGCTGCTTCGCAGATTTTTTTGTGCAGTTTTTTTCACAGTGCATTGTGTTCTGCGTCCTGATTGGCTAAACAGTCTCTGCACTTCTCTACCTGTGTGCCAATAACGTTACAGTATTTAAATATACGGCTTGGCAAATTTTGGTAAATGTTTTTGCCCAGAAGAAAAAATGAGCAACAACAACTACTGATAACTATGTTCTTCTCTCGAAAAAACACACCTGCACCACAGGCTTCAGAAGAAAAACACACTAGAGGGCGGAGTCAGGCCGCAGCGTCAGAGTGAAATACGCGAGTCACAATTTGTCCTACTGTACTTCGTATTGATGATTAAAATGATTATTTTACTCTAGTTATTTGTAAGAAAGCGTTCTATTTGTTTAAAAATGTTTGGTCCTGAAAACAGGTTTTGTTCTTTGGTTTCATTGTAGAGTATTTAATTATGCTGTATAATAATTGTAAAAAATAAAGTAAACTACTTCACGGATTTCGCCGATCACGGGTTGTTTTCGGAACGCAACCCTGCGAAAAACGAGGTTTCACTTTATATGCATGTGTGGAGTATAGAGCTTTAAATACTGAACCACACTGTTAAAAATGAATGAGCTCAATGAGTGAACAGACAGATGTATTTTTCCTGATGGGCTGATTTCTCACTTGAGACTTTCATTCAATTCTCTCCTTTATGCAGCTCTATTATCCGTTAGACATTTCCCATAGAAAACCACAGAACAATCTGTTCTTCAGACCCACTCTTAAATCTTGAAAATTCATTATTTTTATAGCCTATTTTATTTTGAGGGAAGTCGTGTTTGCTGAACAATGAAATACTTATTAACAGCACAGACAAAGCATGCTGTGATTGACAGGATTATATTTAAACAAAGTCAGTGGTTAATCACTTTTCTCCACATGAGGGCACACAATCGTGGATGTGCTCTCCATTTCTAACTCGACAGAATAACATCCTATTACACTGTGAATTTCCAGACCTTAGAACAGATAACAGCAGAGGGATAGAAGCAAATGTTCACACACAATCACACCCACACCGCTCCCAGAAAATGTAGAGGAAAAAACCAGACTAATGCTCTTTGTGTTGCTTTAAATGAAACACTTTCATTGAAGAGGATGTCTTCATGTAAACGTTTCTGTCTTGTTCACCTAATTTTTCTTTTTGTGATCAGCGGGGAGGTTATCTGATCATTTAGTCTTTGCCACAGGGATTCTTAACAGGCTCAGCTGAGAATTTCCATCTTGAAATGACAAAACGCAGATCGCAGAGGGAACCTGAAATGGCTGACCTCTAATCAGTTTTCATTCTCACTAGCTGCATGAACAACTAACTCTTCAGAGGTTTTACACTCAAGGGTTCTTTTGCGTAAAGAGGTAAAAAGTCCCAGCTTTATACACATACAGTTGAAACCAGAAGCTTGCACCTTTTTTTCCCCTCATAGTCTGAAGTTATATCAGAACCAAACGTCACCTTGTTTTATGTCAGGTACAGTCTGGTCATTGCCTTCCACTCAATTCTAATCTCCCTTCAGTGCCCCGGCTGGGCTTTCTCCCATTGAGCTGGATTCCTCCGGTATAATTTCAACTGGGCCAATCAGAGAACAGAAGAAGTTATGAATGATGGCATCAATTTCCTGCTCTGTTTTAGAATTGTAGTCTGCCTGTAGTTTTAGCGATTGCAGTGGAGGAAGTGAGCAAAGCCGTTGGTCACGCTTCCACATATTGAATCAACGTCAACAGTCACTTTGTTCGGATTGGCTCTAATCTGTTGGTTGTTTACAGCTGAAAGGTATTTTTTAATTGAATGGAAGTGGAATAAAAAAGAGACAAAACTACTTTATTCACAAAAGCGTCAAACTTGGACTGTTGTCTTTCCATGGCAATCCCAGGTCAAAAACTAGTGCAAAAGTAGCCAACAGTGAGAGGCCTTCAATTAACAGAAGAAATTACAGGTTGGGGAAAAATATACTTTACGTGTAGTGTGAACCAGAGCTGAAGAAGTAACTCCAGCTAGCATAAACTATTTCTTTCATTTATGCTAACAGAAACAAGGGCTAATGAGGCCAGCAGGACTGAATTATAGTTTATTAGAAGTAATTGTGTGCTCACTAAGTAGCTCCTCTGGAAATTTCAATGCGAGCGACATTACAGCATCACAGTATGTGCTTTTTGTTTCAAAAAGGTTCCGGGCGCAGCATTCATTTCAGCGTTGCCAATTTCCTTTCATCCCGTTGTTTTGCTCGCGGCTCATATTCCGCAGTTATGTTTAATAGGAGCCATGACTTGTGGTTGATCAGCCGAAACAGCAGTGGCTGGGGCATTCCGACTGAGGACTGCGTTAAAGCACGCTCATAACAAAGAGATATGAGTTCCAATAAAAGTGCATTATATGTGAAGTACGCCAGCTAATGGGCTGAGACAAAAGCACTTGACTCAGAATGGATACGAAGGGAAGAAAGATAGAAGTACAGTGAGCCGCTGATGTCGACTACAAAGAGTCAGATGACCCAACTCTGTACAACACGGCGTGTCAAAGAACATTGACCTTTCCATCTATTTCTCACAACATCAAGGCTGTTGAAGAAGAACGGAGGTATTGGCTTTCGCAATTAGAGCACTTACACATATTACAGCAGTAACCAAAGGGCTCATTTTTTAGAATGCGGAAACAATTTAAATCCGCTTGGGTGAAAAGACAAACAACTCTACAAAGGCTGGTGCTTTTTTGTACTATTTGAAGCTATAACTCTACTAAAATACAGTGGTTTATTACTTGTTGAAGTATTCACACCCATAGAACTATTCACTATTTTAATTTTTTTGTTTACAGCTACAATTTTGAAAATTGTGGCACGTGTTTATCAGAAACTCCAAAGCAGCCAACTGCCCTCAGAAATCGCCTTGTCTATGAATTAACCTCAAATATGAGTAATTGTATAGAAATCCAGCAGCTCTATGAAAACCTGAGAGCTTTGTTAGGAAACATAAGTGAATAAATAGCGTATTCAGATAGGTCAGGGATGAAGTCTTCCAGAACTCTGTTCAATCCACCACCTGAAAATGGAATGAGTCTGGCACAACTGCAAGCTTCCCTGACCTGTGAGGTCAGGGAAGCTGAGCTGCCTCTGTCTACTGAGTCTTAAGAGACTCTATGGACAGAACATAAAATTGTCATCCACTCTATAAATTGTGTCCCGGATGACTGAAAAGAAGGAGGTTATTATTGAAAAAAGCAAAGAGAAGATGGTGAACCGTTGTATGAAACATGTTTTCTTGCTGAACTGCCTTGGTTCAACAAATCTTTACTCCTTAACACCAGACCAGAGGAAAACGTGACTTGTTGGGCCTCCAACCCAGTTTCTTCTCCGTCTGGGAAGTCAGAACACAGGTGTTAGTGTGGCACAGACTGACAGCCTGGCAGCTGTGTGTCCTTGCGTTTGTGCTGACTCTCAACATCATCGGCTCATACAAAACAGTTCAATGTGAACATCGTTTTCTGCTAAGCAGTTTATTGTGTGTCACCCAGCACGCGCACAAGGTTGTAGAAATGAACATTTTTTACTCAAAACGTGGAGACTCAGTTTTTACTACAACTGAGAGAAATCTTGATGTCCAGCCTCCTCTAGTAGTGATGGTAAATATTGATAGTTATCGATGGTAGGTTATGTATAAAACACCTGGTAAGACAACATAAGATTTCACTAAACTGTTTAAGTTTAGTGAAACTTAGCGGACAACTTCACCCTGGTTCAATTTCAACTACGTTTGTACCTTGCTGGGTGAAGTGTCATATACAGGAAAGTCAAGCATAACTAGTAGAACGCCTTCCTCCTTATTGAAAGTGTTTGCAGCCAGCAGCGTGTAGCATACTCTCCACTCATTAGTCAGTCAATGAAGCCCTCTCTGATTGGTTTTAGTGCCATGCGAGAGCGACAAAAGCTGAACATTTTTCAATTTTGTTGTGTTGCGTTGCTAGCCTGCGTGTGCATGGCAACATGTAGGGGCTTTAAATTTCACATGTACGCATTTCATCGTACGCTCAGCTGGAGGAGGACAAGCGATCGTTGCCTCAAATTCTGTAGGAAACGTTGCTCCCTCTGTGTCGACCCCATAAGTTTTTGTTCATCCCACACAAATAAAAACCCAAAATACATTGAAGTGGTTTTTTTTTTTGTACAGTGACAAAAGTTGGAAAACTCCAAGGACTGTGAATATTTTTTGAAGGCCCTATAGATGAATGATGACTGCATGCAGCTCCAGCTCTTCTCTACAGGATAAAACCCAAACAAAAGTGAATTGATGGCACTGTGATTAAAATGTGACTCGGTGAGGCAATAAATCCAAACAGGATTTCTCTCAAGTTTCCCAGAGGAGTGATCCGGAAAGGGTGTAAAAATGTAAGAGCAGTAATACATTCACACTCCCAATGTGTGTCTTCCCCCCCGCCCCTCGGACTCAAGTTCCATTTCCAGTCATTTCTCCGAGTTGACAAGATGACATTTATTATGAGCAGTCACAGATTTCATCCGAGGTACAAGACAATAAATACTAATTTCTTTCTCAGCAGCGCTGCCTAATGTTCTGGATGATTGCCTCCTTTCCGGCAGTCTGTGCTGACATGTGCAGTCGGCGCATCTATTTCCCGCGTACTGAGAGTGTAAAGACTTTAAGGGGTTTGTAGGACTGGATTAACGGAGAGGCAAATGGGCTGTGATAGGAAGTGATGAGCCAACGACAACAGCACATGCTGAGGAGGCAGCGAGCGTCTACTGCAGGCTCCTGGGGGACTGAGTGTGCAGAAGCGAGCCCCCTCCAAGCTAAACGTGGGTCTCCTAATGCATGAAGAACACTCTGCAAGTAAAGCAGTGTGTTCGCCGCCTTGTTATGAGAACGCCTCGTCTTTGTTGTGGATCAGTCGTTAAGCCCGCCCTGCGTGCAGAACCCCGGGGAAATGAACACACCTTGTGTATAAATAATACACGACGCTCGCTGGCTGCGACATTAGGTTCATTCCCAAGCGCTCAGGGATTGGAAAACATAAGACGAATAAGCTTTGGTTGCCGAATCCCTTTGATTTATGCGAGGAAGGTAACGGCACCAAGGGACTCGCACAGGAAGAATCTAAAGTTAGTAGATAGGAAGACACAGACTGACAGAAAAACAATGAGCAGCAATAAAAGAGAAAATGTTTGAAGGCGGCTCAGCGAGGAACCATTAGAAACCAAGGCGCCATTAACTCCTCCCACACTTAGCCGGAAATCAATCTGAACATATCCGTCACGCTTTCAATCGATCTGTGTGCTGCCGGAATCTGGTGTTGCTAAACTTAGAATTTGGGAATACAATTACTCTGGGAGAACTCTGGTCCTGGTAGTCAGCCCTGATTCCCACGTTGTGTCATATCGTGCTAGCTGTCCTCTATTCAGATGGAGAGCACAAAATGAAAGAAAGTAACTTTTGTACATTTTTCTACAAATGAATGCACACATCTTTCAAGCTGTGTATGGGTGCACATGATGATGTTTTTAGATATATGCATTACAATATTATTTCAACAGTATGTTATGGGGTGTTTTCTCACCTGACAATCCAGTTCTGTTGGGGACTAGCCTGGTAAAAAACCAGCTCCTTGTTCTACACTTGGCTTTGTTCAGAGGGTCTGGGCCTTCAGCTACTGAGAAATGATCGCTACCTGGAGGCATGGCCTCTGTTGAAGTATTAATTGAGGAAATATCAGAAACACATAGAGGAGATCTGTAGAAGAAATGCATCGCACGACTGTTGACTTAAAGAACCCGAGGGATCGGAAGCACGACCTAAAGGAAATAAAGGAACATTTTAGCAGGAGTTATTGCAGCAACAACAAAAAAAGTCATTGTCATCTCACTGGTTTTGTTCAAAAGGTCACTAAAAAAAGCAAAATTAGCAGATCTTGAAGTTATTCAGAATTATAACTTTTATTTAAATGCAGCCTTTGGCTCAATTCTGTGGCAGTAATGCACACACAGAACAATATTTTACTGGAGCTGGTGTAATTTTTCTACATGGCTTAAATAGTGATCATCTTATGTAGGCTACTACTACTAAGATGTGCTTTAAGGTAAGGTGCCAATGTTCCCAATATTCTCCTGTTGTATTTTGTCTTTCTATGGCATTATGAAGGAAAATCAGAAATTTCTAAGAGTTTAGCTAGAAGACAATTCCAACACTTGATTGTGTAATGTCCTGGGTGTCTGGATATGTACACCAGTGGAAACGCTGCAATGTTTCACTGTGACCAGTAATCTTGGCTGTTTATCTGAATGAGTATTTTGTGTTTTTGAACTGTCCCAGTTTTAAGTACGCATCAAGGAAAGTATTACAGATTCAGACCATTTTACCGAGGCATCCTTCTGTGAACTTGAGCCAGCAAGTTATCCCACAATACATTACACCACAAACAAAATAAGAAAATGGATACCGACTGTGTTATTTATTTAAAATTAAAAAATGTACAAATAAAAAAATATAAAGATAGCTGTGGAAACAATTGTGTACAACCTGTAGAATTTGCTGCCTTTGTTTTTGTTGGAAAAATTTCAGACTTCTTACTATCGCAAAATCCTAATTAGGTAACACACAAGCATCATCACAGTGGCGCAGTTGGCAGCATTGTTGCCTTGCAGCAAGAAGGTCCTGGGTTCGATTCCTGGCCCGGTGTCTTTCTGCACGGAGTTTGCATGTTCTCCCTGTGCATGCTGGGTTCTCTCCAGGTTCTCCATCTTCCTCCCACAGTCCAAAAACATGTCAGGTAAATTGGTCTCTCTAAATTCTCCCTCGGTGTGTGTGTGTGTGTGTGTGTGTGGTTGTGTGTCCTGTCTGTCTCTGTGTTGCCCTGCGACAGACTGGCGACCTGTCCAGGGTGACCCCGCCTCCCGCCCGGACCGTAGCTGGAGATGGACACCAGCAACTCCTGACCCCTCTAAGGACAAGGGTTTTAGAAACCATCATCAATCAACTGTTCTTCATGTAGATGTGATTGAAGAACCACACACATCAACGGTGAGAAGTGTACAAAATTTTTACAATTCAAATGTTTACGTTTTATTTTTATTATTAGAACTTAAGGGAACAAGTGAGGAAACATGAGCATTCATTGAATGGCATCATCCAATAAATCTCTATTTATTATTCATCTGAAAGTGGCTGGGATTGTGTATTCATTTAAGTAATAAAGCAAAGACTTGGTTTTGTAAATAGAAAGGGGGGAAGGGGACAACTGCTATTTATTGTGCTTTGCGATTTTGTTTTACTCAGTCTGTTGTAAATGAGATTTCAGTCCAACTGTCTGCCTAATTTCATACCAGGGTATGCTTCCTGTTTTAGCAGGTAGATCTGCTGCTTCAGACTTAACTTTCTGCATTAAACATGCACACCTCTGAGACCCTGGGATGAAACAGATATCTAAACACCTGGCACAAACCTAAAAACTACAAAGACTTATTTAAGCTTTGGTGGATTTCTTTCAGAAATCCATATCAAGAAGCTCTCGAAGTTGGGACATAGCCTGCAGATACAAGTGACAGCAGATGTTTACTGGTGCACTGAGCAGTTCAGCTTGGACTGAGCCAAGCTTTTCTGTCTAGTGTTTCATAGCCGTGTTTGCTGAATATCGGTCTCTCCAAGGAATCAGGTAGCAACTTGTATCTTCCGTCTCGTCTCTCTACAAAGCAAGAAAGTCTCAGAAAAAAAGTGACAGAGCAAACTTGAAATGATATAAACTCAAGAGCTTTTCAGCACTTTAAGCAAAATAAATACTTGGCAGCATTCCAGAACTCATTTGTCAGAACCATCTTATGTCTTGTTTATCCCAGCCCCTCAAGGTAATGAGCTTAAATCCAATACTCCATAAAAATGTTCCGTCTAAAGGTTTTACACATACAAGCTGTTTGACATGCTGTATATCAGAGTCATATAGGTAATACTGAAGAAAACAGTATTCCCACAGGATAATGGGAATCCACCATATTTCACCATGTTGGTGTTAGTTGGTGGCAGTTCAGGGACGAGATTTCAACACCAACTCTGGAATGGAATTCCACAGTGGAAGAAAAGTAATGTTCTTTTAAGAATACATACATAATTCTTAAAAAATTGTTTCTCTAAATATTTTTATGAAGCGGGGTCAGTCTTACATTTCATAAACATAACTGCCATAGTAATGTGCTTCCTTGGTTTGGCAGAAAAAGACATCTCTACGAACTCTTCTCAAAGTGAAAGCTGATGGTTAGATCTAAGGTTTCTAGAACTCTAGCCTTCCAGGTCTTCATTGCCACAGTCTCCCAGATCTCCCAAGTGTTCGGTGCTGCTACCAGCCCATAGCCTCAAGGCTCTAGGCTCTCGTGCGTCAGAACCAGCTCACCAACCTATCATCTTCGTGGGTTCCACTTGACGCGCGGCCAACCTTCAGAGGATCATCCCAGACTCCATCGGCCTCATAGCTGTCCTCTACAACCTCTGAGTGTCATCTCAATAAAAGCTCCTGATCTTCCACTGGAACTTTGTACCATTCCAGGATGACAGCTGAACTCTGGCTGTTTTTGTTTTCTTGCCACCTCCACCTGCCCAGTTTATGTTGTTTTTGGTTCTCTACATTTATCTTCTTCTAGATCATCATTGTTGAGTTTCTCTTAGTTAGTTGTGATTCTTTTTTCATGTGTCGTGTCTGTTCATTTCAAGCATGAATCTGTGTTTTGGTCCAGCCTGATCAGCAGATTTTTACAAAAAACCAGACAAACCTATCCAAGCACATCAGCATGTTTCGTCTTTTTCTCTTTTCTTTCTTTGTTTCTGTTGCTTGACACCAAGAAGAATGGTGGTCATCGCACTCTGAATCCATTCTGTTCCTCCCTCCAGGCCTGTGTGTGTGTGCGTTTGTTTCTAATACCTTGTGGGGACCATTTCCTGACATATACTATGTTGTGGGGACACACTGCTCCTTGTGGGGACCGAAGCCTGGTCCCCAGAAGGGGAAATGCTGTTTTTGGGTCTGGGGTCAGATTTAGGACTAAGGTGTGAATTGAGTTTTGGTTAGGGTTAGGTATGTAATAGTTAGGGTTAGGATAAGGGTAAGGGTAAGGGTAAGGTTTAGGCTGTAGAAATGAATGGAAGTCAATGGATAGTCCCCGCAAAGATAGCTGCGCAAACATGTGGGGGTGTGTCTGTGTGTGTGTGTGTATAACACAGCGGTTCTTAACACAGTGGCTGGACTGGAAGATTGCCTCCATTGCCTTTGTCAAAAAACTCTCCAGCTGGATGAAGGTCTACCATATCAGAATGATTCCAGACACGGAACAATGGCTTTAAAATTACAGGGTTTTTTTTTTTTTGCCGACAGAAAGTTTGGAGCCTGAATGTGTTACAGGAAACTCGGACATTATTACGACAGAGTGAATGAAAAGAACATTTGGAATTTTTGGTGATGTGAGGTGGCTCTGCAGGCGTATGGGGTACTGGCTCATGAAGAATCATTGTTAGATATGGTGTAACAATGCAGCCACGTGCACTGTAAACTTTCTGTAAACTTTAATGGTATGTTTGAGCTCTTCGTTCTGTGGGAAAGACTCAGTCATGCCGCAACTTCAAACGACCATCCAAGCCTGTCATTTTCCGTTCATGAGAAACCAAGTCCTGCTATATATTCTCTTTGTTGTCTGCTTAATGTCTGCATTCAGTGTTAATGAACCACTCAAAGTGCAGCACCAATCATGAATGTTTTATTTCATTTAAAATTTGCTGCTGAATTTTTAGTCTTACTAAAACCTAATCGCTGTCAATCCTCCAGACTAATTCAATTAAATTGGAAATAAGAGTTCTGTGAAAAACTATTCAGTCCCTTACAGATTACTTCTTTTTTGATGCACTTAAATGTTTTACCAGACACATTTTGATGTCAAAGATAACCTAAAAAATTTAAAATGTGGTTCTCATAGGATGATTTTATTTATTAATGAGAAAAAAATCCATCCAAGCCAACCTGACCCCGTGGTAAGATTATAATTGTCCCCCTTGGTAAATCATTCTATGACATACTTTCTGACAACAGTTGTTAAAATGTGTGATGATAACTTCCCGGATCATAAAGCATCAAATAACAAGCCTAATAAATGTCTTACTGTGCGTTGATGCTGGTCGCTCAGGTCAAAATGACGTCCAGGGGTCTGGCAAAACCCTGGCTGAGGGAAACTTGTTCTGTCAGGTAGGAAAACTGGCGCACTGAGCTGGTTGGTTCTGGGCGGCAATCAATCAATCAAGTTCGATTAAGTTTATTTTTATAGCACATTCCAGCAACAAGGCAGTTCAACGTGCTTTACTTCATAAAAACACAGTCATAAAAACACCATACAGTCAACAATTGAGTAAATTACTAACAATTGCAATTACTCCATTGCAAAATGGAGGCAATAAAGCCGACACAGCAATGTATAAAACACGGAGCTAGATTTGCTTGATAGTCGTTGCTGCCACCAAGGTTGGCTAAGGTTGTTATAAGGTTTGAGGGGGTTTTTGTAATGGTTCACTAGAGGGACCCAGAAAATCAGCCACGACACAGGAGTGAGCAGAAAACTCTGATATTTATTAAAAGGCAGCTTAAACCGGGCACGCAGGATCGTCCGCTGCAGCACTGGCTTGGTGATCAGTAACTGAAGTGATCGGCTGAGGAACCAGGAGGAGCGCGGATGCTGCGCTGACGCAGAGCTCGGCAGGAAGTGCCTGGGGAGGGCAGCGCTGATGCAGGGCAGCGTACAAACTAGTTAGGCAGCAGAAGAACCAAATCCAGATCCGAATCCTTAGTCAGACGGGCCAAGGTCATGCACGATCGGGGCTAAGGGTAGAATCCGTGGGAGTGGGCGAGAGCGGTGTAACTGAAACAGGCGTGGGTCGAGATCCAGAAGGGCGATAGTAACAGTCCGACAAGGGCAAGGCAAAAAGGGCAGGTCCGAGGAACAAAGCGTGGTCGTGGCTATGAGGGCGAGGTAAAAGTGCTGGAAAACTACTTGTTGAAAGCGTTCGATAATCTGGCAGTGTGGTTGCGACTGAGAGAGGCTTAAGAAGGGAGACAATCAGGAAGCAACGCAGGTGCGAGGTATAACGGAAATGAGGGGCGTGACTAGGATTGGCTCAAACAGAAAACAGTACAATGTGAACATCACAGGTTTTTACTTTTTTACACTCAACCAGTTTGCTTTGGATAGCTTTCTTATTTTACTAAATGAAATAATCACTTTCAAACTGCATTTCTTTTAAATCTACTTTTACTATTTTTGCCTGATATTAACTTTTTTCCATCCATCCATCCATCCATCTTCTTCCGCTTATCCGAGGTCGGGTCGCGGGGGTAGCAGCTTCAGAAGGGAGGCCCAGACGTCCCTCTCCCCGGCCACTTCTTCCAGCTCTTCCGGGGGAATCCCGAGGCGTTCCCAGGCCAGCCGAGAGACATAGTCTCTCCAGCGTGTCCTGGGTCTTCCCCGGGGCCTCCTCCCGGTGGGACGTGCCCAGAACACCTCACCAGGGAGGCGTCCAGGAGGCATCCTGACCAGATGCCCAAGCCACCTCAACTGGCTCCTCTCGATGTGAAGGAGCAGCGGCTCTACTCTGAGTCCCTCCCGGATGACTGAGCTTCTCACCCTATCTCTAAGGGAGAGCCCAGCCACCCTACGGAGAAAACCCATTTCGGCCGCTTGTATCCGCGATCTCGTTCTTTCGGTCATGACCCAAAGCTCATGACCATAGATGAGGGTGGGAACGTAGATCGACCAGTAAATCGAGAGCTTCGCTTTTTGGCTCAGCTCTTTCTTCACCACGACGGACCGGTACAACGCCCGCTTAACGGCAGACACTGCACCTCCCGCTCCCTTCTTCCCCCATTCGTGAACAAGATCCCGAGATACTTAAACTCCTCCACTTGGGGCAGGACACCCCCCCTGACCTGGAGAAGGCACTCTACCCTTTTCCGGCTCAAGACC
The DNA here is from genome assembly GCF_001444195.1 of Xiphophorus couchianus. Lineage (NCBI taxonomy): Eukaryota > Metazoa > Chordata > Actinopteri > Cyprinodontiformes > Poeciliidae > Xiphophorus > Xiphophorus couchianus. The sequence continues at coordinate 29,126,818 of NC_040240.1, read as the reverse complement.
ATGGCCTCGGATTTGGAGGCACTGATCCCCATCCCGGCCGCTTCACACTTGGCTGCGAACCGCTCCAGCGAGAGCTGCAGATCACGATCTGATGAAGCCAAAAGGACCACATCGTCTGCGAAAAGCAGAGATGAGATCCTAAGGCCACCAAATCGGATCCCCTCAACACCTTGGCTGCGCCTAGAAATTCTGTCCATGAAAGTGATGAACAGAATCGGTGACAAAGGGCAGCCCTGGCGGAGTCCAACTCTCACCGGAAACGAGCCCGACTTACTGCCGGCAATGCGGACCAGACTCTGACACCGGTCATACAGGGACTTGACAGCCCGTATCAAAGGGCCCGGTACCCCATACTCCTGGAGAACCCCCCACAGGGCTCCCCGAGGGACACGGTCGAACGCCTTCTCCAAGTCCACAAAACACATGTAGACTGGTTGGGCGAACTCCCATGCACCCTCCAGGACCCTGCCGAGGGTGTAGAGCTGGTCCAGTGTTCCACGCCCAGGACGAAAACCACACTGCTCTTCCTGAATCCGAGGTTCGACTATCCGACGGACCCTCCTCTCCAGGACCCCTGAATAGACCTTGCCAGGGAGGCTTAAGAGTGTGACCCCTCTATAATTGGAGCACACCCTCCGGTCCCCCTTTTTGAACAGGGGGACCACCACCCCAGTCTGCCAATCCAGGGGAACTGCCCCCAATGTCCATGCGATATTGCAGAGTCGCGTCAACCAACACAACCCTACAACATCCAGAGCCTTAAGGAACTCCGGGCGGATCTCATCCACCCCCGGGGCCTTGCCACCGAGGAGCTTTTTAACCACCTCGGCGACCTCGCCCCCAGAGATTGGAGAGCCCAGCCCAGAGTCCCCAGGCTCCGCTTCCTCAGTGGAAGGCATGTTGGTGGGATTGAGGAGGTCTTCGAAGTACTCTGTCCACCGGCCCACAACGTCCCGAGTAGAGGTCAGCAGCACACCATCCCCACTATAAACAGTGTTGGTGCTGCACCGCTTCCCCCACCTGAGACGCCGGATGGTGGACCAGAATCGCTTCGAAGCCGTACGGAAGTCTTTCTCCATGGCCTCTCCAAACTCCTCCCACGCCCGAGTTTTTGCCTCAGCAACCGCCCGAGCTGCATGCCGCTTCGCCCGCTGGTACCCATCAGCTGCTTCCGGAGTCCCACAGGCCAAAAAGGCCCGATAGGACTCCTTCTTCAGCCTGACGGCATCCCTCACCGAAGGTGTCCACCAACGGGTTCGAGGGTTGCCGCCGCGACAGGCACCGACAACCTTGCGGCCACAGCTCCGATCGGCCGCCTCGACAATGGAGGCACGGAACACGGTCCACTCAGACTCCATGTCCCCCACCTCCCCCGGGACGTGTTCGAAGTTTTGCCGGAGATGGGAGTTAAAGCTCCGTCTCACAGGGGATTCCGCCAGACGTTCCCAGCAGACCCTCACAACACGTTTGGGCCTGCCAGGTCTGACCGGCTTTCGCCCCCACCACCGGAGCCAACTCACCACCAGTTAGTGGTCAGTGGACAGCTCCGCACCTCTTTTCACCCGAGTGTCCAAGACATACGGCCGCAGATCCGATGAAACGATGACAAAGTCGATCATCAAACTGCGGCCTAGGGTGTCCTGGTGCCAAGTGCACATATGGACACCCTTATGCTTGAACATGGTGTTCGTTATGGACAATCCATGGCGAGCACAGAAGTCCAGCAACAGAACACCGCTCGAGTTCAGGTCGGGCGGGCCGTTCCTCCCAACCACGCCCCTCCAGGTCTCACTGTCGTTGCCCACGTGAGCGTTGAAGTCCCCCAGCAGAACAAGGGAGTCCCCAGGAGGAGCACTCTCCAGTACCCCCTCTAAGGACTCCAAAAAGGGTGGGTAATCTGAACTGTCGTTCGGCCCGTAAGCACAAACGACAGTCAGAACCCGTCCCCCCACCCGTAGGCGGAGGGATGCTACCCTCTCGTTCACCGGGGTAAACCCCAACGTACAGGCGCCGAGATGGGGAGCAACAAGTATGCCCACTCCTGCCCGACGTCTCTCACCCTGGGCAACTCCAGAGTGGAAGTATGTCCAGCCCCTCTCAAGGAGACTGGTTCCAGAACCAGAGCCATGCGCCGAGGTGAGACCGACTATTTCTAGCCGGAACCTCTCAACCTCACGCACTAGCTCCGGCTCCTTCCCCACCAGAGAGGTGACATTCCACGTCCCAAGAGCCAGTTTCTGCAACCGAGGATCGGACCGCCAGGGTCCCCTCCCTTGGCCGCCACCCATCACACAGTGCACCCGACCCCTTTGGCCCCTCCCACGGGTGGTGGGCCCATGGGAGGGGGGGCCCATGTTTTCTCTTCGGGCTGAGCCCGGCCGGGCTCCATGGGTTAAAGCCCGGCCACCAGACGCTCGCCATCGAGCCCCCCCTCCAGGCCTGGCTCCAGAGTGGGGCCCCGGTGACCCGCGTCCGGGCGAGGGAACACCAAGTCCAAGGTTTTCCTTCATCATTGGGGTCTTTGGGCTGCACTTTGTCTGGTCCCTCACCTAGGACCTGTCTGCCTTGGGTGACCCTACCAGGGGCATGAAGCCCCAGACAGCATAGCTCCTAGAATCATTGGGACACTCAAACCCCTCCACCACGATAAGGTGGCAGCCCAAGGAGGAGAACTTTTTTATGATATGAAACATTTAAGTATGAGAATTGCCTGTGTTGACTGGCGACCCGTCCAGACTGCCTCTCCCCCCATCGTTTTGGAAAAGCCTCTACAATAATAAGTAGGCATAAATGATGGATGGACCAATAAATCATAAACAGTAGAAATGTGTAAGAGGACAAATAGCCCTTCATGCCAGTCTGAATCGGATTTGTGATAACTGCAACAGATTTATGTTCTGATGCATGGTGGCCCACAAAATCCCTAAAAGAAAAAAAAAATTAAATTGCAAGACGTTAAAGAATATCTCTAGGCAAGCTGCTATATTTCAAAAAGGATATGTTAACAGTGTTTGCCCAAACCAGTTATTGATTTTTTTTGCTCATGTGAAATAAGTACCAAGTCTTTTAATAATTTCAAAGTGCAACTCCTGGATTTAATCTGGTCAACAGGCAAAACAATCAATACTAGCTCACAGTTGTATTATGTGTGCTGTCGCTTCCAGCGCTCTTCATCCGACCTCAGACCGCTTCGTATGAGACCGCTCCACATTCAAGCACAGCGAGTTTTTATGTCCTTGTTTTATTTACTGTGAAGACATTCTTTTCATGATTCCTTTGTATCAGTGTTCCCCAATTGGCATCATCACAAAAAAATCCCCTGATGATGTCAAGTTGCCAAATTAACTTTGATTTGTCCTAATTGGTCAAATTGGCAGAGACCCTTTTAGAACCAACACGTTTTTTGGACAAACCTTATTTTGTTCTTATTGGTTAAAACTTTCTTAGTGGCGAAAGCAGAGCTGTCACACACAACTTTTTTTTCATAAAAAGTTGTGTGTCATTCCAACTTGTTGAATCCATCACTCTTCTGTGAAATCAACAACAATAGTTTACCCAAAATGCTGCTTATGTAGCCACTCCCAAGTAGGCGGGGCTTGTTGCTCCAACGCCAGAATAAGATGCTAATGTCTCCTCTGATTGGCTGATAGATGATGAGCGCTATCATCATGATGAATTATGAATATAGCTCATGTAACTGTTTACATCAGTGAATGCCATGATTTTTAATAACGTAAGCTTATTCGCCTGTGATTTTCATTTCTCATTTAATGGAATTAAATTGCAAAATTGTGGGGGGGTTTTTGACACAAGCAGAAAGATTTGCCCTCAGGGACGACAAAACATCGACACAGTCCCATTTGTAAGACCTTACTTGCTTTCCTGCTTTAAATGTTTGTCATGTTATCAATATTCTATTGCGAGTAAATCATGGGCTCTTGGAAGTTGACTAATTTCATTTTGTTTATATTCTTAAAACACGAACAAGTAGTCTTCTGGAAATATATTTTGTGTGAGCTCTTAGTCAACACAAATACACCTTGAAGTAAGTGGGATGAAGTTTTGTCTTACTTGGTCCGTCATGGTACCTGGCTCAGTGCTGAGTCCACCACTGCCCCCCCAAAAAGCCTGCTGCTCCATTTTGTGTCAGTAATTATATTGTAGGTAGTAAAATAAGTAGCAGAAGGTAGTAAATTCAACTCCAGGATTCCTTTCTAAACCTTGTAATCACTAACTTTGCTGTTCTTCTTTCTCTTGGCAGTACACCCCAGGCCTGGATCCACTTCAAGCTCCATCGTGTTCAAAGGAAAAAAAAAAATATTCTCACCCTCTACTTGCTGTGGAGCTCAAATAAATATAAGAAAAAGATTTCCTCCAATCAGATATTTCCTTAGATCGACTGTCCCAAAGCTCAGCTCAGTTTGGGTCAAACTGAGCTCTTTGTTGTTGGACTGTGAGAGTAGGACCCATATGACAGAAATTAATTGAGTGAGTTTAATTTGGTTTAATTAACACCCGCCCATTGTAACACATTGTTTGGTGAAGTGAAGTGGGGATGACTTGAACTGATCCAGCTCTGTTGGAATGAACTGAATTGAGTTGAACACGAGTGTATTGTGAGATATTGAATACATGCTGCTTTGTATTACAGTCAGCATGAACTTGAGTCTTTCAGGGTAGATAATCAGGCGTACCAAAACGAACATTGATCAACTCACAGTATGCATATTACAGCTGGCACCTGAAGGCTCATTAGTATTCATGTCAGGGTGTCCCATTGTCTCCTCCTCAGTGCAGAGGAAGCAGCGCTCATCCTAGGTCAATCAGTCTTTCTATCAAAACCAGAACTTTGTGAAGCATCAGGTCAACATCCGTTAGATTTGGACTTGTGAAGCCATGATTACTTGTATCAATATAAAGATTCTTCAGGATTATAGATCTTCAAAAAGAGGAGCTGCAGTGTGTGACTTTTATAACAATTTGGTTCTTTACATTGTTAAAGCTGGCAGGATTTTGTGACAGCAAAATATGACAATCAGAGCCAGGAGGAGCGCCTTAAAGGGGCAGTATTTTGTAAAACATATATATATATATATTTAGCTTTACATCATGTTATAATGTTATTCCCTCATCAAAATCATACCTGGAGTGTTGCCTTGAGTCTTTCACATTTGAGAAATCATTTAATTTCCATGGCAACTATTCAGCTGTCCAAAACGCCTGGGTGGACGTAGCCCCGCCTTCAAGGCGCAGATCCTCCTAAGAGCTGCAGTTTCCAAGCTTCTGAGCTTCCTCCTGACAGAGTAGCCCTCCCCATCAACTCCTCCACTCAGCTCCTTCAGACTAGCCAGCAGCAATTAGCAACACCTAGTGGAACTGCACATCTGCTGAGCTCATCATAGGAGCTTCTTCTTGGTAAACACGCTTTGTAAAAACATTAAAGGGTTAATAGAGGAGCCATGTTGTGATGACTTCCTGAAGGCAGAGTTTCAGAAAGAACAGGAGTTAAAAAAACAAAAACAAAACAGAGGCCCAAATAAAAGATATTAAATTACAAAGACAAATTTGAAATATATAGCATTTATTTTCACAACTGAAGGTAACAGTTGCTTGATTGTTCTATAAAATGACTCTGTGTGCCTGGAAAACACATAAAACTAAATGTAAGGATTAAAATCCTCTTTAGGGTTTTTTCTTTCATACCACAAAGCTCCATAGATCCTTCAATGGTTTTAAAATGAAAAGTGTTTCCTGACATAAAAATAAGGTTCAGGACCGGCTGGAGAAATAGTGTGTTGCTGTCTATTGCCAGATTGAATATGTTAAAAAACAAACAATGCAGAACATCATATTCATACCTAATATTTATTTTTATTGACATGTTTTTAATTTCTTTGTTTTATACGTATGATTTGCATATGTTGTCAATATCATGTCTTTTTATCTTTAAATTGTTACTATTTCACTTGCTGATCATTTTTAGACACTGTTTGGAAAAGAAAAGCCAATCTAGGAGCAAATTAGCTTATACTATTAGCACCATGATACCGGCATGGGACTGCTGTTTAATTCAGTTTGTTGTAATGTGTGTCTGTCTCTATCAAATAAACCTAAAGATGAAAAAAAAAAAAATTAATGCAGAATATTTTCTGCCTTGAGGTTTGGACAGGAAGTTGAAGAATAGCTTCAATTACAGCAATTAGATTACAGCTTCTTATTTTTTGTTTTTTTGAAATACTAGTGCTGTAATATTTATAAACACCATTTCAGTTTGCTGGACAGGACAGGCTGTTTAATCATGTAGCACCATTAATAAACAGTGACTGTTTCAGCATGTGGTTAGGGGGCGGGGCAGCACGCCATGATGCATTTACTTACTATAGAAACTCTCATGTTTTCCACATAAGCACTCGTTTGAACAGCCAACCAAAAGCAAGCAAATGTAGAGAATAAATCGCCTGGCTCTCCATAGACGACGTAGCAAACTGTGATCATGAATACTTTCATAAATAACTGCAATTTTATTACAAACTTTTGCTATAAATGTGATGGATTGCAATAAAATGAACCGTATAAACTAGATTCACAACAAACTCCTCTGTCTTCTTCAGGCTGGAAGTGACCAAGTGAGTGCCGGCCCGTCCAGTCAGGTTTATTCGTACAGAACATTTCAGCAAATTCATTTCAAATTCAAAAACACTTGATTGATCGCAAAGGGAAATTAAATTAAATGTAACTTATTCATTCAAATTCTTCAAAGAGTTATTGTATATGAAGTTGAAGTTCAGAGTTAAAGATAAAGCTCAAAGTGCTTTACACTGTAAAAACATCACACAATTTAAGTAATCAAGCAAACACACATCAAAATGTTGATCGATGTTCCAGGTACTAATCAAAGGCAACTGTAACCAGGTGTGAACTCAGTGTTTCAGCTGTTTTGCACTTTTCTGGATGTTTCTTCCAGATTAGTGGTGCATAGAAGCTGAATGCTGCTCTGTCTGGGTTCTATAGCGATGTCATGAACTCTCTGGCACTAAGATGCTGGCAGGCTGTGCTTTACAGCTGATGGACAACCTCATACCCAGGACATCCACTGTCTGCAACCCGCTGCGCCTCAGTTCAGCTGGTTCTAATCAGAGGTTCTAGTCAAAGCTTAATCATTCCATTGATAAATGACATCCACCCTGCGCTCCAGTAACCTGGCTGACTGTAAATGACTGTTTTTAATCCGTTATGACCCTCACTCCTCCATCCTCAACCGCTGCTCATCCCCAGACTCAAAGCAGTGTGTAACCAAATCAATTTTGCTTTTGAATAAATGATTATATCTGCAGATGCTGTACTCCGATAGCGGCACCTCCCTAATTCCATCTGCGGTTAGTTCATTTTTTAAAGAAAAGGTTTGATGTTTAATCAATTAAGCCTGACAGCACTGACTTTGTTATATTGAACCAAATATGAACTCCTTGTGGGGCCTGCATGTCATGAGACACACACAGCTGCATTTCCATTACAAATGTATGCAAAACTTTGTAGATATTCTAATATGGCAGAATACAACTTCGCAATTGGGATGTTTCCATTAAATAAGACATAGAATTCATATCATACATGAATAAGTTTGTTCATGTGATAAAGACATTGAAAAACATCCAGTGCCACCATACTCCTCTTCCTGTCGTCTTCTTCTTCGTTTCTGCCAGTAGTAACATCTGGTTGTGGATCATGTGACTCGTGATGCAGTTTTGTGAAATAAACTAGTTGATACAACCAAAAAAAAAAACTCCTGGTCCTAACAGAAAGACTTAACGAAAGCTTGTGTTTTTTCTTTCTTTTTTTTCTGAAATTGCAGCATTCCCATCAAATGAATTTATTTTTGAAACATCAAACTGCAAAATTATTTGCTCAGTGGAAACACAGCTATTCAAAGGGCTTTTTGTTGAATCTCTTTACACTTTATTTAGATAAGTTGCTAATATCACAGGTAAATATTCCAATGCCAAACGTTTCCTTGTGGGAAGCAATTTTACTTAATGTTACCCAACATGAAGACAATAGAGTCTGTAAAACCAATACATGTACATCTTAGTAAGTTAAAGTCTTGAAATGAACTGGAACTTTTCTAGTCACACTAACTGCTCAAAGAGTAGCTCAAGAACCACTACCCTACATCTTTTAGATTGATCTTTTTTCCAATACGGCAGATTTAAATTCAAATATATGGCAGAATGGAGACATCTTAGCACTGTTAATCACTCTTGTGCACGCGTTTCTCACACCCTCCCCTTTGCTCTCTGCTGTGCTAGTCCAACACACATGCTAGCCTGCCATGAAAGCTCAGGCTAGTTAATACGGCCACCGCTGACAGCAGATAAATGGCTTTCCTGGAATGGTAACTTGTTTCCTCACCGTTAACACATGGAGCAGCAAGTACAGGAGAGTGATTGACAGCGCTAAGTTGTTTTCGACTGTGAGCAGTGCAGAGAGGAGCTCGATTTTTTATTTTCAGATTATATGTCTCATGTTCTACTGTCTCGACACAGTGACAGTTTTAACAAATATACATAAAGAATATTGTTTTTAAAAGTTACATACTGCAACTCTAGTGAACTGTAAATATGCTTTGCTGTGCTGAATAATTGATTGGCAAGTTGACAACTCCAGCGGAAAGCAAGATAAGAAGACAGGCAGATTACTGTGTTGGTTCAGTTTCCAGCAGCCAGCAGGACGAGGAGATCATGATCATTCTGGTATTTCTGTCCATGTTAGGATGCCGTACATGAGCACGTCTGCCCAGCATCTGCTTTCTGGTGTCACCTTGCCGCTGCACTCTCAGACAGTAATTCCAGTTAATCACATAACAACGTAGCATTATCTTTGGCATCATTTTAGATTTACCACACGGTGACGTCTCCGCCGCAAACGAAACACAGGTTTCTGTCGAGGACTGAAAAATTATTTCCCTGACCTGCAAAGGATAACCCAGAAGTAAAACATCACCGACTCCCTCCTTCCTCCTCCTGCCTTTTGGATATGCTAATTTCGGCATCAATGGAAACGGAATCATTTCTATATATAATCTATATGAAAATCTTTGAACCCGAGACGTTTTGCTGAAAATGAGATAACCTTTCCAGCATTTGCAGAACACGACCCGGCAAATGTCAGCGCCAGCACTCAATGGCACCGAAGCAAAAGGAAGTGAATTAGATCATCTTACCTTTCATGTTCAGGGCAGATCCCTCGTTTGTCTCCAGTTACACAGAGAGGAGGCTCTGAAAGGCTCCTTCTACAACTTGTTTTATTAACGGTTGAGGGACTGACAGCACTGGAAAATAACAGAAAACTGATCAAAGACTCAGAACTTGAATAGACCAGGTCAGAACACCGAGAAAAATAGATATATGAACACACATTGACAAAAATGTTGGTACCTTAATTATTATTATTATTATTGAAACTGACAAATATAATAATCACATTTTCTCAGAATTAAGCAATGAACAAGGTGTCTTGAATGTGTGCAGGGCATGGTGAAAACTCAAGGCATTCTGGTGCAGGACGACTTATGGAACATCCAACACTAGATATCAAGTTTTTAAAGATGAGCTTCAGGTTTTAATATGCTATCAACAAGCAATAAACCTGGGATTACATCTCTTTTTTTCAGTTTTTCTATCTTTTTAACTCATTCCAGCAACCACTTGTTGAGAAAACGTTGCATTAAAAGTTCTAATTTTGAAAGTAAAATGTTCGGAGAATTGTAGATAAACGCTATACGTTCCTGGAGTATCTAATGGACTCCGACTGAGTGGTGCTAGTTAGCGTTAATCACCACTTAAACTGCTGCGGGCTGATATAGTTCAACGGTACCGCAGCAATTCTGCGCAGGAGTGATGTCTCTCACACAGCTTTAAAATCCATCTGCAGATTTTTTCTTTTTTTCTTTACGTGTCATAATTCACCCGCCACATTAAAGCCTGTAACTTCACAGGAAACCTAAAATATTCCCTCATAGGGCAGGTATGTTGGATCTGCAATAAGCTGCTTATTACACCATGTTAAAGCAGAGACTAGCAGGCTTTGTACTAACTGAATCCACCCTGGGAAGTTTGAGCAGAGAATATTTCGGGGGGTTACAACACCGCTCTGAGTTCAACACAAAATACTAATGACTGAAAGATGGACGCCTCGTCATCTCAAAGCGGTGAGGGTTTATCAGCGGTTTGCACAGGCCAGTCCTTGGTTTGTTCAAAGGAAAAATTAAACGTGAAACTGGTCTGTTGGTCAGAGCAAAGCAAAGGTAATTAATTTTCTGCAATCCCTGTTTCCCAAAGTGCTAAGAGGCCATAATGGAACAAACACCAATTAGAAGGATACATGGGCCCACGCTTCAGTGACGGTAGGTGGCTGCTGCTAACGGTTATCTGCTGATGCTGTTGTTTTTCTGGTGCACAGCAGTCCTCAGCTGGACTTAAGTACAAATTCCTAATTATTTGTACGAGGCCCTGGATTAGGTTGGAACTGCAGGGTATTTGGCTTTTAGCACACACCTGGAAAAGGCATCCAGTTTTTATCATCTTGGTGTTTACAGGATAATAAACACTGCAGAACTGCAGGACACTGGAGGCTGTTGTGTTACTTTTGACTGTATTTGCTACTTCAATTCTACAACATCTTTAAGATGCCATAGATTAGCACATTCATTATTCTACGTTTTAATAGAATCAAAGTTTCTTTACGATATTTTCCTCCAAGGCAACAATTTTATTAATTTGTCTCACCTTGTTTCCATGTCAAGGTCAATTTCATTTACATATGCAGCACATAAAAAAATATTTAAAAAACCCTAAGTTGACTGACAGGCTTCACAAAATAAAATGTAAGGTAAAATTAATAAAGTGTTGGTTGTCCAGCCATGAAGGACTGAACTACAGAAGGTTGGTAATAGAACTATAAATCCCACAATGCACTGCATTAAGCTACTTTCAGGTTCAGCAGCAAGGGGAGGAGTTTCACTGCATGTGATTAAATAAAGAGCGAGTTTCCAAGGTGATTGTTGTTTACAGATCTATTTCTCGGTCCGGAGCTAAGAGGAGGCTCCATGCTAACGTGTAGTAGCCGGGTACACACACTGAAAGCTACTAGCCGAGCGGCTAACTGTTACCTAGAAACCCCCGCTGACCACTCGGTAAAACTTACCTCGTTGTTCATGATTCTGGTAGATGACTCCAGTAAGAGATTGTCTGGGCAGAGATAAATATGTTATCGTTATTAAAACCTTCATCTCTCACTACTACAGCCGCGTCCAGTCCTCACCAAACGACCACAAGTCATGACAAAATAAGTGTCGAATTGACAATTTAAATAAAGTTATATTGTGTATGTCATTGTGTTTTGCTATATCAATGCTTGAAACTGTTGCAAACAGATAATATCTAATAGCAAGCTACAGCTGAACTAGCAGTAATTCAAACTTTATTCCAATAAGTGGTTTCATCACTGGTAATCTCCTAATGTGAACTTGTCTACTTTATGGGTATTTTTCTTCCCTTTCTTGCCACTTAAAGATATGAAATACTTGTTCCATTTACTCAAATGTTTATTGCCAGCTAAACTAAGGTGGCTACTGGGTTGAAAGGTATTTCAGTGCTAATCATAGCTATCTCCTGTTCTTTGTCAGTTTAAGCCAGGTTGGTTTTCAAAAACACTGAATTAGTTTTATCACTGCTGTGACAGATCTATAAACCAATAATCAATTGTCCAAAAGGGTTATTGATTTCTAGTTTAGCAAAATTGAAGAAACATTTGTCAAAATATTGTTTTGTGTTTGCTGAGCTGCTTTGCATCGTAAACTGGTAGTTTGGACACATACCACATTTTAATTAGTCAGAGCTAATCTTAATTATTGTAGAGCTAATTAGGCCTGAAAGACTTAAACCATGATAATTATATCTTCATAAGCAGCTCACTGTAGTTTTTGTTTTTACCATAAATACACAGATTGTAACAATACAAGTAAGCTTTTATTGTAGGATGCTAAGCAACAATGTTTACTGAGTTCAGAACGTTATTATAAGTAAGAAGTACAAAAATGAGTCCGGTGATTCTAAAAGTGTGGAGTATGGTGTCATGACAACATTATTCTTTTAAGTAAGTGGTGGTTACATTGCTGACAGCACATTACAAAACCTCCCCACACAATTCAATCATACACACAATTGATCCTTGTCATCAAACAATGGATCAAGTTCAGTTTAACATTCAAATTAAAGTTTTCAATCCAAGGAAAGCCAGTAGATCAGTGGTCCCCAACCACCATTGGTACCGGGCCGCGCAAGAAATAACGAACTACTTCTGGAGCTTTTATTTTGAAAATCCTAAACCAGTTACGTCTTGCTCACCTCCCCCCCCCACTTCAATATTTTGAGGTGGAGCTAATGTGTAGTTTTTCAGTGCTATGACTTGTTTTGGCATCACATCAGTGTTTCCATGGTGATTGGTGAAAAGAGCTACGAGCACTTGGTGGTGTCGGTCGCTGCTATTTTAGCCAAAGGACTGCAGTGAACTGTGGAGGGTTTTATCAACTTATAAACTCACATCTGTTTCTGTGAAGTCAATATTACCTGCTCAATGTTGACTTTTTATCCATTTGTTGAGTTTATGGGCCCACATTAATTTAGGCTTTTCCAAATATCATTTATTTTATTTTTTTTGAGTAAGTGAAGGGTGCTAGAGCAGGACAGTGTTTGTTAGATTTGAAAAAAATAAGAAAAGAAAAATATATTCCAAAGAAAATGCTGCATGTATTTTGATTTTCCTTTATTTTCATCTAGAGCAAGGTTGCTGCCATCATCTCAACAGGTTATTTTAATTATTCTAGGAATCAAATTTATTGTTTCAAATTTTTCTAAGCTTTTTGCTGAAGGTAATCTAACTGATACACAAGGTTTTTCTTTTCAGAAATATGTTTGCTTTGAACAACAGCAATTTGATTTGGTGACTGAAGTCAAAAATACTAACATTACTGCTGTAAAGTTCTAATTAATAATGGTAATAATTTCATTCAAAAGTTAGTACAAGGGCGTGCCGTGGTGGCGTAGCGGTTAGCGCGACCCGTATTTGGAGGCCTTGAGTCCTCGACGCGGCCGTCGCGGGTTCGACTCCCGGACCCGATGACATTTGCCGCATGTCTTCCCCACTCTCCTTCCCCGTTTCCTGTCAGCCTACTGTTGTATAAGGGACACTAGAGCCCACAAAAGACCCCCTGGAGGGGTAAAAAAAAAAAAAAAAGTTAGCACAAGTGATCGGTACGACTGGCTGAGCTGTTAGGATTTTACTCAACAAAACGTGATGCTTCAATCACTGACTGTGTTCATTGACTTTATTTTTGTGTTGTTATGGTGTAAAGCACTTTGAACTGCCTTGTTTCTGTTATTCAGTTGGTAAAAGCTGATGGAACAGCTTAATTTTGCACTCACTTTTTTTTTGCACTCACAGTTTCAACTTTTCTATATGTTGACAAAGAAACAACAAACAGTTGATAGTTTTTTTTTCTTCTTCTTGAAATAACAGGAAGGAAATAACAGGGTTGTGTTGTGATGAATCCACTTCTCTTGAGTGCTGCTTTTGAGTCTTTTGCTTGTGTTCTCTATTGCAGTTGCTCAGTGGCGTGGCTGGGTCACCATGGTCACCAGGGTCACCAGGGTCAACAGAGCATTCAGGCTCTGCTGTCCCTGGAACAGCCTGGTCTCTCATGGGTTCAGAGGAATCTCTCATCCCTCTACACAGCTTGTTGTTCAATTTTTGGTTTTCTTCACTCCTGATTTGTAGTAAGGTGATACTTTAAAAAGAGTAGGAGTGTTGTTTGCACTATAAATATTAACTATGTTAAAATCTTGTCTTCTTGGTAATTCATGTGCAGCAATTTAAACTTTGTAAGATGATGCTGTGGCAAAAATAAAGCTTAGAAGGATTTGTAACTTTGACACCTAATCTCCAGGATCTCTTCTGAGGAAGAAATTCACAGAAACAGGAGACTAATGCTAGCTAGCTTGATGACCATGTCTGGTTGAAAATTGGAGCTTAAATGTTTCCGGCTTCAGGAATAAATGACTTTGCTTTGCGAGTCATAGTTACTGATGAATTGTGTTACAGTAAGATGAGTTTCAGATGGCTGTCAGTCTGACAGAAAGCTGAGCTTCCACTGATCGGGTCTATAATGAACCTTCTGACACTTTGATCCTTGGACATTTGATAGATGAAACATAAAAATATGACATTTTATGACATTGCAAATTTCTTATGTCAAGTTCCTCAGTTCCGCCTGGATAATTTCTCTGTCAGCACATCTTTGGCCCAGTACAAAACAGTCCCAACGCTCAGTAAGTAATACAGGAATATAGAACCACAAACTGTTTCCTCAAGTAATAAAAAAAAAACATTTTGTTTGTAAAAAATAACTATTTCAGATGTTGGACTCCTCAGTTTTATCTTTAACAATTCAGAATTTTTCCTGAATCAATCTGAATGTGAAACCAGGGGTGGAAATTAGCACCTGCCACTGGCCAAATGCGGGTAAAAGTATGAAGTGGCGTGTAAATTGGACCAACGCACCCGCCACTGTGGCGGGTTGACAGTTTGAACAGAAAAAAAAAAGCTCCATTCAGTTTGAACTTCTGTCCAGGGGAGAACTGACCGTCTGGGATACAGACTAATGCACATACTGTCTATGGGGCAGCCCTAGACTGTCATAATTTAACAAAAGTACATGAAATATAATCTTTATCGACGGCGACAGCCGTCCGTTATTGACAGACATTGAGCTTGTCCAATGAAATCCCTAAGTCCTCCTTGGTCCGCCCCTCCAGTCTAAGTTTATAAATAGGGTTATTTCAGCTAACCGGAGTCCAAGCAAAATGAGCGGATAAGAGACCAGGCGGGTCACAAAAACTACGTTAACATAAGCTAAAAAGCGCATAAACCCATTCAGAAAAAAATGTCAAACTAACCGATAAGTTTACCACACAATTTTTGACCGCTGGAGCAGATTGAGGAGCAGAGAAAGAGGGAGAATTAGCGATTCAGGGGATTTATTATCGTTGGAGGAGGATGATGAGAGAGACTTGACGAGGGACAGATTGAGGAAGAGTCCAGATAAGCTGCTGCTGCCTGGTCAAAAGGAGTGAACATGCACACAAAGAGGCAGGAGGGCAGGTTTGAGTGAGTGGGGAAAGCTAACGCTAAGCTAGCAGGCAGAGTGAAAAACACTGGGATAACACAGGAATAATCACGGCCATGGAATTAATAATGAACACGTTCTGAGATGTTTTTAGTAAAAATAAGAATTGTGAATTTCAATAAAAAACATAGTAAGTAAGGGAAAACAAATAGAATAGTTAGAAAACAGCTATTGAAACCATTTCAAAATGTTTAAAAAAATCACTTGACACATCTTAATGTAGTACTATCTGGGGGAGTTGTAGCCAAAATGTGGAAACGTTCAACATAGAAAATGACTGCAATCATTTTAGGGTTGTGTAGTTAAAGTTTGCTGTTAGTAATTACTTACTGCTTTCCACCTCAGTTAAGGTGTCCATGCTTTGTTATGTTAAATTAGTGTGTATATGTACATATTTATGGTAAACTTATTATAAGTAAATCAGTTTTCATAGAGTTAAGAATAAGTCGTATATTTTATATAATTTGCTGGTACCGGTGGGGTTTGTAATCAAAAGAAAAAAATCAGTGGTTGGTGAAATGTCTGAGTGGCCGGTAAAAGAATTTCTCAAGAAATGTTTTCATTTCCACCCCTGTGTGAAACAGTGCAGTATCTCTACATAATGATTCTTTCCAAATGCTCTAATAAAAAGTGTTAAAGAAATACATGAATTTTTCTACCTTGTTCAAAGTAATGTTGGTGAATGTTGCAATGTTAGAAGTACTTTCTATCTAAATTCTTTGCTTTCTTTATGGCTGCAAAAAGCTCATTTTCCAGAGCTTTTTTTTTACCCTTCCTATTTTCTCCTGAAAATACAAAAAGAAGAACCTAAACTATTATTAAATATTTTGTCGAACAGGACAACTGCTGGTAATACAAGCTTCTTTTCTAGCCGTAGTAACACTAAGTAGAGGAGGCACCTTATGCATGTCTGATGATGGACTTGAAATTCACATGTGAGACTTTACATGTCTCTAGAGTAAATTAATATTTATGTGCTTACCATGCTCAGCCTTTCTCCTCTGTGTGAAGGTAGTAGATGGGATGAAAACACTTCTCGCCCTGCCACCAGCACTTAACAAATCCATAAGATGCCTTCTATATGTGCTGCTTTTAAGTTGTCTCAGCTTGCCGCTTACCATTTTACCTAATCCTGGTGCTGACGTTACTGCTTTCTTCCTGACAATTTCACCTTTGTGTTGAGAAGCAGAAGAGCCGAGTCTTCTTCGGCGAGAGTAATTCGTTTCTCTTCAATCTGTGTGTGTGTGTTTTTTCTGTCAGCCAGAGAACACGAAACTGTTGCCCACGTTATTATGGAACAAGATGTAATTCTTCTACAAATTTATGTTTACAAAAAATGGAATGATTTCACAATAAACATTAGATTTTTAATGAGTAATTTGCGCCACTACTAATAGTCTTCCTAATTATGCATTATTTTCAGAATTCATTTTCTGGTCGATAGAACAAAACAAAACACTGATATAATTTCTAAAGCCGAAATGTAAGTCCTAACTACTGAAAACAGAAGAAAATGAATATATATATATATATATATATATAAATATATACTGTACAGTACAGACCAAAAGTTGGGACACACCTTTTAATTCAATGAGTTTCCTTTATTTTCATGACTATTGACATTGTAGATTCACACTGAAGGCATCAAAATTATGAATAACTCATGTGGAAATATGCACTAAACAAAAAAGTGTAAAACAACTGAAAATACCCCTTATATTCTAGTTTCTTCAAAGTAGCAACCTTTTGCTGTGATTACTGCTTTGCACACACTCTGCATTTTCTTGATGAGCTTCAAGAGGTCGTCACCTGAAATGGTTTTCACTTCATAGGTCAACCTGCCCTGTCAGGTTAATAAGTGGGATTTCTTGCCTTATAAATAGTCATGAAAATAAAGAAAACCCACTGAATTAGAAGGTGTGTCCAAACGTTTGGTCTGTACTGTAGATATAATTTCAGTTAATTTTGCAAACTGCTACAAAGTCCGGTTTATATTTTTATCTCACTTCATTAAAATTATGTTATACTTCTAGTTTTTGTTACAAAAAATAACCTTGGACCTTCTTCCACATGCCTGCTGTGATTCTTTGTGTCTAATATCAGAATTTCTTGCTCTCCGGATTATTGGCACATGCAGTTCACTAACTTCTGTGAAGTTCTTTGTACTTCACAGAAACTGGATGGAAGGTCTCATGTTATGAGGTACAGTTAGGGCCAGAAATATTTGGACAGTGACACAAGTTTTGTTATTTTAGCTGTTTACAAAAACATGTTCAGAAATACAATTATATATATAATATGGGCTGAAAGTGCACACTCCCAGCTGCAATATGAGAGTTTCCACATCCAAATCGGAGAAAGGGTTTAGGAATCATAGCTCTGTAATGCATAGCCTCCTCTTTTTCAAGGGACCAAAAGTAATTGGACAATGGACTCTAAGGGCTGCAATTAACTCAGAAGGCGTCTCCCTCGTTAACCTGTAATCAATTAAGTAGTTAAAAGGTCTGGGGTTGATTCCAGGTGTGTGGTTTTGCATTTGGAAGCTGTTGCTGTGACCAGACAACATGCGGTCAAAGGAACTCTCAATTGAGGTGAAGCAGAACATCCTAAGGCTGAAAAAAAAGAAAAAATCCATCAGAGAGATAGCAGACATGCTTGGAGTAGCAAAATCAACAGTCGGGTACATTCTGAGAAAAAAGGAATTCACTGGTGAGCTTGGGAACTCAAAAAGGCCTGGGCGTCCACGGACGACAACGGTGGTGGATGATCGCCGCATACTTTCTTTGGTGAAGAAGAACCCGTTCACAACATCAACTGAAGTCCAGAACACTGTCAGGGAAGTAGGTGTATCTGTCTCTAAGTCAACAGTAAAGAGAAGACTCCATGAAAGTAAATACAAAGGGTTCACATCTAGATGCAAACCATTCATCAATTCCAAAAATAGACAGGCCAGAGTTAAATTTGCCGAAAAACACCTCAAGAAGCCAGCCCAGTTCTGGAAAAGTATTCTATGGACAGATGAGACAAAGATCAACCTGTACCAGAATGATGGAAAGAAAAAAGTTTGGAGAAGAAAGGGAACGGCACATGATCCAAAGCACACCACATCCTCTGTAAAACATGGTGGAGGCAACGTGATGGCAAGGGCATGCATGGCTTTCAATGGCACTGGGTCACTTGTGTTTATTGATGACATAACAGCAGACAAGAGTAGCCGGATGAATTCTGAAGTGTACCGGGATATACTTTCAGCCCAGATTCAGCCAAATGCTGCAAAGTTGATCGGACGGCGCTTCACAGTACAGATGGACAATGACCCCAAGCATACAGCCAAAGCTACCCAGGAGTTCATGAGTGCAAAAAAGTGGAACATTCTGCAATGGCCAAGTCAATCACCAGATCTTAACCCAATTGAGCATGCATTTCACTTGCTCAAATCCAGACTTCGGACGGAAAGACCCACAAACAAGCAAGACCTGAAGGCTGCGGCTGTAAAGGCCTGGCAAAGCATTAAGAAGGAGGAAACCCAGCGTTTGGTGATGTCCATGGGTTCCAGACTTAAGGCAGTGATTGCCTCCAAAGGATTCGCAACAAAATATTGAAAAAAAACTATTTTGTTTGGGTTATGTTTATTTGTCCAATTACTTTTGAGCTCCTAAAATGTGGAGTGTTTGTAAAGAAATGTGTACAATTCCTACATTTTCTATCAGATATTTTTGTTCAACCCTTTAAATTAAACGTTACAATCTGCACTTGAATTCTGTTGTAGAGGTTTCATTTCAAATTCAATGCGGTGGCATGCAGAGCCCAACTCGCGAAAATTGTGTTACTGTCCAAATATTTCTGGCCCTAACTGTACATACTGTATGTATGATTATATAGATTTTACTTTTTTGTGAATATTCAATTACTGTATACTAAAAAAGTTCTGGGAAAACATGTTCTCCCCTAACAACCAATAAAAATGTAATTTCCACTGGAATGGATTTTTTTTCTTCCATTTTACTCCTTTACTTGAAATAAATCACAGTCACAAAAACACATAAACAGAACTATTTTGCCAAACTGTGTTTCATTTGAATAATGTCAGTCCACCTATGTAATTACACTCCTCTCAGGGTGAGGGTAATTACGTTGTAAAGAAAAAGAGAATTTTCAAACACACATTTTCAGTATTTCTAAAATCTCTCAGTATGTATTACCCCACCTGTGGACATGTGCCAGTCCAGGCACACCATGAATTGGCCCTCGTTTCATGACAGTGTGACTGGGGCTGTAAAGCAAAAAAAAAAAAACAACAAAAAAACAAAAACAAACCCAGAGCCATCAGCTATTTAGTTTTTAATATTTATGCAACCTTTAAAAAAATAAAAAATAAAACCTCCAAATCTTCATTGGAGTCATTGTACATCTGATACACACTGTTCATTTGGTCAGCTGAATAGCATCTCTCATCAACATTTGTAAAGAGATTAACTTTATGCCTCTTTGGAAGAGTGAATGTAAAAGCTTCTTTTGTTTCGTTTTCAGCAAGGCTGTCTAATTTGTGCGCCCTATTTCACCTTGATGGGAACATTTTGTAAACACAGAAATCAGTGAAGGACGTTGTCAGAGAGACAGTTGGAAATGTCTCTCTCTCGTTTTCATCGTCTTTTCTCTGATAGACAGCGATGTCTCCTTATGTCTGCATGGAAATGTTTGACATGTCTTTTCAGTATGTCTTTGTATGACATAACAGGTCAAGCATACTATCATTATCACTAAATAAGCTTGAATGTGTGCTATCGGTGAGTTGTATCATATTCAATTGTTTTGTACTCAAAAGATTATTTTACTGTAATGGATTTCCAGTAAGTTGCCTAGTGTCTTTGGGTGGAGGAAGACCATCTTAGAATATATTCCACTTGACTTTTTAACACGCCTAAGAGAGATATATAGGCACTCTTCTGTCAAAATTTAATCGGTGGAGTGATTGATGACCCTAATCATTAATTGCTTTTAATTTCCGGTGACAGGATGCGCCCCCCCAAAATAAACATTCCTTCGACATCTGTTAGAGTGTCGCAATGATCTGTTAATCCGATCATTGTGACACTTTGTTTTGGTAAACTCCTTCTGACCTCTGAGTTTTAAGAGTAATACAATTAAAGTATGAAAAACAATAAGTGTTAGATAATCAAGAATAATATATATATCGTATCGCATATACTATACCCAGAGAAGTTTAAATAGATTTGGATGTTGTATTTACCTCTGGTTTTAAACAGAAGGTCTTCCTGATACACAGCATGAAGGAGGGAGAGGACTGACCCCAACAATGCACAACATGCCGTGTGGGTGTGGGGGGTGTGGGGGGGGGCTCACCAACTTTGTGACATTTTGTTTTGTTAAACTCCTTCCAACCTCTAAGAAGGTCTGGAAGGTACAATTCAGAATTTCATACAGTCTACAGCCTAGAGATTGTATGAAAGGAATCAGTGAAATATACTATGAAATATTTAATTTGTAGAATCCCGATAATAAAACTTCAATTGTGAATTGAATGATTACATTCCATCTAGACACAAAAGAATCAACTGTTAATTAGTAATCATACTCACTAACAAGACCTGATCAAACAAGAAACTTGACTACCTCAAGGGATTTCTCACATTGGAGAATGAACCGTCTGACTTTCTTTAGCCCACTAAATTTAACCTTACCAAAGTTTTGCTGTAAAGCAAACAGGTACTGAGTTTGAAGCGTGGATCAGATGCTTCCAGCCATCTGCTAAAGCTAGACTCCGGCCTTCCTTACTGTAATATGAAACATTAGACTTAAAAAAATTCAAGTGAACATCACTTAATTATCAACTTGTTGTTTGTACTCATCTTAAACAAGTAGGAGGAACGTTTGGATAAAAAAAAAAAAAAACGCTTTATAAGTTAATATATTTAAGTTGAGTCCATGCAACAACTAAAATAAAATAAAAGGTGAACTATTTGAAAGTAGTGAGGATTTTGGGTGGTAAAAGTTTAACATCTTTTTTTCCCTTCCAGGGGGTCTTTTTGTGGGCTCTAGTGTCCCTTATATGAAAGTAGGCTGACAGGAAATGGGGAGGGAGAGGAGGGAAGACATGCAGCAAATATTGTCGGGTCTGGGAGTCGAACCCTCGACGGCCGCGTCGAGGACTCAAGGCCTCCAAACATGGGTCGCGCTAACCCATATCCCATTGATAAGTAAAATGCGTGACGTAACAAAGCAAATGCAATTTTAGAAGCTGGGTTGCTATGGTGATAATTACCAAGATAGTTCCATATCTTGATATGGAACTATCATTGGATTATTTTTTTTTTTTTCAGCATTGCATATCTCTAGTTAAGAGTTTGAGTAAGGAGTCAAGATTCACATAACGTTTGCATGTGTATGTTTGTTAGAAGATGCATTTACACAATTAAAACCTGCAGTTTTTTGTACAGCAGGACAATAATGTAACAAATACAAACATTTATTTCAGTGAAGTCAATGTATAATGCCATACAGGTATTCTGTGAATATAGAAGGGAACTGTCAAGGATTCATCATGTACATCTGCGTCTGTAGCCACAGATGGGATAACCAAGTGAATACCCTCCTGTAGATATGTCAGGGGGTTAGAGGTAAGACAGAAGGTACCTCAGTGCAGACATTGTTATCACAAAGGTTCCAGGTTCCAGCCTCACCAACTGTCACACCACCTGATAGAAGCTTTAAGGCCACACGCTCCGAAATGTACTGAGGAGCAAACAACAGCGCAGAGGTTACAGAACCACGTTTTTCTACTGAAACCTCAGAAGACATGCTGGCATTTTGAAGCCCCCAAGGATTTATGAGGTTACCTTGAACTTCTTTCCACGCATGTGATACTTGATTGAAATCACGAGGTACAGGGTTGGGAATCAGACATTGTCTGGAATACAAATCTGGTAACATTACCACCTAAAACCAGAGGTGGTTGAAATTATGTAGAAATGCACATAAATCAAATTAAAGAAAACAGAAAAATACCTTTTTAAAGATTTTTTAGCAATTTTTTAAAAATAAAAATGAAACACACCTGCAACATTTAAAACAAAGATAAACACATCAGCAGCTATTAATATTACATTAAAATTTGAATACATAGAATGATGATGTAAGACTTTCATCATTGAAACAGAAACAAACAGAAGAAGCTATTTACACATTACTGCAAAGAGGTGGAATAGATCCAAAATCAAATTTTTTATTTGATTTATTTGATTCCAATTTTTTATTTGAAAATTTTGGATTTTTTATTTGATTTCAAAATCAAATAAAAAAAATGTCCTCCTTTATTTTGCTTGTTTTGTTTTTCAGCATTTTTTAGATATAAAGACATAATAAAAATGTAGAACCTGCAACACTTAAAAGAAAGGGAAACACATCAACAGAAATTTATATTACATTCAAATCAAATAAAACACTTTCTTCTTTTATTTTGTTTTTTTTGTTTTGCAATTCTTTTATAATAAAAAGACATACAAAAATGCAACTTATCTGCAACATTTAAAACAAAGACAAACACATCAACAGCTATTTACATTACATTAAAGTTTGAATACATAGAATGATGATGTAAGACTTTCAACTTAAGACAGAAACAAACACAGGAAGCCATTTACATTACTGTAAAGAGGTGGAATAGATCCAACCTTTCCATTTTTGTTTAGTTGTTTTTCTGTTGTTTCTTAGCATTTGTTTGTACAAAAAGGAGGACATAATAAAAATGCAACATTGACACTGAACCTGCAACATTTAAAAGAAAGACAAACACAATCAACAGCTATTTACATTACATTAAAGTTTGAATACATACAACGATGATGTAAAACGTTCAACATTTCAAACAGAAACAAACACAATAAGGAGCTATTTATATTACAGTTAAGAGGCTGAATCCCAAGTAAAAAAAAAACAAACAAAAAAACTGTCCTTTCCTTTTATGTTGTTTGTTTTTAAGCATTTATTCTTTTTAAATAAGCGTACAATAAAAATTAAACATTGACTTAAAACTTGCAACATTTAAAACAAAATGACACTGTATGGCGTGTTTCAGGCCACTTCATGTATCTGAACGGAGTGAATGTGTCTATAGCCCCTTTTGTACTGCACAGCCAGACCCGGGCTGACCAGACCCGGGCTGACCCGGTCTAGCTTAAAAGCTGGGCTGATCATTTTTGCATTAGCACTTCCAGCCCGGTACCACCCAGCTCCCTGGAACCACGAGAGCTGTGGTTCCAATCGGGCCGGCCAGACCGGGCCGGTTTGGAGTTAGCTGTTGATTGGTTCATTGGCTGCGGGGGCGGGACAAAGATCAGATCTCTGGATCAGAGGAGCACTAGACTTTCTCGATGGCCATCATTTCAATATGCTGCATCAATAAATTCTCGTCATAATCTATTCTTACCCTACACTGGGATTATAATCGCCTCTTCAGCCAAAGATTTTAATGGTAAATGTAAATAACATTTCTCCTACTGAACCGATCAGAAGTCATAAAAGCTGTGAACGAAAGTCGCTCCAGCGGGGAAATCCCACCACCCACAGCGGTAGTCCAGCTGGCCGCAAGTCCAGCTCAGAGACGACATTAAATGTAAAGCTGAGGTAAGTGTTTCCCTTAGCTTCCTCACTCATTTATTTATTTATTTATTTCGAACAGACTTTAAAACAATCAAAAAGAAAATAAAATAAAATGGAATGAAACAACTTAAGAAATAAAATATGAAACAAATTATTATGCCCATGTGACATGCAAAATTTTTCTGTTCGAAAAGGAGCAGGTAGAAGATACATCTTATAATGTCCTGCCCCTTTCCTACTTGTCAATGTATTTACAATGAACTGTCATAACATCAAAAAGAAAATTTTTTCCATTTTTCCATCATGTATAACTATACAAAATTATTTTAAGTACTATTTATATCATCAATTACATTATAGCCTATTGGATATTAAACATCTTATACAGCATATTTTGAAATGAGCTCTGCTTTAATCAGCTTTTTAAATTGGTTTACATTTGTAATTTGTTTTAACTCATCATTCAATCCATTCCAGACATTTACTCCACACACAGATAAACAAAAACTCTTCCTTGTTGTTCTAATATGTTGTTTTTTAAAATATCCTTCACCTCTTAGATAATACCCACCCTCTCTGTCAGCAAACATTTCCTGTATACTGTGTGGAAGTTTTTGATGTCTGACCTTAAACATGAATTGTGTCGTTTTAAATGTTACCAGGTCCCAGAATTTCAGTATATTTGATTTAATAAATAACTGGTTTGTGTGTTCCCAGTATCCCACTTTATGTAATATTCGGATGGATTGTTTTTGTAAGAGGTATAATTGCTGTAAATTTGTTTTGTATGTATTCCCCCAGACTTCCACACAATATGTCAGGTGTGGTGCAATGAGTGTATTATATAGAATAAACAAAGATTTATAGTCTAGTACGAAGTTAATTCTTCTTATAACAGCAACACTCTTGGCTATTTTAGATTTTACTTGTCCGATGTGTGGTTTCCAGCTGAATTTATTATCTAATGTGACACCCAAGAATTTTATTTCATGTACTTCTTCTAAATTAACACTGTCAATTGATATTTTAATTGGATTATTTTCCTGTTTTTTATTGTTTCCGAATATCATAAATTTGGTTTTATCTAAATTTACAAATAATTTATTGTTTTTGAGCCAATGCTGTAATTTTTCTATTTCTGTGTTGATCACTTTAGAGAGTTGTTGAATGTTTTCTCCGGTACAGAAGATACTTGTATCATCTGCAAATATAATATATTTTATAAGATTTGATATTTTAACTATGTCATTTATATACAAAATGAATAATTTGGGTCCCAAAACTGATCCCTGCGGAACTCCACAGGTTATGTTGAGTACATCTGATTTCTGACCATCTAATTCTACAAATTGTTTCCTATCTCCAATGTAGCTCCTAATCCAGTTTAATGGCACCCCTCTAATGCCATACCTTTCCAGTTTTTTTAATAACATGTCATGATTAATGGTATCAAAAGCTTTTTTGAGATCCAGAAATACACCAATTGCACATTTCTTTTTATCCATATTGTCTATAATTTCTTCTGTTAATGCCATCAGTGCCATCGAAGTTGATCTTTTTTCTCTAAAACCATACTGACAATCAGTCAGAATGTTTTGCTTTTCAATGAAATTATCCAACCTTTTACTAAAAACTTTTTCTAGTATTTTTGAAAATTGACAGAGAAGTGACACTGGTCTATAGTTGCTAATTATATTCTTATCTCCAGATTTAAATAGAGGAATAACCTTCGCTATTTTCATTGCATTTGGAAATGTTCCAGAAATGAATGACAGGTTGCAGATGTAAGTTAGAGGATCTGCCACATCATCAATTATCTGTTTTATAAGTGACATGTTAATGTCCTTCCAGTCCATTGATTTTTTATTGTTACATTGATTAACTATTTCCTTAATTTCAATTTTGTCTACTGGTTTCAGGTACATAGATGATGTATTTTGCTTAATACATATTTCCGATGAATCCCCATCCAGTGGGTTTGATTTATTTATTTGTTCTGCTAACGTAGACCCTACATTTACAAAATATTCATTAAATCCATTTACTATCCCAACTTTTTCATTCAGGGTTTTATCATTATAAATAATATATTTAGGGTGAGTAGTATTAGAAGAATTTTTTCTTATCAAGCTATGTAAAGTTTTCCAAATTCCTTTAATGTTTAGTTTATTATTTTCTAATATTTTAGAATAATAATCTGTTTTGCATTTTCTCATAATAATAGTTAATTTATTTTTATAAGATTTATATTTTTGTTCTGCTTCAACCGTTTTATATTTTATAAATTGTTTATATAGATTATTCTTTTTCTTACATGCCTTATGTATGCCTTTTGTAATCCAAGGCTTATGTTTGTTTTTTTGCCTGTAATTACAAGTTACGATTGGACAGTTTTTATCATAAAATGCTTTAAATATTTCGGTGAATATGTCAAAAGCCTTATCAATATTTCTTTCTTCATACAACACTTTCCAGTTCTGTGATTGAAGATCTTTTCTTAATGCTCTTATTGAGTCCTCTGATATTATTCTTTTGTAAGTGATGTTTGTGACCTTGTTTATTTTTCTGCAAACATCTTCAAGTATAACAAACACTGGTAGATGGTCACTGATATCATTTATAAGAAGTCCACTTCTCAATTCACTTTCCATATAATTAGTAAATATATTGTCAATCAGGGTTGAAATCTGTGTTGTTATTCTGCTTGGTTTAGTAATTAGTGGATATAAACCTAAACTTGAGTGCATTCAGAAAGAGTGGGACGGGAGAACCAAGAAGGAAACTGTTCTGTGGTCGCTGGGGAGATCACCTCAGTAGCTTTAGCAAGAATTTGATTCACGTGACGATCCCGCTTAATGCAAAACGATCAGGGCTACAGAACCGGGTCGAATGGAGCTGGGCTGGGTCAGGCCGGACCCTGCAGTGGAAAAAGGGCTTATCTCAAAGGACTCATTCACACTCTGCTGATGGCAAGCTACTGGATTGTAGCTACAGGCTGGCAGAAGTGAGGCTGCAAATTTTTGCGCCTTCGGCCTTTCTGACCAACACCAGCAGGCAAGGTGGGTGAAGTGGGAAAACAAACGGCAAAGGGTGGACAGACCGGGAATCGACCGCCATCGCAGTGATTCCCAAGTAGTCCTCAAGTACCCATGCCCTACATGTTTTAGGGATCACCTTCTCCTGACTCAAATGAATGGCTGATTGACAGACTTTTGGAGTATTTGGTGGCTGCAGAGGAGGTCATGCAATCATTTGAATCAGGTGTGGTGAAACAGAAACACATACCAGAGTTATTTTTACATGAATTAAAGCACTAATAATTAACAACAACAAGGAGCTATTCACATAAATTTAAAAAGGTTGAACTTTGATGAGATGGCGTTTCTTTTTCAAATCTTTGTTCTTCCGGGTTCTATATTTTGCTTCCTTCTGCAACGCCTCTACAATCTCTATGCCCTCCATCTCATAGTTCTCTGCCTTGATTCAAAGGGTTTTTTCCTTTTCCAGCACGAGGGTGAGTTCCTGGATATCTTTGAGCAGAGATCTCTGTTTCTTGTTGTCTGCCTGAAGCTTGTTGGTAAGGAGTTCGGTCTCAGCTGAGAGCGTCTCTGTCATCTTACAGGCTTTCTCAAAACCCTGGTAAAGTTTATCACTTACATTTTCCAACTCCAGCTTACCTCTTTCTGCCTCTTCTCTCAGAGCCCTTTCTTTCTGCAGTTCTTTGTCTGTTTCCTGCCGAAGAAACTCTACAGTTTTCAAGAAAGAAGCATTTTTAATCTCTCCTTGAACTCTTAGTCTTTTCTCCTCTTGGAGCATTTTCTCTAGCTGTTGGAGTTCCAGTCCAAATTTGTTCTCAGATGGAGCCTCCTTGGATGTTTTCTCCATGTCCTCAAGCTTTTTAATTAGTTGCTCTGCAATCTCCACAGCTTCCTGTTTGTCTGCCTCAATTTGGGCTCTAAGTTCTTGTTCAGTTTTCAGTTCTTGGTCCAATATTTCTAAGAAATTCTCTGCCTGGATCCTTAGTGCTTTTTCTTCTTGGATGGTTTTCTCCAGCTGTTGGAGTTCCAGTTGAATCTTGTGGCTAGAGAATTGTAGGGGAATCTTGATGGCTTCCCTTTTTGCTGGATCCCTTTCTGCACCAAGATTTTGTTTCATGCTTCCGCTTTTCCTGGAGCTTCTTTACCTCTTTCTGAGCCACAGCGAGATCAATTTCAAGCTCAATGGTGAGCATCTCAGTTTTCTGACGGTGTTTCTTTTGCATCTCCTTTATTTCTTGTTTGAGTTCCCGTAACTCATCTCCTCGTTAGTACAGTGGTGAGTATCCCCGCCTGTCATGCGGGAGACCGGGGTTCGATTCCCTGACAGGGAGTGAAGTTTGTTTCAGGTCCCTCTTGAAAATGAGATCTAGATTTCAACGGGGTTTACCTGATTAAATAAAGGAATTATTAAAAATATATATATTATATTAAAATTCGTTGTCTCATCTCTGCCCACCAGGCCTTGGTTCTTGGATTCAGCTTTCTCCAGCTTCTGAATTTCCAGAAGCAAGGCCTGCTTCTCCTTCCTCTCTTCTGAGACAAGGTCTTCATAGTAGCGTTCTGTGTCGAATTTCTCCATCGTAATGGCCGCAACATCTTGGTGCAGCTCCTTGATCTCCTGCTGAAAGATGTCAAAGAGCTCATTGTTGAGGTGATAGACCATTGGTTTATTCTGGTTTATTCAAACAGGTTTTGCTCAAAACAATGTTTTCACAAATCCGCACAGTGAAAAGTGGGTAAATTTCTATGGAACTGTGTGTCTTTATAAGGTACAATGGACCTTACCAGAGTGGCTGCTTTTCATTGGCTGATGCCCATTCTACGTCGTCACGTGCGTGGCCATCTCAGAAACACATGCTTCCCGTTAGCTAAGTATAATTGCAGTACTCATACACCTTGAAGCCTGTCTGCTACACAGTCTTGCGTTAGCTAAACAGATCAATATCCAATGTGTCTGTATCTGATATATACTAAAGATTTTATTTTAGCAGAAAAGGCTTTGGACTAAACTGATACTCGTGTTAGCCACGCTATCACCAAGTACAGCTAGTCAATCATCCATCGCTGTGTTCAGGGAAGCGTTGATTAATAATCGAGAAATAAATATCAAACCTGGAAACTTGATATCGTAACGCAGTGGTCCCCAACCACCAGGCCACGGACCGGTTGGTACCGGGCCGCGCAAGAAATAATTAACTATTTCCGGATCTTTTATTATGAAAATCCTAAACCGGATTTTACCAGTTATGTCTTGCGCGTCAAAATTGAGCCAACTTGCAGCAGAATGAGTAACAAAACAACATCGGAGTACAGTGAACCGTCGCCATTTCGCGGTTCACCTTTCACGGTCTCGCTGCTTCACGGATTTGCATCGTGCATTGTGTTCTGCATTCTGATTGGCCAAACAGTCTCTCCGCTTCTTCTCTACCTGTGTGTCAACAACGTTGCGCTTTAATATGTACATGTACGTAAAACAGCTTGCCAAATTTAACATAATCGATGGTGGCATGTAGGTTTATAAGAATCTTTTTGCCCAGAAGAAAAAAGAGCGACAACAACTACCGATAACTATGTTCTTCTCTCGAAAAAACACACCTGCACCGCGGGCTTTAGAAGAAAAAAAAAAAACGCTACAGAGCGGAGTCAGATGCAGTGGCTCAGTCAGAAGAGCAGTGAAATACACGCGAGTCACTATTTGTGCTACTGTACTTTGTTTTTTCATAATAACTTTTTATTTTCTCCCTTTCTAATCCAATGATTGCGGTGGGGTGCCGCAATTCAGGCACGGGAATCCGCTTTCAGTTCATATTAAAATTATTATTTTACAGTACAGTAGTTATTTGTAAAAAAAAAAAAATAAAAAGTTCATACAGTACTTTTTATTTGTTAAACAAATGTTTGGGCCTGTAAAAAGGTTTTGATCTTTGGTTTCAATGTATTATGGAATATTTCATTGTATAATAATTGTAAAAAAATAAAGGTTACTACTTTGCGGATTTCGCCTATCACAGGTTCTTTTTGGAACGTAACGGCAGCGAAAAACGAGGGGGTTACTTCTTGTGTATGAGGAATGAAAAGGCCTGTGATGTCATCATTGATATTACTATGACGATAGTTCTCTTGTAAGCTTTCTCGTCATCTTACTGGCTGAATTTATTACAACACAAATATATGCTTTATTAATCGTAAGGGAAATTGGTATGACATATATATATATATACACACACACATACATATACACATATACATACATACATTTTAATCTAAAAGTGCTAATAAAGTACATCTATAACACTATATTTATTATCAGAATGTGGATTAGAAGCTCACATTCGCTCTGACCTACTAAGAACAGAAAGTTCCTAAGCAATGCCAACAGAAAAGCACATTACAGCACCATGAACCATGAATTAGCACCGTTGAAATATTAGAACTTGTGCTAATAGGAAAATAAGTGCAACTACTTAGAAAAAATACAACATACACAATAATAATAATAATAATAAATCTTATAATACAATTTCATTTTTATTAAATTTGATCAGTTACTAGGTATTGTAGCCAATTTTCAGCGAATTTACTGAGCCAACTGCCGAGCGCGCGCGATCACTCACCGATGCTCTAACGCTACCAACGGATTTTTCCGAGCTTCAGCCGCTCTCAAGGAAGCTTTCCGAGATTCAATAAAAACGGATTTACTATTTTGACTTATGTATTTTGCGAAACTACTTTAATATTGTTTTTTTTCTTACCGATTTTCAAGATTCTTTATCAAATTCGACAAGATCTTCCAGTCTATTTCAGGCTATCTGGGTAGCGGAAACAACCGTCAGCTCTGAGCTCTCAAGCGTGTCAGACGTAATCTGAGAAAATTCGCAGCGCAGCAGTTAAAGGGGCGGGACAATCAACCTTATTGGCTGATGTGAAATCAGACTGTGCCAGCTATTGGTTGTTTAATCAGTCACTAAAAGCAATCACTAAAGGCATATTTCACAGTTTTTACAGATTTTTAGCACTTTTTCTCTATATTTATGAAAATATTTATTAACTTATTTTTAACTTTATTACTTTTTAACTCTTATTGTAGAATAAGACATTAAATCAACATCTATTAATTTTTTACTTGTGTTTTTAAACACTAGGTTACATATAGTATATGCGATATATATATTATTCTTGATTATCTAACACTTATTGTTTTTCATACTTTAATTGTATTACTCTTAACACTCAGAGGTCAGAAGGAGTTTACCAAAACAAAGTGTCACAAAGATGGCACTAACAGATGTTGAAGGAATGTTTATTTTAGGTGAAGGGTGGGGCTACCGTCGATGACCACCATTAGTTTCAGCTGTTATCAATAGGCTAAATCTTAAATGTGATATAGAAAAGAAAAAAGGACGCAGTGCTTTGCTACTAATTGTCAACACTACAACAGTAACATAAGATCAAGCAAACATTTTAATTAAGAAAAAAATAGCGAGTGAGAGGGAAGTAGTTCAGTTATGCTAGCTTGACTTTGACAACCTTAACATGTAGATGTGCTGTGGAAGTCTGTGTGTTTTGGTTCAGTTAAGAACAAAAATATAGGCGACCCACACACCCAATGTCTGACAGATCATCAGTAGAGCAGGTGTTTAAATTAGATAATCAACCACCACTGTGTTAGGCTAGTTACCACAGCGGTAGCTAATGTACAGCGATCCCTTGTTAATAATGGCATTAATAATCGCAAAATAAACATCAAGCCTGAAAACATAAAACTGTAATAGACTGAATGTTCTGTTCTTTGTGTGGGGAATGTTTGCATGTTTTTTGGTGTTGAATTAGTGACGTTGTTGTCAGTTGCCATGGCAATGGGTCTGTGTATAGCGTAACACAGAGATTGAGAAAAAAGAAGAATATGAGTGGTTTTCTATGTTATTTTCCCCTTTGCCGTGGCACACTGCATTACATTAATAAAACCTAAATCTCTGGGTTTCATTTTATTTACCCTCCAGCCTTTGTGCTCATATGCAAAATTTGCCAACGTACACAATAACACGCAGCATGTCTATAAAGAAATGAAAATATGTGAGCTCCTTAACTTTATTTGGTTTCTCCTTTAGACTTTGATCCTGAGCTTTTATTTTGTGTTGTGTTTTGTTGTTAAAAACAAAAATGAATAAATATATGTTAGAGAAAAAAAAGTGTCAGCATACTTTTCACTCCAGAAAACCCTTTTCATTACAAAACCTTCAAAGAAACAAAGTCCTTCCACTCTGGAAGTTTCTACTAGAGCCTAACAGCAGGGGGTTGCAACCCTGGAAGGCTACACGTTAGTTCTGCTTGCAAAATAATCAAATAGTACTAAAGTTTCATGCACCATTTTTAAAGAATATTGGAAATAAGACGAGCGAGGTATGGAGTTCTGGTTCTTTTTCTGATTGGATTAAAAGATACAATTTGCAACACTGGTACTTTTGTAGTTAATTAAGCTGGCATGCTGAAGGGCGATGTTGTTTTGGTGTTGGAGCCTTACTTACTTCCTTCCATCCTTCCGTTTTTACATACCAGCTTAATCCTTTCAGGTCACCAGGGGAGTCTAACTGCAGAAGTCTATTATGGTGTATTTACAGCAATGTCACTGGAGAGGAGAATATCCTAAAAATCCCTCGGATGAACATTTGGATTTGAACTCCTGTCTTTATTACGTTATGTGATCTATAACCCCGAAACCTTTCCTGAGACTTCTTCATTTAAGAAAAAGGTGCCATAATACAGATTTTATGTAGAGGATGGGTAGACAAAGGGATTATGAGTTTTATCCCCTCCACTGCTGCCTTGTCGTTCTACATTTACGTCAATAAATCCTTTATGATTTGCCTGCTTTCATCATCATCAGGTGTAAAAATCTCTTTGTCAGCTCAAGTACAATTTGCTTGTCTGCGAGTGCCTAAAATACTCTCCCACACACCGAGCTCAGGGAACTTACATTAGACGGAACAGACTTCTGGGTACTGCAATCAGGAAAAGTCAAGACCTATTAAGATAAGAGGCAGTTGAAGAATAATGTGAAACTTAAATGATTCCTGTCAGAAAATTAGGCCGTATATGAGAAGAACTACATGGAGATAATATACTAAGACATGCGGCCCATATTACTGAGGAGCTCAGTTTTTATGCTTTAAAAAGTAGCTGAAGGAAGCTGAAAGCGTTAAGTGCACATTTGGTTCAGTTTGACAGAAGTCTTGAAAAGTATAAAAAGTAAATAATTTCCTAATGCTAAGGCTAATAATAGACTGTTTACTATGTGAAGCCAGCTGAAATGAATCCACCTTATGTGAGGTGTTTCAGTACACCCAATGTAACAAATTCAAATCTTCAGCATTGATTGTAATGGGTCCTTTTTAAATAAAAAAAATTCTGCAAATTTTGCATATTAATCAATCAGTCAATCCAATTTATCTGTACAGCTTGTTTCAGCAGCCAGGCGGCTCAAGGTTCTTTACATGATAAAAACACAAAATTACAAACTTTTTCAGAAAACAGCATGCAGTTAACAGTGGAACAAACATTGATTTTGGTGAGAGTACCCATCAAAGTGTATGCACGACAAAATGTTGGTCAATGTTTCATTTATTATGGCTCAGAAGCAGCTCTGAGTGGGCGGCTTTTTAACATGTTAACACCGACAGTAGCAGGGAAATCAGGTGAAAGTCTCTCAAACTGAAACTGGAGTTAGCAATTCAGAGCACCACCGAACATCTATTCATCGCTTCAATCTCCAAGCCTCTTTAACTGATCATTTATTTAGGAAATTTTGTTTGTGAGCCACACAGTCCCAGGTGAGATTAATCCAAAAATGAGATGAGGCACAGAAGAAGGTCATGTACGCAGAGTGGCTGCGGGAGCAACAGATGTTGTGTGCTTTTCCTTCAATTCGTTTTTTCACCTTTGAGAAATTTAGAGACTGTATACCAATCAGTCCTCCTCGCAGCGCAGGTGGAGCAGAGGAAATGGGTTGTTACCTTTTTAGAATTTCCAAATTGTAAAGCCTTTCAGAACATCCCATCTGTTTAACTTGAAGATAATCACTCAGCTGCTCGTTATTTGTTGGCTGGCTCAGTTGTTTTTTTTTTTTTTTTTTCTAATGCTGGGAAATGAAGAGAGGTGATTACAGGATGCAGTCTTTAGAGGAATCTCCCTTTCTGTCAGTTCTGGTCTAATTCAGCACTAGCACTGCTCCACCAAGCAAACCTTCAATTTGTTTATTGTTTGAGTTAGGTTCAATGGATTCCACTCATCAGAAGAGTCTTCCTCTGGATTAGTTTGAACACTATATTTTTCATTTTGTTTCCAGGGTGAATTTTCAACTTGCTATTTGTTCTAGGTTTGAAGTTATCTTCTGCTGATCTGTGTTTTTTCCCCTCTACCACCATCTTCCATCCTGACATGATGACTTCCTGTGTCGCCGTTATCCTCTACAACTTCCTCTTTCAGCACAGCGACTGGCAAAATTCATGGTTTTGAACATTTCAAGCTCAGATACATAGATGCTCGCTAGTGACGCGACACAAGAAAGTTTCTCAGTCCTGATCCTCAGGCACCACTGCCATGCTTTAGAAGTTTTCTTGTGATTAACAGGCTGATGCTATCGTACGAATCAGATGTATTCTGCTGGATTGGACAGCGTCCGTTAGCCGCTAATGCTAGTGACATGCGCCAAACCATATCGTTGTGATGTGGGATGAGCAGGAGTCCTTTTAATCTTAACCGATTTCTACTAAATCTGGCATAATTTAAGAATGAGAAAACTGCCTATGTTTGGATATGTACACTATATATTTTCCCAAGATATAAATCTATAAA